>NC_060143.1:428597258-428904958 GCF_021461385.2 Schistocerca piceifrons | reverse complement strand
TCTGTTCCGCTTTTCCCATAGTCCATATTCAACTACCATACAATGCTGTGCATAAAACTTACATTATCGGAATCTCTTCCTCGAATCAGGGTTTGTGTTTGAATCTAGAAGATCTATCTTGACCAGGAATGCCCTTTTTGCCAGAGCTAGTCTGCTCTTGATGTCTGTCGTGCTCCGTCCGTCATTGGTTGTTTTGCTGCCAAGGTAGCAAAATTCCTTATGTTCATCTACTTCGTGACCTTCAGTCCTGATGTTTTCTCGCTCTTCTCATTTCAGATAATTCGCATCACTTTCAACTTTCTTCGATTTACTCTCAGTCCAAATACTGTACTCATTAGCCTGTTCATGCCATTCAGCAGATCATGTAATTCTTCTTCACATTCACAAATGGATCAAACGGTTCAAATGGCTCTGAGCACTATGGGACTTACGATCTGAGGTCATCAGCCCCCTAGACTTAGGACTACCTAAACCTAACTAACCTAAGGACATCACACACATCCATGCCCGAGGCAGGATTCGAACTTGCAACCGCAGCAGCAGCAGCGCGGTTCCGGACGGAAGCGCCTAGAACCGCTCGGCCACAGCGGCCGTCTTCAGTTTCACACAGAATATCAATGTCGTTAGCGAATTGTATCACTGATATTCTTTTATCTTGAATTTTTGAATTTTAATTCCAGTTTTGAACCTTTCTTTTATTTCCATGATTGCTTTTCGATGTATAGATTGAACAGTATGGGCGAAAGATTACATCCCTGTCTTACGTCCTTTTTAATCCAAGCACTTCGTTCTTGGTCGTTCACTCTTGTTATTCCATTTTGACTCTTGTACATATTGTATATTATCTGTCTCTTTCTATATCTTACCCCTACTTTTCTCAGAATTTCGAACATCTTCCACCATTTTACGTTGTCGAATGCTTTTTCGGCGTCGACAAATCCTAAGAACATGTCTTGAATTTCCTTCAGTCTTGCCTCGATTATCAACCGCAAAGTCAGAATTGCCTCCTCAGTGCCTTTACCAACCGGCCGCTGTGGCCGAGCGGTTCTAGGCGCTTCAGTCCGGAACCGCGCTGCTGCTACGGTCGCAGGTTCGAATCCTGCCTCGGGCATGGATGTGTGTGATGTGCGTAGGTTAGTTAGGTTTAATTAGTTGTCTATGGGACTGATGACCAGACTGATCGTCATCTAACACATACTCCATCCTCCATTTTATTTTCCATTCTTCTGTATATTATTATTGCAAGTTACTTGGATGCATGAACTGTTAAGCTGATTGTGTGATAATTCTCGCACTTTTAAGCTCTTGCAGTCTTGGGAATTGTGTGTGGATGATATTTTTTCCGAAAGTCAGACGTATGTCGCCAGACTCATATAGTCTACACACCAACGTGAATAGTCGTTTTGTTGACAATGATTTTAGAAATTCTCATGGCCTGTTATCTATCCCTTGCCCGCCTTGTTAACCATGCGGTCTAACGCACTGCTTTTCCGGGCGGGAAAGGCGTGACGGTCCCCGGTACGAATCCGCCCGACTGATTAGTGTTGAGATCCGGTGTGCCGGTCAGTCTGTGGACGGTTTTTAAGGCAGTTTTCCATCTTGCTCGGCGAATGCGGGCTGGTTCCCCTTATTCCACCTCAGTTACACTATGTCGGCGATTGCTGCACAAACACTTCCTCCACGTACGCGTACACCATCATTACTCTACCACGCAAACATTGGGGTTACACTCGTCTGGTGTGAGACGTTGCCGGGGGCGTCCACTGGGGGCCCGAACCGTTCAATAACCCTGGGTTCGGTGTGAGGCGGCGGTAGGGTGAGTGGACTGCTGTAGCCTGTTGTGGGATTGTGAACCACTGAGGTTTACGGTGGGGAAGAAGCCTCTCCGTCGTTCGACGTCAGCAGTTTCATACGATACAATAGAATACAATCTATCCCTTCGGCCATATCTGATTTTAAGTCCCCAAAAGATCTCTTAAATTCTGATTCTAATACTGGATCACCTATCTATTCTGAATTGACTCCTGTTTCTTCCTTTATCACATCAGAGTAATCTTCCTCTGACAGAGGCCTTCAATTTACTCTTTCCACCTATCCGCACTCTCCTCTGCATTTAACAGTGCAGCTCTGTTGCATTCTTAACGTTACCATGCTTGCTTTTAATGTCATCGAAGGTTGTTTTGACTTTCCTATACACGGAGTCAGTCCTTCCGACAATACTTTGTTTTTCGATTTCTTCACATTTTTAATGATGCCGTTTCGTCTTAGCTTCCCTGAAGTTCCTATTTATTTCGTTCCTCAGGGACTTGTATTTCTGTGTTCCTGAATTTGAACGTTCATATAATTCTTTCTTCCATCGATCAACTGAATTACTTCTTCTTTTACCCATGGTTTCTTCGCAGTTACCTTCTTTGTACCAATGTTCCCCTTTCCAACATCTGTGATTCCCCTTTTTAATTACGTCCATTCATCTTCAACTGTACTGCCTACTGAGCTATTTCTTATAGCTGTATCTATAGCCTTAGCCTTAGGGAACATCAAGCGTATCTCGCCATTCCCTAGTACTTCCGTGTCCCACTTATTTCCGAATTGATTCTTGGTGAATAATATCTTAAACTTCAACCTACTTCTTGTCACTACTACTGTATGAACCGAGTCTATATCTGATCCTGGATACGTCTTAAAATACGGTATCTGCAGTATCTGATTTCGGAATCACTTTCTGACCATGATGTAGTCTAACTGAAATTTTCCTATGTCACCCGGCCTTTCACAAGTATACCTCCTTCTCTTGTGATTCTTGAACAGAGTCTTCGCTATTATCGTCTGAAATGTGTTACAGAACTCAATTAGTCTTTCTCCTCTCTCATTCACTGTCTCAAGCCCGTATTCTACTGTAACTTTTTTTTTCTATTCCTTCCCCTAGAGCTGCGTTCCAGTCCCCCATCGCTATTAGCTTTTCATCTACTGTTACTTTGCGATGTCGGCATGTATACCTGATTTATCGTTGCCGGTGTCGGTTTGCTGTCGATCCTGATAAGAACAATTTTATCATTGAACTGTCCACAGAAACACTGTCTCTGCCTTACATTCCTACTCATAACGAATCCTACTCCCATTTTCTGCTGCCGTTGATATTAGCCTATACTCCTGTTAACAGAAATCCTTGTCTTCTTTCCATTTCACTTCATTGACCACTACTATATCTAAGTTGCGCTTTTGTATTTTCCTTTTCAGATTTTCTAGCTCCCCTACCACGTTCAAGCCTCTGACACTCCACAGCCTGAGTCGTGGAACGTTATCCTTTCGTTGGTTATGCCGGCCGGCGTGGCCGAGCGGTTCTAGCCGCTTCAGTCTGGAACCACACGACCGCAACGGTCGCAGGTTCGAATCCTGCCTCGGGCATGGATGTGTGTGATGTCATTAGGTTAGTTAGGTTTAAGTAGTTCTAAGTTCTAGGGGACTGATGACCTCAGATGTTAAGTCCCATAGTGCTCAGAGCCATTTGAACCATTTTTTTTCGTTGGTTATTCAATCTTTTCCCTCTTGGCAGCCCCCTCCTGCAGATTCGAAAAATGGACTACTCCGGAATCTGTTGCCAATGGAGAGATCATTATGACACCTTTTCAATTACAGGCCACATGTCACGTGGATACACGTTTTGTGTCTGTAATGCAGTGATTTCGGCCACCTTCTGCATCCTCCTGCCTTTGATCATTGCTGATTATTCCGCCGTTAGCTATCATTTACTACTCCAAAGAAAAGAGTGTCCTGAACCTCTGTCCGCACCTCTGCCCTCTTTGTTAAGGCCGTTTTGGCAGTTAATACAGCTTCAAAATGTTCTCTGTTCTGAAACACTTCTTTCTCACATTGTACTACTCTACCACACAAATTGTAGACAGAACTAGTGGTAACTTCATCAACCGTATTTGCCTCAGCAGACAGTTCTTTACCACGCCACCCAACTTGACCCGCAGTGTTTTTCCACTGTGCCGACTCTGGAGTTAACTATGACAACCTCTTCAGAAATTTTGGATATATCAACCTCTATAGCTCCTAATTTTTAATCTATCATCCCTTCTATATCGGATTTAATTTTCTTCAACTCAGATTTTGCACTTTCTTCTACACTTGTTGTTTCGGCATGAAGTCAAGCGACGGCACGCGAGTCGGGAACGATGGAGCGGAGAGGGTTGTGACAAGACGTCAGCCAATTGCGCACTGACTGTCCCCTCTCCAGGACGACTCCGCGACAGCAGTGGCCTCTATGTGAAGAGAATATAATCGCCGCTCCCGATTGGCCGCGGCCCCACTTCTACAGCAGCATCAAGATTCAACACTTCAAGACCAGTGATTCAAGAATTGCATATGCTGAAGAGATTTCTTATTTGTATGTCGCCCTTTGATTGCTACTCTTCTATGCTTTTGTCAAAGTATTGTCATTTTGTAATAAAACTGTTTAATACGATTTGATTGAATGTCTTGTGATCCGAGAAAGCAGGTTTCCTAGACACCCCACATTTGACGAGCAGGCAGGATACAACAGTTGTCTCTACTGAAACTATCTCTTTTTTTTTGTTGAACCTATCTCTGTTCGCAATACCCCCATTTCAGAGCTCAATTTTGTCAGAATTTCTCTCAACCATGCCATTATATCACACACAATTACATCTCGTTCCTCTAATTTCAGACTATCTTCCACAGTAATATCGTCCTTACCAATATCACCACGTTCAGATTTTGGACTAACTGGCCTATTAACATTATCTGAACCACACATGATGGGTGATTGCTTAATTGTTGGAATCTCCATTAATGAGGATGACGCTGCAGATTCACATATTTTAACACTATCGTTGCAAAGACATAACTTATCCTGCCCTGATGCTGCCCGAAATGTCGATGCTGATGAACTCGAAGTTTCCAACAGTGGCGCGCGTTGCCGTGGTCGTCACTAATGCTATTCCGCAATCGAGGTCACCGATGCTACTGGGCGCTACAGACTGAAATTTAGCACTCCTCTGCGAAGCCTTCATCTTATTTATTAAACTGCCTCATACCTAGATTTTGCTACCGATTCTCACGCACGTCACTGCTGCAAAATCTTATGCTCAGAGCCTTCATGCCAACTGCCTATCACGCAATAAATTTAGGATCTGAATCACAGAGAACTGCAACATATTAGAATTACAATTGCAATTCCAAAGGGATTAGATCCATATCTCGAACGAGGAAACCCCATTTCGACGGTACCTAATGGTTACTGCTGAGTACAGTTGCTCTCCCAAACAGCGACATAAGATCGCTGTCGCCACTCTTGCATTACTTTGCTTACAGGAGCTGACAGCAGTCAGCTGACAACGCAGGCTGACATACTTCACTGCTTACATCAGCACTACTGGATCTTTACGACGTGGATACACCTGGTGCCTCTTCCTTCGACCTAAGCAGAACACAGAATTCGTGGCCGCCTTTCACTCAGATGACGTGTGTGATCTTATTGTTAATTCTGCTTCTCACAAATCGCCAGATATGGATAGGCTCCCAAAGGAAGTCTACGTGTGTTTTTGGCCCGTCTTGGGTGTCACATTTACGACCATGTTGAACAAGATGATAAGGGGTCAGTTGAGCCCCCTCCGTTCAAGGTGGAGAAAATTTTGTTTGTACCTAAATATCCTGATCGTAATACTGTTGATAATTTTTATCTTCTCGCGTTATTAGAGTCTGATTAAAAGGCGGTAGCGAGAGTGGTAAATCGCAGGATGACTGCCTTGCTACAGCGGTTGTCAGCGAGTATCAGAGATGTTTCCCTGGTCGCTCCATTCTTGCCACTGTGGTGGAACACTGTGATGTGATTTTGGTTGCTGCCGTTACTTGGGTCCATTGTGCCTCTGGCTTTTCGCCTTTTAATAAAATTTTAGATCGTATAAACCATGAATTTCTGTTTCGTGAGGGTCGTGTAGTGTTATCGAACATGTTCACAGGCATTTCAGCTTCGGTAGTGTGAATGTGCAACTGATGCCCCCGACATCCATCCGTCGGGGAGTGTCACAGGAGAGACCGCTCTCGATTTCTTTGTTTGTCTTATCTCTGGAGCCGCTGCCTCGGGAGGTTGCGTCCCAGCTTCAGGGTTGGACGCTTTCTGTGTGGACCTTTGCTGTTCTCGCGTACGCTGATATGATGGTTTTATTCCGTCGACGTGGAGTGATACCTCAGCTGAAGACGATCATCAATGATTATGGAATGTCTTGGAAGTGCGGCTTAACGAGGGCATAACTGAACTCCTTAATTCAAGAGGTTTCTATGCAGTGACCACGTGGTCCAGTGCTGTGGATCGTCAATACGTTGCTAGGAATTGTTATCGATCATTGTCCGCTCCAAATGGCGACTCTCAACTGAAAATCGGTTACTGACAACATCCAGGTGTCACTACTGGATCGTGAACGCTACTCTCCAACCCTTCTTTAGAAGGTACGACTTTTGGCTACTTACGTATTGCCAAAGGCTTGTTACCACTATTCCTGATTCCCTCTATGATGGCCAAGAAGCCGAAACAGTTCCGTCGTCTCTTTTTATGAAAGCCCATATCTTCAGATTGGGATGCAAGATTTAGGTGAAGCCACGTACCCTTGGCAGATTTGACCTTTCTAAGAGGAGGGCGTCTTGTTCGGCGGATCATTTTGACGATAATTCAGGAGTTATTTACCTTATGTCTCGGCTATTTACCTTAGTGCATTCAACGAGTCTTGATCCCCTGTTGACGTTGGTCGTCTGAATTTTAAGCAGATATATGTACGAAAGTTCTACCTAGTTGTGAGCTATTCCAGAGATGACGTGTTGCTGCGGCCAGTGCTCACAACGAAGCTTTTGTTGACGCGCTGGGACGGGATTCAGTGCCCAAATGCCACTGAAAAATTATCACCTAAATAACCTCGAAAATTGTGTGGGCCAACAGCAGCCTTCCGCTTCTATCAATGACAGTGGCCTCTTTCTGGTACAGGGTGGTCAACAATCTGATCTCCACCAATGAGCGTCTGTATCGTATCGGGATTAGTGACACGGATAAATGCAGTAGGCGTACTTCCCTAGATACGCTGCAACAGCGATTTGCAAGTCGTGGTCACCTAGAAAACTGGTCCTGGATCAGGAAGCAATTGGTTTTCCTCACTTGCTCTGTTGATGCTGCATATTCAACTGACATTATTTTCCAGTTTTTTCTGCAGACGAAGCCTAACACGGTAATTTGGCTGGTTGGTCACTTTGTGCATTCTGTCGCGCTGGTGAAGGTGATGATGACATTTGGCTTTTCGCCAGTTTATGTTACGGCTTAATGGTATTTCCTGCAACTGCTCCAGTTGCGAGAACTCTTTACCAACATGCTAAATTTTCCCCTTCAAAGATTGGGGGTTGAGTAGTATCGGCAGCAGCTGTTACCCTGATTGTGCTGTATTTGAAATGTGTTTCCTGTTTACACGAATATTCACATACTTCTGTGGAATATTTTATAATTAACTCTTATTTGCTACATGTAAACTGTGCGATACTCTTGTTTATGACCTTTATTTAAGTTTACTATACGTGTAGACTACTCAATAAATTGCTGTTATACATATACAAAAACCGGAAAAATATCCCGGTCTGGCAAATATTTTTGGCTTCTCCCATCGATATAAATCACTGCCATTTGGCAGCTAATGTTTTTAATTCCTTTCTGTCTACGGATTGTGAAGAAATATTTCACTGCTATGTTTTATGAGCGACAGATTAGTCGAGGTGGTCCTCTAGTCCGGCTTCCCAGTACACTGGACCTGAATCCGTTGGATTTCTGGCTTTACGGACAATTACAGCCATTGATATATGCCCAACGCACAGAGAATGTCCAGACTTTACAGGAGATAGCGACAATTCATATGATGCAATACGAATGGAACCAGATATATTTGAAACATTGCTTGATCTCCTCCAAAGAAGTGCTGAAGGATATGTCAGGATGCATGGTAATCACATGCACCACTGCCTATAGTGTCTATTTCAACATAACAGATACCCAGAAATTGGAATACAGCTTTGCGCTATCTCAGGAGGAATTGGTTTCTGGGAATATCATCATACGAACTTTCAAATGGCTCTGAGCACTATGCGACGTAACTTCTGAGGTCATCAGTCGCCTAGAACTTAGAACTAATTAAACCTAACTAACCTAAGGACATCACACACATCCATGCCCGAGGCAGGATTCGAACCTGCGACCGTAGCAGTCGCTCGGTTCCTGACTGTAGCGCCTAGAACTACACGGCCACTTCGGCCGGCATCATATGAACTTTTTTCTATTTTTGACCAATACTACCTCCTATAGAAAAAAGACTACATGTTTTTTAAACATCTTGAACATCGAGAACTATATCAGATAGCAATTTCTGGGAGGCCGATTTATGTAGAAAACGTCACAAACTAAGTCGCACACTGATGACTCAGAAAATAACTCTTACCTCGAACATATGCGTTAACGTGGAATGCCAGAATATGGAAATCAGTGAGCAGCGTTGTAGACCTCTAAGTCTTGTGAATATCTTGCTGGTGATGACAAACTGACAACGATCATCCGTATTTCACTTCCATACATGGCTACACTCCATACAAATACTTTCAGAAACGACTTCCTGACACTTAAATTTTGTTAAAATTTCTCTTCTTCAGAAACGCTTTCCTTGCCATTGCCAGTCTACATTTCATATCCTCTCTACTTTGACCATCATCAGTTATTTTTCTCCCCAAATAGCAAAACTCCTTCACTACTTTGAGTGTCTCATTTCCTAATCTAATTCTCTCAGCATCACCTGTCTTAATTCGACTACATTCCATTATCCTCGTTTTGCTTTTGTTGATGTTCATCTTATATCCTCCTTTCAAGACACTGTCCATTCCGTTCAACTCCTCTCCCAAGTCCTTTGCTGTCTCTGACAGAATTACAATGTCATCACAAACCTCAAAGATTTTATTTCTTCTCCATGGACTTTAATACCTACTCCGAACTTTTCTTTTGTTTCCTTTACTGCTTGCTCAATATACAGATTGAATAACATCAGGGATAGGCTACAACCCTGTCTCACTCCCTTCCCAACCACTGTTTCCCTTTCATGTCCCTAGACTCTTATAACAGCCATCTGCTTTCTGTACAAATTGTAAATAGCCTTTCACTCCTGCCACCTTCAGAATTCATAGGGTCAGTATTGCTTCACGTGTTCCAACATTTCTACAGAATCCAAGCTGATCATCCTCAAGGTCGGCTTCTAAAATTATTTAAAGAATTCCAGTATTTCCCTCTGATATCGCTATTAGACAGTTTTTTGAGTTTGTTCTACAAATACACTATGGGAATGTTAGTACACCCTTATACTCGATTCCAATTAACTCAAGATTTATTCTTGCAACAATGCATTTGGAGTATATGAAATAATTATATTTACAGGTCAATAGCACAAGCGGTTCCAAGTTATCAGATATCAACCCATTTATAATTTTATATCGATAAGAGTTCTATTTGAAATTTTATCTGCTTAAATATGAATATTAAGAGTTTTCGAATTAATAAATTACTCTAAATGTTTCAAACTTTATTGTTTCTCCATCACAGTATAGTTTATTTTTTTGATGTAGAATTTGGAGTTAAAAAAGCTGAATAAAAACCAACTAGTGAAACTTTTTGATAAGTTTCTCTTATTGGAATAGTTAATGTCTTATTGAGAACAGAAGAAATATCACTTATTTCAAATAATCTACACACTTATACTAACAAAAGTTTTGTAAATAAATGACACATTGGGAACTGAAAATTCTGGAAAAGAAATTAGAAAACAAACATGGTAAATTTTTACCAAATTCTATTTGCTGTGCAATCATTGAAAGAAGTGGCTATGGAAAAAAACTTTAATGACTGATAATTATATTTTTGCACCTGGGTGGTTAAACTGGAAGAAAATAATCATTTCTACATTTACTCAAAAAGTTTACACCAACCAAACTATCAAGAATTCATAAAATGATGTGAAAAAATAGGAGACAAATTAATGAAAAAAATGCTGGTTTTATTGAAAAAATACAGAAATTGTACTCTTAGATGAACATGAAGATAATTCAGTTGTAGTTGTTGATGATTTCATTCTTGAAAACCAAGATATAGTTAGCGAATATTTTACTAGAGGAAGACATTTTGTAAGTGAAACATATTAAAAATTTCCAAAATAGTTAGTTAGAGATAATTATAAATTTCAAATTATTTTTAGACACAATGGTACAAATTTAAATAATTTTTATCATTAATTTGTTATGGTAATGTAAATTTAAATGAATTAATAGAAACATGTAGTAAATGTTTGAATAAATATAAATTCGTTTTTATTACAATAGGTATGACTGGAACAATTAATGAAGGTAAAGATAAGGAAAAGGTTAAGAAGTTATTAAATGTTGAAGATAAACATTCAATATAAAAAGTATGTGAATTTTTAACAAAAAAAATGAATGCAATCACATACTTAAAAAGCTGAACAGAAGTGATAACATAAAATAAAATAACGATATCTTATTTTTTATTCTCTATGAATGTTCCCAAGATACAGAATCCAAACGAAATAAAAAACTAAAAGAACAATTAAAGAAGAGTTTGAGAAATGAATAAAAACAACCAAGAAGAGAATACAAAAAATTGAAAAATGATCAACTATTTATCAATACAACAGAAAAAATGAACCATGTAATTGAAGGATATGGAGACAAAGTTTTAAAAGCATTTGAATGAAATACCTAAGTTTAGAAACAAATGGGTCCTTATTATCATCATAATTTAGATTTTAATGATACTCCAGTAATTAAAAATTATGAATCAGGAATAAATAGTTCATTAGAGAATTATGAAAAACAAAGAAAATTAAAGGAAAAAGATGTCAGAAAATAAATATGTGTAAAGAATGTTGAAATTTGATAATTGTTATGAAGAGAATATATTTGGATTTAGATCTGTAGGGTAATTTAAATTTGTAGAAAAATTACCAACAGAATTGAATGGTGTTCAATGAAAAATTGGTGAATGAGAATATGAAGGAACAGAAAGATTATTGAAATGTTTGACTAGAAAACAAATAACAATGGATGATTTAGGAATATAATTTGATTCTCTTCATTTACAAGAATTTTACTGGACTCAAATGCTCTATATAATGAAAAAAATCCAGTTAAAATAAAACAAGAAGAGGAAATAAATATAAGTATTTGATAAAGTAAATTGTTGAAAATTATTTTCCTAGCTTTTCAGAAAGAAATGTTAATGAGTAATTAAAAAAGTTGGTGAAGGTTTAGTAGGTTTAGTAGGTGAAGGTTTAGTAAACATTAAGAAAAAATAGTTGAATATATCTGAATGAATGATGTTAGACATTTAATTGAAGATTAACAATAGTTCCTGGTGAATATTTAAAAGGAAATAAATATAATCATAATGAAGAATTTGGAATAATGCAAATGTTAAGAATCAAATTTAATGGTTTTATTAACAATAATCCCACAGGAATTCCATTCTTGATAAGACTTTGGGTATTTACCATATACATTTTGGAGAAGTGAAAAAATGGAAAAGGATTAGTAAACACTTCTATTAACAAATTAACATCTGAAATGCTTTTATGTCGCTATAATTATTGTCGTCCAGGAAGAACATTAGAAGAAAGACTAACTTGAAATGATAAAGCACTTAATCCGTTAGATGAAAAACAAAGGACATGATATCTTTTGTAGAGATTCCAAGGAATTAGAATAAAGAATTGAAGCACATAAAAACTTCAGTTATTTGCAAAAGAAAGACAATATACAAATGATTCTTCATTAGGAGAAAAATTGCTGCCAATGCATTTAGAGGAAGCCTGTATGGAAAACGAAAAACAGCTTGGTTGAGATGTTATAAAAATGGATAGGGCTTATAGAAATTATTTATCATTTTTTAATCTATGTAAATGAAATACTTTTAAAATGATTATGCTTTGCTACCTAGTAGCAAAACTAAACCTAACAACTGAACTCATTCTCAACAATGCACAATTTATTATTATGGAACCATTTTTAATCAGTTTTCAAAAGGGAAGGAAAGAGGAAAAACTGGTGCAATTTACTTACTTCATTATCTATAATTGTTGTTGACAAATTGTTGAATATTATCGAATAAAAAAGAAACAAAACATGTAGGGGGATTTTCACAATTGTTATTAGCTGCATTATCTTATTTCACCACAAGTGGTTCACTTGCTGGGGGACTGCAACAATTATAAATAAAAAAGGTGACAAAGAACTAGAAGAAGAACAAAGATGTAATTACAAAATGGCAAAGAAAGGAAAAGAATTTAAAAAAATGATATAAGTAAGCAAAAAATTTAATAATTCTGTATATTATTTTGCCATAGAATAATTAAATGTTTTCATAACATTTTTGTGATCGATAAAATACCTAAGGATTCAAAAAAACTAGAATTTTGAATAGTAAATTTAGATAATTCTGATCAGGTGTAAACTCGCTGGATGTTCTGTTATAAAAATGAATTTTTTTTATTTACAAGGAGGATAAGTTCCACAACAACATGTTAAGTATTTGGGAAAAATTATCTTTAAAACAATAATGAAAGAATCCAAAACTTTGATTAAGTAATTTGTGGTCAGTTGTGTTTGTTTGAAAAGTACTATGCATGAGTTTTAAGTGTACTGATATTATAAATTTAATAAATAGACATTTTAGAAAATGTACTCACTAACAATTAGAGAAAAATGAAAGGTTTTCAATCTTTAAAACTAAAAATTAATAATGAACTCTAGTGAATATTTGTAATAATAAACAAGAACTTAACAATCACTTCACAAGAGAAGAAATAAAAGATTTTTTCTAGAATAGATTTAACACCATACTTGAACGATTTAAAAAAACGCAAATGTGAAGTATGTGAGAAACAGATTATTGAATTTACTTTTACGACTGGATGTGAACAAAAAAATGCACAATCTCTGTGAATATGAGTTTCTTCTTAAAAATGTTGTTATTGATCAAATACAATGATTTTAATTTTTTGGATGGGTGTTGACTTCACCTGAAGTTCTGGGAATCGAAATATAAAGTTCACAATTCAAATTTTGTAACTGTAACATTAAAAGATTCTGTTAATACTGTACCTGTTGATGTAAGGATAACTGTATTTGGAGGAACAATTTAACTAGCTTTTATTCTGAATAAATGGAAAATGATAATCACACTTACCGTTTGAATTTGTAAAAAAAATTACTGACATACATTATCCTCATAGAGTAACATCTAAAAATTTGTAAAACATAAAAAATTAGTTCTTTAAAAGAATGATGTAAATATTCGTGAAGACATTATTAATGACTTGCACAAGCGCATTACAAAGATTTTTAAAGAGAATACATTTAATTTGATTTGATGATTTATGGCAACCTGATTTAGTCGAAATGCATGCCGGCAATCGGAACAAATTTCGAAAATAAATATTTATAACTGTTGTAGAGTCCACAGCTCGTGGTCGTGCAGTAGCGTTCCTGCTTCCCGCGCCCGGGTTCCTGGGTCAGGGATTTTCTCTGCCTCGTGATGGCTGGGTGTTGTGTGGTGTCCTTAGGTTAGTTAGGTTTAAGTAGTTTTAAGTTCTAGAGGACTGATGACCATAGATGTTAAGTCCCATAGTACTCAGATCCAACTGTTGTAGATATTTTTCGGAAACTTTCCTGCACAAATACAGCTAAGATAAAACAGGTAAAAATAGAATGGATTCTTTTGAAAAAATATTCGAGTCAAGAAAACCAAAAAATCTGCAAATAGATAGTGGTAATGAATTTTATAATAAAGAATTTCAAGAATAAATGAAAAATTTAACATTATTCATTATTCACCGTTTTGTGAATGAAAAGCAACTGTTGTCCAATCATTTATTAGAACATTGAAAGAAATAATGTGGAAGAAACTTACTCTGGCAAGAAAAAAATAAATGGGTCGACCTACTTTCTAAATTAATCTCTCTATAGAGTAACATAAAACATTCAACAATAAAAATAACACCAAAAGACGTAAATAATGAAACTGAAAAATCTTACTGAAAACTGTTTACATAACAAATTTTCTAGATACTAAACCAAAATATAGAATGAGTGATAAAGTAAGAATAAGTATATTTAAAGGAATTTTTGAGAAATGATATACTGCAAACTCTCAACACAAATGTTCGAAAGTGAACATGAAATTCATTCTATTCCAGTCACATATAAAATGGAAGATTTAAACTCTGAACATACGAAAGAACATTTTTATGTAGAGTATCTAGTGAAAACGAATTTTCCAGATGTTATCCTTTTTGAAAAAGTTTTAAATAAGACTAGTAATAATGTTTATTATAAACTATTAGAACTTAATAATTCACACAACAGTTGGGGAAATAAAAGTAATGACCTTTTTAATATTTCATTTAATAATTTATGTGTAAACAGTGCTCGTTAACAAAACATTAAACATGTTTGCTATTCAACATTATTTTCAAGATGTTTGTTGTTTCATTAAAGTAATAGAATATATTTTGATATTCAAATAACAGTTAACAAAAACATAATTACAATTTGAAGATTTTTTAACTAAATTTGTTTGAATTATATTGTTTTCATGAATTTTGAGTATTTTGATGGATTTAAAATTTCTTATGAATGTAATTTAAAATTTGAATATGAAAAAGTTCTTGGTAATGTACTTTTATATTGTAAGAAACGTTTGTTAGTTTATTTATATCTTCAAGCTATTACTCTGATGAATATTCAATGAAAGTATTGAAATAATTTTGGTGGCAAACTAATCTTAAATTTCCTATCATTCTTTGATATAAATTTACCTAAATTGGTACATAATTAAATTTTAAATATTCTTCGGCATGCATATGCCTATTTTTGCTAATACCTATATGATTTTCTACATTTTTATAATTAAACCTGTATAATCTTTATATAACGTAAGTTTGTCATAAATTTTGATCACTTGTGGGGACAACATCTGGTAATAATGTATTTAATTTTTCAGTTCTTTTGTTTATTATTTCTATAGATTTATGAAATTGACCATTTGATTTTTATATATTATCCTTAATTTTACATATTTATTTTAAATTACTTATTTGTACTTTACAGAGTCCATTTACATTAACCATTATTTTATATTCTCTATGTTTTGGATCGGTGGTAACACTTCTCATAAACCCAATTTTGAATATTGTCAGTAAAAGGCATTTCGAATTTCATTTTTTAAAAATATAAACCAAATTTATTTAAAAAATTTTGTATATTAATGTAAGTGTAACTGTTGGTTACACTGCAGATCTTTATATTTTCTATATATTTACTTCCAACATTATTACTTAAAGCTTTTCTAGATTTTGAATATTACAAAATATCATAAATATTTTCAGCTTTAATGAGAAGATAATTTTTTTCATCAATAATGATTAAAACATTTTTGTTATTAGAAATAAGCTTTTAGTTCCAAAGCGACTCCAAAAATGATATATAAAAAATATTTTAAATTTTTTTATTTCAATAAATTTTCTTCCTTGCAAATGGAAAGCGGAAATAGGGCGACTTGTCCAATCTGCAATCAAGAAAAAGGTACTCATAATGAAATTAGAATAACAAGACACAATAGCTACATTATTGAATGGTTAACTTTCCTGTTGTAGTCGTTTTTCTTCACTTAATTTATGTCAGGGTATGCTGGTTGGGTGTGTGCCGAGGTATCTCATATACTTTGATTACTCACTTCAATGCTCGGAAGGATTCATTGAAAGAGGACCTGCCCAAAGTTAGTATTTGAATGATTAGGTGATTATCATATTAAGATTTCACCACAGATATCGCTGGAGAGGGTTCAATCAACCATATCGTCAAGTAACTAACTATCACACTCTAACAGATCTATATTATCTATCCTTGTTAATTTTCATTCCAACCAGATAATAATCAATTTAGTACTAATATTGTTCTATACACAGGATAGGGATGTTATAATCAATCATTGAATCAACACAATAAAATGCATACAATATTTTTATTATTTACCCAGAAACTTTACAAATATTATCATCATTTCTTTTACTCACTACCTAAGCAATCTCAAATTTGCAATTAACTAATTACTTATCTAGCACTGAAGATTACTATATTATCAAAAATTTATATAACACTGTCTCACACTAAAGATGCTTATAATATCATAAATCTAGTCCCATTTTTAATATTGTGCACTGGGAAAGGGGAGGGCTCTGCATTGCTGCATATCTAGTCAATCTGCTATGACAGTGATTGAAATTCGCACTCCCTGTTATTACTTGGACCGTATCATTATGAATTGTTGAACAACACTTCAGTTCCTCAATGGTCACTCTTTCCATTACTTCTCAGCAACGTGCTCTTTGAATTACAGCAAAGATTCTTGGCGAGAAAATGGGGGGGGGGGGCAAAGCCAGCACAAACATCTCTCATGTACACATTAAACAATTTTTTTAAAACATCCTTTAAAATTTGGTACAAGCAAATAAATAACTTATGGCACACCCAAGCAACCTCACCTTAACTGTTTTCAAGAATGAACTGGTAGCTCAGTGGTGGAGCATTACAACACCATGTGGGTGATTGATACCAACAGCTAATTTTTTTGTACTCACCCCACTGTTTGTTCTTCTGTTCAATCTATACAATTTTTCACATGCACAGCTTATTATTTACCAATTAGTTCGTACATGGTGCTTCAAAAAATGGTTGAAATGGCTCTGAGCACTATGGGACTTAACATCTGAGGTCATCAGTCTCCTAGAACTTAGAACTACTTAAACCTAACTTACCTAAGGACATCACACACATCCATGCCCAAGGCAGGATTCGAACCTGTGATCATAGCAGTCGTGTGGTCCCAGTTTGAAGTGCCTAGAACCCCTTGGCCACATCTGCTGGCAGACATGGAGCCTCATCTAGGTTGCTACTTGCAAGTGGGGGTAGTCATGAATCAAAAGATTTGTGCACAAAATATATGAATTTGCCGAAAAATTACATCACATGCCTAGAGCATTAAGTAACTCACACAAATCACCTGCATATTGTAGCAGGTTTCACATGGAATCATCATCTAAATTTCTCATGAGCAGCTATGACTATGTTTAAGCTAACTAAGCTGGGTGAGAACCATGTTACTATAGCAAGAACAGTAAGATATTTAAAATTGCAAAATGCTACTGCTTAAAGTGGAACTATATGAGTGCTGCTCTCATGTGCTGAAGATACTAACTATTTGCATTACTAAAAATGTATGACGTGGGCCCCTCTGGTACCTCTGGAAAAGCCAGCCTAACTGAAAATTTTAATTTTACAGGCAAAATTCATCAAAAAATGAATGGTCATAATGGCAAGGTAACTGTTTCCATCCTGAAAATAAGCAGATTAATGACAATATAATAAACTACACCTCATCCCACAAAGAATTTGGAGGCAGAGACAGTTCAACAGCTTTCTCCAGAGTGACCATGACATGGCCACCCCCACTGGTCATTCTCCTCCAATCCAGAGGTGAGGGGAACCTGTTACCAACTCTGAGCAACCCATGGCAAACAGGTGCATCTTTGCAACCTTTACCTCAGATTTTACCTCAGATTTGTGCTGGCACTAACCAACCTAGAGAGTGACCACATCTTTGCCTTGCCATTACCAGCAGACAAACAATTTGCATTCAGAGCTAATTCACTGAAGGAAACATAGAGGAATTAAGGAATGGAGGTGCATTTCTGTAATTATCCATTAAATAAACAGGTAGTCCTTTTATTCACTTGAGTTATAACATTTCTTAAATTTGGGAAAATGATGAAAATATCTCAAACATCTATGCAATGGAGCAAGATAATTACAATGAGGGGGATCACACTGTTCCCTCTCATTAACAAAGAGTTTAATGCTTTTGTGGATAATTTGTTTGTAAATTTTACTTGCAAATAGATAAACATCTAAATATTGTATTGAGAAAGAATATTATAACCTGATTAATTTTTTTATTTAATTTAATCTTCTGAACAACTGTTTGATTCTTGTAACAAATCATTTTATCGTCTTTTACTTTATCTAGATTTAATTTATAATGACCATATAGTACTGTGTTAGTTTCACTTGTAGTTCAACTTGTTCTAACATAATTTTTCTGCAATTTTCATTTTTGATATTTCCTAAATCTGTCTTATTTAGTTGTAAAAGCTCATAATCACTTGTATCATATTCACCAATTTATTTCATGTCTCTATAGAAATCATTAGTTCTTATATAGTAAATGAAAGAATCAGAATCGTTATATCATGAATCAATATTTCCAACATATTCTGGTTTCATAACATTGTAGTTAAATCATATGTTTTTTACAGATATCTAGAACACTCATTCCAATATAAAGTGGCTTAGTAAACATTATTTTGATTTCTTCATATGAGATGCAACTAAATTTTCTGAAAATACAGAACTATGTTCATAGTTTGGTTTGAAACATAATTCATATATTTTCTTGGATCTGTGATGATTTTAATAATTTTTCTGTTTCTAATAATTTCCATAGCTTTCCCAAATACTGAATCACTCATAAACTTTGAGAAATCTCTTTGAAAATCGATATCTGCCTTTTTTCCTCATTAATGTATTAAAATAAATATACTTTTTTAGCCAATCTGATTGTACATATGATAAGATTCTATGATTTTCTTTAATTTTGAGCCCATCATTAAACATTGTTTAAGATTTCTATAATGTAAAACATATTTTTCTTTATTATATAAAGTTAAAAATATATTTCTTCCTTCAAGTGCTAAAGGTAAATCTTCATGTAAATCATGTAAATTCTTTGGATATTCGAAATCAGCCTCTAAAATAAAACTATTTTTATAATCATCTGATATTTTAAATAGGTTTTCATTATTAAAACATTTTGGTCCTACCAAAATGAAATTTTTAAAAGGTAAAAATTCGATATTTCCCAAGCATATAAATTATTTGCAGGTAAATACCCAATATAATTTGATTGCTTTGTTGGCTTGACAACTTCCACCTGAAATTCCTTTGTCAAGAAATTAAATGACATCATAAACATGTACTAAATGTAACTTAAGTTCTGTCATTTTTAACATACAGTCCCAAGATAATTTTCATGCAGTAAAACACCAGGATGGATCAAGTTTGTATGGCTTAATACATGTATCTCTCAAATTTTAGAAAATGTCAGGCTAAATTAAATCAGCAGATTTACTATAGAATTTTTTATATTCATTTAAATTGAATTTGGTGAAAAGCGTGTTAGGAGTGTCATAGACTTTATCAGAAATTTGTCTTTATTAAGTTTTTAATAAAAACATTCTTTTTAGGTAGTTGAGTTTAATGTAGTTTTCCGCCAGATTTCATGTATTTGTAAGCATAAATTGTTTTTTAACTATTAAAGCTAATTTTTCACCTTCAAAATATTTTTCTGTATCTCTGAATTGTTCTTTTGTAAGTTAGAAGATTATTTATCAATCCTTGACTCCATAAATTTAAATACATCCAAAAATCCTAATGTAAATCGATCTTCGAAACGTTTACTAAAAGAAAAATATATTTGTTCGCTATTTGGAATTGCTTCAATATTTTTATTACCTTTTACTAATACTTTAATAAACAAATGAACATCATAATTGATTAAATTATGAATATAAACTGGATTAAATTAATGATTTTGTTACTTAAGATTTAATCTTCTTGTGCAATTCCACGATATTTTCCTGTTAAATCAAAATGACTCTTACTTTCTTTTCATCGAAAGTAAATAGTTTTTCACAAATATGACAAGTTTCTGAATTTATAAAATTGATTACATCTTCTTCAGTCATTTTCATTGTAAATTATCATATATTTTAGCAATTTCTCTTGATTCTTCTTTTAACATTTCAACAAATTTTTTGCTACAACTTTACCTGTACAAGTACTTGGATTTCTATTAGAATATTTATCTTAATAACTGAATGAAATTGGTAAATGTTTTTGATATCTGTTCATATAAGGTTTTTTTGTGTATCCACCCTGTCAACAGTAGGTCTTTGGGATGACTGCCAAGTACTATACTGCCAAAATAAAACACCTACAGCTGTCCTTATGATGTTATTTCATTTTGTTGCAACCAGTTTCAACGCTTCAATGCCCCATCTTTAGGCTGTTGTTGATGTGGTATGGCCTGATATAATCCGTATATATATCACATCAGATGCCAGCATAACTGGATATGCAGATAATGTGTCAACTGCAGTTGATGGGTAGGGTAGTGGCACATTATTGTCAATCCAGATATGCTGGCAACTGATGTGATATGTATCGTACCAACATCAACCTGTATTGCATCACCAACAGCCTGAAGATGTCATATTGAAGTAGCAAAAGTGGTTGCAAAAAAAAAAAACATCATAAGGATGGCTGCAGATGTTTCTTTCTCAGAATTTGAGGATTTAGCTGATTTTGAATACCTTGTAATAAACATTCGAAATCTGGATAAATCACAAAAGAAACTCGTAATTAATTATTGTAATTTTTAAATCTAAATTTTTTATCCTTAAAAGGCATATCTTCTGTTTCTCCTTTATGTTCTTTACAAGCTTTTTCAGGAAGAACTCATTTTTCTTGTGAATCAAAATATCATACACACATATCACAAAGATAAATTTTTCCATTGTGTCAACTTACTAATGTAGAAAGGTTTTTTATCCAATAATAATGTGAATTATTGTCATTTCAAATTAAAAAAAGACTAACATGTTTTTGTTGTTTATTTTGTGTATTGCAAAAAGGATATACAATAATTTTTTCTTGTTCTGCATTATTGTCATATTCTTAAACATTAGTTGAAATACTAGGATTCCTTACAAATTTTGGAATATCTGTTAACTGAGCAGGAAAATTCATTTTCTGTTTTTCAAATATTTCGTGTGATTCTAATCGAATATTTTTATAATTATTAACTGTTTCAACACCATCATTTGCTGGATATGAATATGATTTTAGCGAACAGCGAAAACATTTTTATCTTCGGTATTTACATTAATTACAGCTTTTTATTTTTAATTACTTTGGTAAATCAATACCAAAAACCCAAAAATTGGATGTGTTTATTAACCTTTAATTCTAAACTATCTACATGAAATAAACACGAACCAGATATTTTCCTTTGCATTTCTTCCATTTCAGCTAATAGTTCATTAGTTGATTTTTAATAATAATCTTCTACATCAGTTGTTCTTAATGAAACTTGATTAGTTGTTTTAAAACTAAGTTCTGGTATTTCTCCTGGTATTTTAAAATTACAATAAAATTTTATTTTACCTTCAATTGCTCTTCTTTTAATTCATATAGTTCTTAATTTAGTGATTATTTCTCCCTTAAGTTGATTAAAAGATTCTTGCAGTTCATCAGTATTATCATTATTATTAATTATGTAAGTTATTATTCTTGATTTAAAAGCTGAAACTTTTCTATAACATCGTTTAGGTGACATGAAAAAAATCATCTTCAACTAGAAGGTGGAAAACTGGGAAATTATTTCTGAGAACTTGTTTGCTTAAATTTCTGGTCTTTATCTACTAGAAGTTTTTAAAAATATTGTCATTGTAGTCATTATTTATTTTGTTCTCAGATCTATTGATAAGACTGAGTAATTTTTCTGATTAAGTATAATACTCTTTGTAAAATTTTTTGTTTGACATATTTTATGAACATCACATAAGGATTTCTTACTCAAATTGTGAACATTGTTAATTTTGCCTTCAGAGTTTTTAATAAGATCAATCAAATATCTTCTTCTAAGTTTAAAATAATTTTTATTTTTTTCGTTTTGATGAAGTTCTTTTAAGTATTTTTTGTTCAATTAATTACTGTTATCATTGTTATTTATGTTACCAACAGGATTTACAGTAGCATCAATTAATTTTTGTATATTTTGAATAATTTTTTAAGTTTACAGATTTTGTAATTGATTGAATTTCTTTTCAAGGTTTATATTTCAGTTCTTTATTCACTTCGTTTCTATTGAAATAGTCGATAAAATCTAACACATCTACTCTAGCTACATCTGAATAACTATTTTCTTTACAATAATTTTCTAAATCATTATAAATCAATCCATACTTTCTTTTACTATAATTTGCTGGTTCTCCAATAGTTCATCTTTGTTTGCCATTTTTGTCTTGGTTCTACTTATCATTTATTTCTATAAAATGTTTTAGGTTAAATGTACCTTTGAGATTTTTTAAATTTATATTTCATTCGATGAAATATATTCAAGGTTTGATTGGTCTTGTTTATAAAGAATAAAATTATTAGATTTGAATTTTTTTATACAAGAAGTGGTTTTTTTCCATGAAATTAGATTCATAATTTGTATCCTGGAACTTTTACTTGAAAATTCTGTTTGGTCCATAACGCTCATCAATATACTATTCATAAGGCTTGGGATGGGGTCATTGTGTCTTTAACATCAGATGGACCTGAGAGTCATGAAGCACAATGTCATTGGAGTACAGGATTACGTAGAGATTGGTCAAAACTGTATATTACCCATCTGTATTTGTACTTATGTGAAACAAATGATGTAAGAGAGAGGTTTTGTGGTACAGCTTTCCAGTTTCATCCAGCAGATGCTTATAGTTGAGCTCCTCTGTGGAGTGTAATTTCCGATTACATGTTATGCACTAGATGTGATTTTTGAGTGTCCTCACGTAAATTGTAATTATTTTTACGTTGTGTGTAGGATATCTAACATTGCCAGCGGATTTCTAAATGCTGACAGTTATGAAATCTGAAGATGTAAGTGATGAAACATATTCATATTTCTTCAGATTCGCTTCCAACAGAATCAGCGTGCTCCACGACCATATTACTGAGATCCAAGGTACAAGGAAGAACAGTGTCAGTCATAAATTTATAATCTGTTTATTTCAGTTCGATTTCGGCTACTGTGTAGCTATTTCAGTGCAATTATGTTCAAATTTCAGTGATTCATCGCAAAAAAAAATCGCACATGGTACCACATTGCCATCACAAATAACAAAGAGTTAAACTGTTTTTGTTTTCAATGGCAGTATGGTACCATGTTCGATTTTATTTAGGATGAGTCATTTGAATGTAATTGCACTGAAGACAGCTAAGAAGAAGTGGAAATCGATCTACAACAAACAAATTAAAAATGTATGACCGATGCTGCCCTTCCTTCTATCTTTGATATTCGAAATTGTCTGGAGGAGTTGTAGGGAAGCAGCCTACTCACACCTTATAATATTCACATCAGTCTTTCCATTGTGTGTCAGCCAGTCCGCTGTAATTAGCTCTGACGTCATAAATGTTGTCCAATACTTTGAAAATCAAGTAAATAACCTGAAACGTTTCTAGCATGTCAGGAGTAATACTAAATCAATATGTGTTGAATATCAGTTCAATAACTTTAACCATTTTCGAAATTTGGAAGTTTTTCTGTATAAATCATTGGCGCAACAGAAAAGAGCTAGAAATTTAAAAATTTATATTTAGATTCCTTTTGCATAATAATTTAGTAGAAACAGTATTCTGGATCTCACAAATTACAATTTTAGTTGAAATTCATGATTTTCTGGTTTTTGTCTTAGAAATTAAGGAAGCAAGACAGATTAAGTAGACGAATAAATAAGGCTAGGATGTTTAAATTTAAGTAAAATGGAGATCCGCTATAATCATAAAGATGTGAGACGTTTCAACTGAATAACTATAAAACTATAGCGATAGCGTATCTCCAAAGGGCAAGGTCAGAGCTCGTCTACTGCGTGGAGTGTAATTAAATTAATTCTCTCGCCCAAAATATTTGACTTAGCCACGTCAGACTTTTATTATGATTACTTACCTTTGTGCTGATTGCACATTTAAATTGAGAGCTTCATCGGCCATCAGCAAAGGAAGCAATGATTTATTCGATAACTTAAAGTGGTGCATTACTAACCCAGCGGCTAGTCTGGAGAGCGGATTTGATCAGGTGTTCCCTTAGCCGTCCGCACCGCGGCTTTATATATATGAACGCTGCGTGAGAGAAAAAGGCCCCAGTTCTCTCCAGACGCTGATTAGCGCACCACCTGTGCCGGGAGTCGCGGCGGTATCATTGCTATAAACAGCCTCAGATGCCGTAATAAGTTACTCGGGGTACACGTAACCATGAAATCGTTTTCGAGTGAAGTGTTAATTCTGGGATGACTTTAATGATCTATCTTCAGTTTGCGTATGTTGTATTTTCACGTGCCGCTGCGGAACAGACATTCTACCATTATTTAGTGTGGCGTTTGATGAACATTATCATCAAATTATGGCGAGCATTCACTTAAACATTTAATTTGAACAGTTATAGTTGCATCAGCGCATTAGACTCTGAACTGCTATGGTAGTTGGATTATGTGGATTCTTTTTGGTCTGTGATTTTCAGAATATAGAGAACATTTTAGAGAGAATCGTTTTTGATTATGTATCCCAGACAATCTCCTAACTCCTCAGAGCTATAAGCTGTAGCTATAAGTGCATTTCTCAGATGAAGTGGGCACTAGGAATTCTAGTTACAGGCTTCACGTTTTGCTAATCACTTTCTGGTTATCAATATTGTAGTTAGAGAGCCAGTGTTGAGAACGGCAAACAACAGCATAAATAAAAGAAACATTTATAACAACTATTCCACCGCCGCCCCACAGAGTAGTGAGACTGCTATTAGCAAGCCTACGCTTCCATAGGACTCCTAAATCGTTCTGTGGCGAATTTCAGTATGATTCCTTCAACAATGACTCTTGTGTAGAACGACTATTTACAGTACACGATAGCGAGTGTCACGAGATGTGATGTGGAGCGAACACATGTGGAGACATCGACAAATTCCTCAAAGCTGTACGACTATTCCAGATATGATAGAGGAATAGTATGGTTCATTTCCAGCCCCCACCCCTCCACTCTTCTTCGTTTGGTAGACTTTAATTTCGACGGGAAGGTAAATTTGATTTTTCAGTTTTGTGTTGAAAAATGTTTTCCGGCTGTCTGTTGTATTTCACATAAACTAATCACAGTCCATATAGTCGCTTCTCTATGGTAATGGTCACAGTTTGTAGCTTAGCAGAATAAGCGTGAAAGCCTCCTCCTTACATGTTGTAAATAGTTTTAGGGTAGTCAGAGCAGCCTTTTTTATTCTTGAAATTCATCCAATGACGCATGCTAGATGAACAGAGGTAATCATCGGTTTGCAGTCAAAAAAGAGATGCAGATCCGAGGCACATAGCCATCGAGATGTATGTGTCTCTTGGAAACACCAAAGGGAGCAGCGATCGATGATGTCAAAAAGAAAATTCAATCCATTCGAGTGAAAACGGTTGATGGAGACATTTCCTGTCTTTGGAAGGACGTTGCCACATTATAGGCAAACTAATGGTTGTCCGACACGCCAGTAGAACTGAGCCTTAAGAGAGTAAATATTATATAAGGCTGACAGAAATCGCTGAGCGAAATCTGTAACACCCAAGTGCTCTGTGTGGTGTCTACGGAAGCAGTTTGAGGCATCCTCAACTATCCTATTGGAGACATTCTAAGTTTTTATTCGAGGAACGTTTAAGTAATAGAATACAGTGTGTTGTAACAGTTCAGTATAGTAGTTCTTTTCTCTGGAGTATAATTTCAGATCATCAGTTAGGGACACACTGGATCCTGCAGCTGTCAGTACGTCTTTTACCGTTAGCAATCCATATCAAAACTAACAGATTTGAACTAGAGAAACATAGGAGCCAGACGTCACAAATCTACTGGATCGTATAGAGATTCAGTCTCTAGTTTTATGCCAACCTAAGTTGTTCCTGAGGTTCGTAATACTGGGAGAATAACGAAAAATCGGAAATCAGCACAGCAGATGCGTCTGTTACACTGGAGCAAGACAGACAGAACTGTTTACAGATTTTTCTGTTTCCACTACCTCTACCGTCTACACCTCTACAATTGAATAGTGCACAGATGAGTATGGTCTTACTCTCTGCAGTATGAAATGCTATTATTTTCATCAGATCGAGAGTTCAGTGTTCCGTACTGTTAATTTCTTGAAAATCCACGAGTAGCCATAGTGAAAGTGGTGCTGTCAGATTATGACTGATAACAATTATTTCAGTATTCAGCACAAATAATTGCAATCTTCAAATCGCAAATGCTGACACTGTTATGGGATTATCATATAAAGTGTAGGAACTTCCTAAGAACAGAAAAATATACATCCGAACTAGAATACTACGCATTCCACAAACTTCCAGAGATCCGACGTGTGTCGACAAAACCATCCAGCGTATAATATCTTTATGTGTACAGATTTTATGGAATTATCAGGCGAAGTTTTATGGAATTCACGCTTCAGAAGAAGTTTTTCGTATAAATTCCTATCATGTTATTCACATGTGTAATTTCAACAAAGAAAACGATTTACACGAAGCATGCTATTTCTGCTCGATAGTCACCTACACTGCTACCCTGCCGGTACAAACCAGTATGGACGTGTCTAAACCATAAGCACATTGCATCAGTTATTTATAACTGTCCTACTTTCATTTTAGTACTACATTCTCGAAAAAAAATTGTAATAATAAATCGCAGAATCAATGAATTATGTGACATAAACAAAAATTGGCAGTTAGGCAAGAACACCTGACTGAGTTTGAACGAGGCCTTGCATAGGGCCACGAGCAGATGGATGTTCCTTTTGTGATACCGCTCGCAGGAATATAGCCACTGCACATGACTGGTGGCAGCAGAATGTACGGTCGCAAGAAGGCAAGACTCCGAACGGCCACGTGGCACTACCGAGAGGGAAGACCATCGCGTCGGTGTATGGCTCTGGCTTACCGTACTGCATCTTCAGCAGCAAACTGAGCAGTTGTTGGCACGAAAGTGATGCAACGAATAGGTTACTTCAAGAGCAGCTCCTAAAAGACACCCTGTAGTGTGCACTCCACTGACCCCAAAACACTGCCATTTGCAACTTCGGTGGTGTCAAGTGAGGGTTCATTGGAAGGCAGGATGGAGGTCTGCTATGTTTTCTGATGAAAACTGGTTATGCCTCGGTGCCAGTGATGGCCGTATGTTGATTAGGAGGAGGGTGGTTGAGTGCCTACAATCAACCTGTTTGCGAGTTAGACACATTGGACCTGCACCTGGAGTTATGGTCTGTGGTGCGATTTCGTATGACAGAAGACCTACTATCGTGGTTATCACACGCACCCTGACTGTAAAATTGTACGTCAACTTCGTGATTCGATCCGTTGTGCTGTCATTCATGAGCAGCTTTTCTGGGGGTGTTTTCCAACAGGATAACGCTCTCCCACATACCGCTGTTGGCGTCCAACATGCTGTACAGACTGCCTACATGTTGCCTGCTCGATCAGCAGATCTGTCTCCTATTGAGCACATATGGAACATCATGGGATGACAACTCCAGTATTAAGCGTCCCCGTCTTGATCGACCGAGTGCAACAGGAATGGAACTCCATCTCAAAAAGTGATATCCGACGTCTGTACAACACTATGTATGCATGTCTGCATGCTTACATTCAACATTCTAGCAGTTATGCCGGTTATTAATTTACCGGCATTTCACACATGCACTGACTTACCTCACGTGTACATTAACTTGTGATCTTGCAATGTTAATCACTGCAATATATTACCTAGATGATTGTATTCCAGAAATTTCGTTACTCTACGTTAATTATTTTTTGATGTTGTGAGTTTTTTTACATCAGTGTATTTCAAGTGTACAGTCCGCCCCCGGTAGCTGAGTAGTCAGCGCGACAGACTGTCAATCCTAAGGGCTCGGGTTCGATTCCCGGCTGGGTCGGAGATTTTCTCCGCTCAGGGACTGGGTGTTGTGTTGTCCTAATCATCATCATTTCATTCCCATCGACGCGCAAGTCGCCGAAGTGGCGTCCAATCGAAAGACTTGCACCAGGCGAGCGGTCTACCCGACGGGAGACTCTCGTCACACGACATTTCATTTCATTTCAAGTCTACAAAGAGAAAGTTATTCACTCGCCTGGAATGTAACAGATTACACCACTTAGCACTGTAATGGTATTTCCACCATGTTACCATACAGGTATTAACATGTATGGAAGTGTCTTATAGTTGACATAAGCATTTACAGTCAATGATTGGTTCATGTCAATATTGGTTTATTTGGACCAGAGGACCCAATCCATTCCTTGCAAACACAGCCCACACCCTTATGCAGCCACCAACAGCTTGCACAGTTCCTTGTCGAAACTTTTGGTCCATGTCTTCGTGGGGTTTGCGCCACACTCGAACTCACCATCAGTTCTCACCAACTGAAATCGGAGCTCATCTGACCAGGCCTCGGTTTTCCAGTTGTCTAGGGTCGAACCGATACGGCCACGAGCCCAGGAGAGGGGCTGCAGCCGATATCGTGCTGGTAACAGAAGAACTCGTGTCGGCCGTCTGCCGTCATAGCCCGTTGTAACCAGATTTCGCAGTACTGTCCAAACGAATACATACTTCGCACTCCCTAGAGGTAATGCCTGGAATTTGCTATTCTGGGCATACTCTTGACGCTGTGGATCTCGGAATGTTGTATTCTCTAACGATTTACGAAATGGAGCATCCCTTGCGTCTAGTTCCAACTACCATTCCGCGTTCAAAGTCTGTTAATTCCCGATGCGCGGTCGTAATCACATCGGAAACCTTTTCACATGAATCGTCTGAGTAGAAATGATAGCTTCGCCATGGCACGTCCTTTTATACCTCATGTACGCGATATTACCGCCATCTGTATATGTGCGTATCGCTATCCCATGCCTTCCATCACCAGGTGTGAATATGAATGATTATGTAGAATATTAATGAAGCTTGTTGTATCTAAAAATCTCTAACGGTTTTCGCATTAAAAGTTCGCAGGCATTATTTTTCAGCATGACTTCATATATTAGATGGTGGGAGTAGACTTCCTACATTGGAATGTTAACAGCGTGGCATTCCCAACACCTAAGAGGCCTGAAATAGCTCCCACAAACATTAAAAGAGTGTGACAGGGTTTTGCTCTGTCACCACGTGAATAAAATACTGAATATCAAATAATATTTGTGATTGATTTGGAGAGTTCCCAGCAAACAAAGCGTTCTTTGAGCCATGTTGTGACTCGCGTTGGTGCCGTTGGTGGGTTGACATCGTGTAATAGGGATAGCAGCATATTGTTTTCTTCTCGTGTTTACTGGCGCCACTACGTTTGCTAGCGTCGTCTGTCCGCAAGTGGCGGCAGCAGCAGTCATCGATATCTAGTACCCTAGTACTATATTTGGAAGGGCGTCAAGTGTTTTCTGGATCGGAATGTGTCGTGTAGTTTGGTTGGGATGGAGCAGGAGTGAGGTCCGGCAGTGCGAGGACATGCCAGGATCGCTGGCGGCACATAGGCACTGCCGGAACCAGGGGCTGTAGTTGCGAGGGCCACAACGTCGTTGTCCACCGGAACCAGGACGTTTGAGTTGACTGAACATTAACCCAGTAGTGAAACCTCCACAATTTTGAGATCACGCTGTTTATTCGCTCTTTGCTGCTCGCGGGGTCTCTGAGACGAGTGTTTAGAGTTGGCGAAATTAATTAGCTGTCTTCCACGTCTTATTATTAATCACTGAATTCCTTGTGTTTGTTAATGAAGTTCAACCACCAGTATTTTTCTGCCTAGTGGCCGCCAACGCCCCCGTTACCTGCCCTGGAGGTTAGCGTATTTCCGTGGCAGTGTACCTTTCCTCGCCTTGCCGCTGCTGTCCGGTAAGGCGTGTAGTACGACGGCATCCTTGATTGTGGCTCGGATATTTTGTTCTTTTGGACTATCTTGGTCGTAGTGGATCCTTCTGCTTCTGGATGTTCTAAATACTGGATTCTGAAGATGCAGTGCTGTCTGCCGGTTCTGCCTTGACTGGGTTATTCCATCGTTGTGTTGGTTACCAGACGTTAGGCAGATTTTGGAAGAGTGATGGTCTGCGTTTAAAATGACACTAGCTTGAGTAGCGATCCATTTAAGTGAATACAACTTTTGGCCACCTGTCTGACTGTCTGATCGCTTACGAAGTTGAGCGATTTTCCCAGGCCGATCCTTAGAGCACTGTCTGAGGCCCACTTCTCTCTCGATTTGATCAGATTGTGATGATTATTTAAAACAAAATATTTTAATTTTCAGTTATTACTATTGGAGCCTTCAGTCGACCAGTAATTTGAATATCTTGTCAATAAGGCCTTCAGCCGTGAATGCAACTTGTCTTAAGAATGTTTAGTTAGACATTGTCTCCTGGTGGTGAAATTTGATGATTGCGTTTTTTTTACATTTTTTAGTATCTGTTGGAGAAGTTTATCAGTTCTTAAGAATTTGCTATCCCGGCCTTCAACCGTTAAATTGTTTTTTGAGTTATTGCTATTGGGGCCTTCAGCCGACAAATGATTTGAATTACTGGTCAATAAGACCTTCTGCCGTGAATGCAATTTGTCTAAAGAATTTTTAATTAGATACTGTATCTTAATAGTGAAATTTTGATGATATTTTTATTAAAAAACATTTTAGTATCTCATGGAGAAGTTTAGCTTTTCTTAAGAATTCGGTATGCAGGTCTTCAGCCGTCAAACCGTTCTTGAGTTATTACTATTGGGGCCTTCACCTGACAAATAATTTGAATTTCTGGTCAATAAGGCCTTCAGTCTTGAGTACAACTTGCTTGAGAATTTTTTTATTGGACAATGTGTCTTAACAGCCAAATTTGACAATTGTTTCTTATTGCCAACCTCATTTCCAACTGATTCTAAATAAAGTGTACGTGATTTAAAAAAAAAAAAGGGCAACCAACGGTAGCTGACTAAGCCCCGTCAACACCTAATCCTGCCTCTCCATAAGTCCCATGTCTCATTGTTTCTTAACCAAGAGCAATGTTCAAGTTTAAAAGTAATTCACGCATTTCTTTTACAGACAATTATAACAGCTTCTAATAGCGGCGCTGTTTCACTCAGTTACATTGGAGGTATCAGAATATTTTTGTCATTACCTGAACTGGACGCCCATCGATATGGCAAACTGCTGTCCATTTGTAAAATTGAGTGCGGTAAGTGTGGAATGAATATCAATCTGTGTCGATGTATCCAGCACATTCGAGCAACTGGAGATTGACGAACATTTGCTTGCATTCTGAAGTCATGACATGTTATCAGCAGGGTTAGACTCATACTGCCCAAGTGACAGTTCACGGGTGCACAGCGCCAAACGGTCCGCCGGAGTGTCTAGCGGGTCAGTTGTCAATACGGCGTGCGCATCGTAACTCTCTGAGGTTTACGGTAGAGGACCCGTCTCTTGGCAGTATGGGGCGTGATGCTACGGTAGAGGACCCGTCTCTTGGCAGTATGGGGCGTGATGCAGCAGCGTTGGCGTGGCCAATGGCCGTGATCCTCCGGCATGGTCCTGCACAATATGGGGGCTACTGAGTTGAAATAAAGACGCATCTGAATACCTGTCCTACACCTTTACCCCACTACACACGACAGGGACGAGTTTGGGACAACCATACACGTTGAATCAGTGAGCTATACAGATTCAAAATTAAGAGAAGTACTCTGTAATGCTGAAACCCTACGGGGTTCCCCCTCAGTTGTTGCTCTGTAACAAATCAGTGGGCTTTCCATTATTTCACACTTAGTGTGAATGGATTTTGAATTTCTCGCCGTTTTAAACATAGGACAAGTGAACTTCACTGTCATTTTAAACTAAGGACAACGAGCTCTTGAGTTTGAAACTAAAGACAACTTCTGGGGACGGGGGAATTGTTTAAATCGAGATGCCATAATGGTGAGAGGGAGTACTGTGAAAACCTTAATTTCAGAGTGGTATTGTTTAAACTTAACACTTGATGGCTTGGAACAAATGAGCACAAAAAAACAACGTGTTTGAACTGTGGAATCAGAAAGACAGTTGTTTAAGCTTAGGGGAAAAGCAAGCTTACAGTTTTGAATTGAAATAACACAAAGCAGTAAGACGTATGTGTTGTACAAACTTAAACCACTGTCTCCTGGTGACGTCAGAGGGATTACTAGGGAATGCTAGACTAGATAGTTGGGGAAAATGTGTTAAATAGGTCTGCATATTGGCTACTTCTCTGTGTCCTAACATCTTGGATTCTAAGGTCAAAGAGGCTGTACCATTATTCCAGGGGATTCTATTCTTAGCATAAGTGACCCATTTCCACAGTGGCGGCAGGAGAAAGCCCAGTGGCCATCTTGAATTATATAGTTTCACAAGTGACCTACTTCCACCACCATGACTATGTGCCGTCCTTGATGTTTTAATTTCCTGCCAATTTTTATTTAGGTAAGCAGCCCTACTTCCACAGTGATATCATAGAGATGGAGGAAAAACGTCTGATATTTTGATTTCCCCGTCAATTTGTGAACTTCCCCCCAATTGTTTGGTTCCCATTATTTTATACGTAGGGTAACTGGCCGATGTCAGAAGCGTTTGAGGGCGAGGGATGGGAAAAATTTGATGTCTCATCGATTAATTCATCGGCGACATCATAAATGACGTGATCCTGTCACCTACATTGTTCCAGAACCGGCTCAGCCTACGTACTGTTATCAATACAAAATCAAACAGAGGTAAAGTAGGAGTAGGCCTAATAATGGTTCAAATGGCTCTGAGCACTATGGGACTTAACTTCTGAGGTCATCAGTCCCCTAGAACTTAGAACTACTTACACCTAACTAACCTACGGACATCACAGACATCCATGCCCGAGGCAGGATTCGAACCTGCGACCGTAGCGGTCACGCGGTTCCAGACTGTAGCGCCTAATAATGAATAAGAAAATAGGAATTCGGGTACTGTATTATGAACAGTATAGGAGCGAATACATACACAAACTCCAAAGCCAAGACCCACTTCGTAGTACAAATTTATAAACTAACTAGCTCTGCATATGACGAAGACACTGAGACAATTTATGACGAGATGAAGCATATAATCTAGATAGTTAAGGGAGACTATAATTTAACTGCGATGACTCACTGAAATTCGGTAGTATGGAAATGAAAAGGAGGAAAAATTAGTGGGAGAATATGTCTCCTTTTGCACAGAGCAGAATACTTGGTAGTAACCATTAAAGACTGCTTTATCCATCAAAGACACTGGAAGGTTTCAGACAGATTGTCGAATGGTAAAACAGAGGCTTAGAAACCAGATTTTTAGACTGTAAAAATTTCCAGGGACAGGTGTGGTTATGGCCATGATGTATTAGTTACGAACTGCAGATTAAATCAGTTCAACCCTAAATTTTAGAAAATTAGGAGATAGGTCAGAATGAATTGAACGAAACAGAGATTGCTGAGAGTTTCATAGGGAGCGTTAGGAAACGTTGGACCGAAGCAAGGAAAATGAATACAAGGCGAAAGGGTTGGTTTAAGGGCAAAATAAACAAGTCAGCTGAGGAATGCACAGGTAAAAGTGCAAAGTTTAATAACAACCCGGGAAAGCACAGGAGACTAAATTTAGTTGCCGAAATGGGAAAATCTAAAAATGCCGCAAATACAGCAGGGGAAAGGGGATAAAGTCGTCCAAATAGCGAGACTGATAGAACATGCTAAATGCATAAGCATGGTTGTCTAGTGGAGAAATAAGAGGCAGTAGAACGCATAGCTAGCAGAAAGATAGAGGTTGGCGATAAGAATATTAAAGGGACCTTTGGAGAAAAGAGATGCAGCTGTGTGAAGAAAAAGAGCTCAGACGGCAGTCCATTACTTAACAAAAAAGGAAATGCTGAAAGACGGAAGCAGTATGTAGAGGGTCTGTCGTGGTGGTCTTCAGTCCGAAGACGGGTTTGATAAACCTTTCCACGTTACTCGATCCTGTGGAAGCGTCTTCATCTCCGAATAACTACTGCAACATATATCTTTATGAATCTGCTTACTGTTTTCATATCTTGGTGCCCCTCTACTATTTTTATTCCCTTCATTACCCCCGCCGCATTTCCAGTACTAAATTGGCCATCCCTTGATGTCTCAAAACGTGTGCTGTCTACCAATCCCTTCTTTTTGTCAAGCTGTGCCGCAAGTTTCTTGTTTCCCCAGAGCTATTCATTACCTCCTCATTAGTTACGTGAACTATCCATCAAATCTTCAGCACTCTTCCGTAGCATTTCGTTTCAGAAGCCGCTATTCTCTTCTTGTTCAAACTGTTTATCACACATATTTCACTTCCATACATGGCTACCCTTCAGTCAAATAACATCAAAAAGACTTTCTCACACTTAAATCTATATTCATTGTTAGTAGATTTCTAGTCTTCAGAAATAATTTGCTTGCCCTCTCACCGAGGAGAGTAGCGCAGTGGTTAGCACAATAGACTCGCATTCGGGAGGACAACGGTTCAGATCCATGTCCATTCGTCCTGATTTAGGTTTTCCATGGTCTTCCTAAATCGCTTAAGGCAAGTGTCCGGTTGGTTCCTTCAGACGGGTGCAGCCGATCCCCTTCTCCATCCTTAATCTGAGTTGTGCTGCATCTCTACTGACCACATTGTCGTCGGTACGTTAAACATTAATATCCTCCTTCTCCTCTATTGTATTCTCTGTACTTCGGCCATTAGCAGATATTTCACTGCCCAAATAACAAAACTCATTTTCTAGCATTATCGTCTCATTTTATAGTGTAATTCCCTTTGCATCGCCTGATTTAAAAGGCTACATTTCATTATTCTTATCTTGTTGTTGTTATTCTTACATTCTTCTTTTAAGACACTGTCCACTCGGTCTGTATAAGATAAACCAGCCTGAGGAAATACTGGAGAAACAGAAGAGCAGGGTGGGTGAAGATGAGATGAGAGATACGATACTGTCAAAAATACTGAAAATCTAATAGAAAACCAAGCCCCTAGATGATCTTCGCTTAGAATTTTTGAGATCCTTGGCAGAGCCAGCCATTACCAAATTTACTCGTCTGATGCACAACATACCTTTCATTGATTGAGGCACCTATGCTTGGGTTTCAGGCATGATCCCCTGGTTTGTTTGATTGTAGTACAGTTGGAGAGCCTCTGCAATGCTGTTAAACTTTAGGGGGACTACGAAGTGGGTTGAGTCGTGAATTGGAATTTGGATCTGTCTGTTCCCGACTCTATCGTAGTACCGCGAGAGCTTCCTTGTTTCCCTTCAGTGTTGTGTGAGTCCTTGCATGAGTCGCATCGCTGTTTATCTCTCAGCGTCTAGAGTTTGTGACTCAATTTTGATGCGGAATTGTCATGCGTCGTGGTTTCACCCATGGCTCCCAGGAACATTCCATGCACAGGTATCGTCAGTTTTAGTTTTGACAAGTCCACACGGCATGTGCTGCGAAGTTCGTTAGAAATTGACGATTTTCTTCCAGACAAGATCAAGTTTGATTTAGAATCGTATGTGGTTTATGTCAAGTTTGTAGACCCGCTTCAGGTTGACGGGGACGAACAAGAAGTCCCTTTCACTCATCGCGGTGGTTCTGACAGGTGCGGTTCTTTTGGCGAACGTGGAGGTGGAGTATACGAAAGTCAGGGTATTTAATCTTCGCCCAAAGCTGATGACAGTCTTCTCCACATCACCGTGCTTCCGTTTGCGAACGCAATGAATATACGGCTGGAACATTGGTCCGTTCAGCAGTTCATTGTGGTGTTCGGTTCTTCCACATGGTGGTAAAATATCCCTCTCATTTGCAGGTGTGTGGAAACCGGAAGCATATAATTGACACAGGACTACAAGAGACCTGTTTTAGGTATAATGAGAGTGGATACCTCCACACAAATTGCCCGCTTCTCGTCACCGTCTTAAAATTTAATTATGAACATCGTCATAGGTTAACATTAGCGGATCTCATTCCTCAAACGAAATCCATTGTGACTAATCAAGTTTTGTAGGGGCAGCATGAGCCATTCCTTGACGGAATTAGTGAATTTCCACTGTGAAGCTCGTGTGAGACTTTGCTGCTGTAGCTCCCGCGTCGCCGCCACCTCCAATGCAAAGTAAGCGTAGAGGGATGCAAGATGGTGAGGAGTCAGACGATTATTCTTTCCTTTTCCGCTCTGCTGATCCCGTTGGAGAAGGTCTCTACCTTTCCAGAGCTCAAAGCGAATGATAACTTGCCAGCTGCTGTTGAAGATTCGAAGGCTTCCATCACCCCCTCAGATGTATACTCCCGAGTTTGTGAGCTCTTCTTCGGGAGCTCCGTATTATATAGACGGACTAGTTGGGCCTCAGTGAGTCTATAACACATTCCCGCCCTTCTTCTGCGCCCCCAGATTGGGGAAAGCATGCGACAGGTCGCCGCTGAGCAGACCCAGACCGGCCCAAGTGTGCCAGTGGAACACGTGGTGACGGTCAAAGAAATATCTTGTTTGCATTTCCTTTGATTCTCATGAGGCGCACCACCCAGCCGCGGTGGAATGGAGTGTGTTCTCCGCACTTGATAGTGAAATTAAGCGTGACCCTCCCACGTTGCCCTGTACGGCAGTCGGCATCCCGCGAAGCCGCAACAAACAGCGTTTTCAATCAGCGCGTGCGGTGTTGCGAAAAAAGAAAGAAAGAAAAAAACAGGATCAAGGTGGAAGAGAGAGATCCATCTATTTACACTCTCATTCATCAGTTGACTCTGCCATGGACTGTGACTTCAGAGGTCGCTTGGAAGTAATCAAACAAACTGTTTTGGTAACAACTGGACGCAGGACTATGCGTTTCCTACCTTTGAGGCGTTACTTTCGTTTTGCCTCAGGTTACAGTAGGAAGTAATTATATTTTCTATATCGAGATATAAGTTTTTCTTTGATTGCTAGCAGCTTCAATACTTCGCTGTGTGAAAGGAATATTTGACGCATTTGTTTATTTCTTTTCATCATTTCACAAAGAGGTCACACGCAGTTTATATGTATACTCCTTGTTCCATTCTGTATGAGGGTGCATGGGCATGAATGGAAGTCAAATGTAGCGGGAGCATGGACCAAAGGGAACAGCTTAAGGGAATAGCAGTCATTGCCAACATTACAAGAATAACGACAGGTAGGCCAGAGCAGCAGGCAAAGATGAAAACAGGCACGGGGGTCGGTTACAAAGTTGGTGCGGGGGTGAGGTGAGTCTCCCCACCACCGCGTCTGAATAGGAACGTTGGTCGGATTTTGGTGCGTGGAGAGCACTGTGGGGCCAGCCATGAGACGGACCGGACGCGGGAGCACAGCAGCTCGCAGATTTGGTGAGATAGAAATGAGGTAATATGGCTAAAAATTTACGACAGGGTATGCTCATAGCACGCATTCAACATACCTTCATCGGTACAGGTTACGGTTTTAATTTATTTGCAATAGTTTTCTCTGAAATGTTTTTGTGAAATTTTGCTGTGTGGTAGTGAGCATGCAACAGGAACCATCACTTCATGTAGCTATTTCCCGAGTTATAAGCTTCACTTTTAGCTCAATGAGTGCAGATTGCGTATCGGATGGTAGATCGAGAAATTTAATTATTTTAGGTACTTTCTTTGTGAGTTCAGTTCACAGTTTATTTTGGCGCCAATAGTACATCATTTTTGCCCAGAATCTTTTCTCTGATAGAGGTTATCTACCTTCAGCAGTGGCCTACCTTAAATTTCTAGTGGTGTAATTCATGCATGACGATAAGTGAGTCTTAAAGAATGAATGACGATTTTCCGCTAAAGACGGTGTGGCCCACTTATGTATTTTTTGTGTTATTATGAAATTATGTATCATATATTTTTTGTGTTATTATGAAATTATGTGTCATATATGAAATTATTCGTGTAGCGTTTTCGTTTTGTCATTGTCCTACCCATGAGAGGTAACGCTGAAGTTTTGTAACTAAAGAAAAATTGTAATGTCGGATTCTAAAGTTTTCATCGAAGTAGAAAATAAATCTATTGAATGAGAGTCAGCATTTCAGTTAAGAAATAGTCCCCAATCACCTGGCACATGAACTGGGTAGGATGTATCTTATTCAGTCCGATTTTCTAAAGTTAATGAAAGACAGAAATAATCTGAAATGTGAATTTAGATAGACTACCAGCTGCTATAAGACGGCTTTGAGTTCAACCTCCCCAGAACGCGTTATCTTAGAGAAACTCGCACCAGTTTCCGTTGCGCACATTTCAAAAATAATTGTTATTCAACTAAGGGTCAAAATATAGATACCATTCCTTATGTGCCTGGTATATTAGCAGCCAGGACCCAAAATCGAGTAAAATTCTCTAAGGTAACGTGAGGAGATAGTCACACAGGTTCAATATAAATTAAAAATATATAAAGAATCAGCACACAGCAGACGAGCAGTCCTATAGCACCTTGAATGTGAATGGAATAAGTTCCGTTCATACACTCCTGGAAATTGAAATAAGAACACCGTGAATTCATTGTCCCAGGAAGGGGAAACTTTATTGACACATTCCTGGGGTCAGATACATCACATGATCACACTGACAGAACCACAGGCACATAGACACAGGCAACAGAGCATACACAATGTCGGCACTAGTACAGTGTGTATCCACCTTTCGCAGCAATGCAGGCTGCTATTCTCCCTTGGAGACGATCGTAGAGATGCTGGATGTAGTCCTGTGGAACGGCTTGCCATGCCATTTCCACCTGGCGCCTCAGTTGGACCAGCGTTCGTGCTGGACGTGCAGACCGCGTGAGACGACGCTTCATCCAGTCCCAAACATGCTCAATGGGGGACAGATCCGGAGATCTTGCTGGCCAGGGTAGTTGACTTACACCTTCTAGAGCACGTTGGGTGGCACGGGATACATGCGGACGTGCATTGTCCTGTTGGAACAGCAAGTTCCCTTGCCGGTCTAGGAATGGTAGAACGATGGGTTCGATGACGGTTTGGATGTACCGTGCACTATTCAGTGTCCCCTCGACGATCACCAGTGGTGTACGGCCAGTGTAGGAGATCGCTCCCCACACCATGATGCCGGATGTTGGCCCTGTGTGCCTCGGTCGTATGCAGTCCTGATTGCGGCGCTCACCTGCACAGCGCCAAACACGCATACGACCATCATTGGCACCAAGGCAGAAGCGACTCACATCGCTGAAGACGACACGTCTCCATTCGTCCCTCCATTCACGCCTGTCGCGACACCACTGGAGGCGGGCTGCACGATGTTGGGGCGTGAGCGGAAGACGGCCTAACGGTGTGCGGGACCGTAGCCCAGCTTCATGGAGACGGTTGCGAATGGTCCTCGCCGATACCCCAGGAGCAACAGTGTCCCTAATTTGCTGGGAAGTGGCGGTGCGGTCCCCTACGGCACTGCGTAGGATCCTACGGTCTTGGCGGGCATCAGTGCGTCGCTGCGGTCCGGTCCCAGGTCGACGGGCACGTGCACCTTCCGCCGACCACTGGCGACAACATCGATGTACTGTGGAGACCTCACGCCCCACGTGTTGAGCAATTCGGCGGTACGTCCACCCGGCCTCCCGCATGCCCACTATACGCCCTCGCTCAAAGTCCGTCAACTGCACATACGGTTCACGTCCACGCTGTCGCGGCATGCTACCAGTGTTAAAGACTGCGATGGAGCTCCGTATGCCACGGCAAACTGACTGACACTGACGGCGGCGGTGCACAAATGCTGCGCAGCTAGCGCCATTCGACGGCCAACACCGCGGTTCCTGGTGTGTCCGCTGTGCCGTGCGTGTGATCATTGCTTCTACAGCCCTCTCGCAGTGTCCGGAGCAAGTATGGTGGGTCTGACACACCAGTGTCAATGTGTTCTTTTTTCCATTTCCAGGAGTGTAGAATTGCGGCGCTGCGACCGTTTATTTACGATTCAACTGTAGACGTGTTATTTTTGCAATAAGTGTTATTTGATCACTTTCTTTTCCGAGCACTAGCACTGCGATAAAGAGAGGGAATTTCACTGATTGATTTCGATGTTCTTGATACCGGCCAGGGAATAGGCGGCACTTTATGTGACCATACTTTAATTCGTCTTTATTCCTCATCTGGGTCTGATAATTCCAGCGATCCAGCGCGATTTTTACGAAGAGGGCGGGGATTTTAGTTGTGTTTTGCGTCCTGTGGATTAAACCCCGTAGTTGTAACCTTAAATCATATTCCGCAAGCAGTAAAACTGTTTTGCCTTCCCTGGATGTTCAACACATCTCTCTTGAACGCCCCTTTCATTGAGATTATCGTTCGAGACGTTTGGCCCGGTAGCTTACGCTCCCAGGACCGTTATCCTTCGTGTATGGAATAGGGTCCAGGGGATGAAAAACCGTTGCTCCGGAAAACGGCAGTGTGTTACGGCGCTGAGAGGGCGTAGGGTCTCTAGTAGCCCCAGGAATTTTATTGTTCCGCCTTACGACAACTTTATGAAGGTACCACCAAGCTCCCTTACGGATTAGGGGTGTCTGCCATGTTAATCTTCTTTAGCTAAAGAGACCCACGGAGCGATAAAAATCCCGCTCATTCCTACAGGATGAATTGACTTCCTTATACCATCTTATCCGATTGCGGCCGCGTCGAAAAAGACGATGTATCGCGACCCTCACACTGATGTCACGTGCTGACGTCCCAACGTGATATTTCCAGAGAGATCTTTAATTGCTTTACCGATCTTTATGACTTTCGTGATGCTGATACCATTTTTCCTGATGATTTTACTCCTATCCTGGACTGCTTAGTTACTCCTGCATTAAATGATGAATGTACTATCCCAAAAATAGACGGGACTTGACGGTACTCTTAAGAAATTTTTATGTAAAGTTTTAGCCTCTTGCAGGTGATGCCATTATGGCACTGGTGAATGAGGTGATGCAGAGGGATATATTTTCGTGTCAAGGTGGATAAAATTGTCATGATTCCAAAGACAAACGGATGTCCAGACACAGAGAAATGCCGAACGTTCACACATTTTAATTTCAATGTCAAAATTATCTCCCGGGTGGTTAATAGACGTTTGTTGATATTTTTATGTGCCTGAGCGCACTATCCTGACTCATGTAGTGGAATGCCGGTACGTCATCTCGGCGGCTGCAGCGACTTCTGTTTCTGGAGCCTTAATTTTCATCACTTTCAAAAGAGAATTTGACTGCATCAGTCACAGCTTCTTGATACAGCTGCTCGAGGCGATCGGTCTCAGTCATACTGCATGTAAAATACTATCTAATCTTTTTACTGCTATTCAAGCATCTGTCATGGTGAATGGAAACCTTACCCCCCTGATCACAGCCCGACGAGTCTTATCGCAGGGGAGCCCCTCTCCACCTCCCTTTTGTCCCATGAACCTCTGATGATTAACTATCTACTGCTGATTAATTATGTGGCTAGAAGATAATGGGCGAAAACTTCTCGGTGCGACTGTACACAGATGATGTCATGGCATTGCTACATTATATCGATGGCATACCTGTATCCTTCTTGAAGGACATATTGGATCTCTTGTATTCTTTCTGGGCCCGCATCAATGAACGGAAATGCACTGTGTTTCCACTGCGGGATTTTCGCCAAGTTTTCATGTGATATACAACGGGGGATGGACGCAACAGATCGTTGGGAGCTATTATCGATCGCTGCTCGATGAAAGTGGCTGCACCCAACGGGCGGGAGGTGACAGGTCGTATTCAAGTGGCAATTAAAGAGCACGAACCCCATTCCTTTAGACTTCCTCACAAAGTACGGATCTTATATTGACGCAGTTATCCGGTCGTTTCCTAGTGAAAAGTTATATTTTTCGACACCGTTATGAAGTGGTAACGAGTCCCTGTCCCCGTGGAGGATTTGGAGTTACCAATATCAAAGTCAAAGCTTCAATGTTGTTTGTGAGTGTAGTCGAAAATGCTGCAGGAGCATCGTCTGTGCCCCTACAGAGTATGTCAGAGTTTGTCATGAAAAAGGCTCTCAAATGGCTCTAAACACAATGGGACTTAGCATCTGAGGGCATCAGTCCCCTAGAACTTAGAACTACTTAAACCTAACTAACCTGAGGACATCACACTCATCCATGCCCGAGGTAGGATTCAAACTTGCGACCGTAGCGCTCGTGCGGTTCCAGACTGAGGCGCATAAAACCGCTCGGTCGAAGCGGCTGGCTCATGGAAAGGAAAACGCATGTTATCTCTCACAGGTCCTCGTACTTGGCGGGAGACAGTACCTTCTAGGCACTTTAATGTGCTCACTGTGTACTAAGAACTGAAAAGAGCGGCGTGCATTTTTGAGACACTGCTCAACATATCTGTGCAAATCTGAATAGTATCTTCACTGTGGTTTCCATTTCGCGCGCGATCGTACCTTACTTTCCAAACAGCGCTCATATGTGCTTGGGACAGATGTAACACCTTTATCATTTTGGTAACTGCCAGTGCTCATTTGTTTTCATCCGTACTCTGTTTAGATCGCAACTCACGATACGGAGTAAGAAACTCTTTCTCACTAACTTTGCTCGCCGATACATCAACAAAAAATAACGTCTGACATCTTGTCAAATAGGCTGTCAATCAAAGTTACTCTCAGACACGTCATACACAGTACGTTTAAAAAACACTTCAAGCAAAGCCGAACATTACCGAAAAATTTGACGATCTATGGAAGTTTGTCAGATTGTTTGATCGCATACAGGGGGCTTAATAGGCGCCGGCACATAAGCAAACTCTGCTATTCTTGCTGCAGTACGAACACTACGCACATTGCTCTAGCAGGTAATTTCCATTCTTCCTTACACTAACCTAAAATGCAAAACTGAACATAGCTATCGTGTTATATTCTGTTTGCTTTTCATCTTGTTTAAAGTAAATTCATACAACAGTAATATATACTGGGATCTTGATTTATCATCTTTTGGGACAAATGCACAGTAGCACATAATAGTTATAATGATTCCCGGAATTTCACTTAAATTCACTTATTTTTTTATATCATAACCGATCTCTCCAGTTCGACATAATACTACTCTTTCAGCAGGGACCATTTACTAAAGTAACATTAGGTTAGAGAGACCGACACATGATTACCCTTGTGTCTTACAATGCTTAACAAACAAGTCAATTAATACTGAGATTAAGATCCCTAGAAACGAAAGAAATTAGCTGTGAACAGATGGCAGTTTTTTAAACAACTCATCGGCTACAAAACGAATGTGAGTATCCTGTGATTGAGAACTTTACATTTGTAAATGCAACAGAAAACAACACTGCCAGTTACTTCTTCTACCGTTACATCTCTAATCATATATTTTCTTGGTATCTGGGTTTGATCCAAACATAGTAGATGGTCATGCAATTCCTTTCTACTATTCCTAAAACCTGGAGTTCCTCTCTTATCTCACTGTACTTATTATAGTGTAATTTTTATCCTGCCAAAAGTCTTATAAGTCTCATTTCTTCCGCTTTAATTCTCTGTAATTGTTTAATCGTTTAAGTACATTTTTCAGGTTCATAGCGCACAGTCATACTAGTATAGAATTTATGTTCTACCTCTTTCCTCGTTTTGTTCAGGAGCGTTCTTAAATAAAATATGTAAAATTTGTAAGTACTTTTGCAGTTTCTTTAAGGATCATTAACATAGGCATAAGAGATATCACAGCCCAGACAGTTTATTCTGTGGACTTCTTCCAGTGTGTTATTATGATTTTATCTCTGCGTCGTTCGTTTCTATAAAAGATCATGATTTATTTTTTCTTGTAGATACGGTTAAATAACGTTATTTTGTAATCATATGTAAGCAACTAACAGCTCATTGTATGTTCCCCTTCGTGTCCGCCAGTGTAACTTAGTCATCTGCCAAAAGAAATGTCTTAAATATTAAGAGTATTGCATGTAGGAATCTTCCATTTTATTTGCCGTTTATTGGCAGTGTATATGGACGATGTAGAATACTCCTCTCGCACTCCTTGGGTGAGTCTCCTCATTCCTGTGTTAATGGATGAGCCGACGAGTATCTTGATATTTTTGTCAGCATACAAACTCTGAACTGAACTTATTAAATGCTGAGGAATGCCATTCTCTTCTAAATTTTCCATAACTTAGACCTCACCACCAGAACGAAGACCTTTTCACAACGCACGTCTCATTTGGCTACTCATGTTTGTAAACACGAAGAGATAAGCGGTTTCACGTTTGCAGATTAAATTCCCTATGACTTTCTATTATCTCATTTACCGAGAAAACATTGTCCATACGCGGTCTTCCTCATCTAAATCCATTTCGTTTTTCTTTAAGAAAACTCGCTGTTCAAGCGTTTCATCTACTAGGAAAGTATTCTGCACCAAAAGTTTAGTACACTTACACGTCTGTAGTTACGTAAGTCATTTCGGTCTCGTTTTTTCGGTACAGGTAAGGCTAATGAGCTCCACCCGACTTGCGGAATATGGACACAGACTTATAGTATTTACAAGCATTATCTGTAAAATTCCGTCCTCATGGCCCCTATTGCGTCTTCCAGTTTTTCTAACGATACTGGATCTACATTCAAATGTGATTGAGTGTTAAAATATTTTCTTCTTCCCCTACCCGTACGTTTCGGAAGTAGTTTAGCCTTTTTTCATCGGAGATTTTATTCCATAGTAGGGTGTATTTCTCGTCTTTATTGAGAGTTTTTAGTATTGTACAAGTTCTTCTTAATCTACGTGGATATCCTACGCTAAATTTCCAAGGAGTACCTTTCAACTCTGTCTTTTCACTCTTCTCGTTTCTCTTTTAACCAATGTCGTTTCTCTTTTAATTACGCTAGTAGTCTCCTGTATTCATTGCGATGTTGCACCCTTCTCGTACTGAGACATATTTTAAAGAAGCATCTGTATTACTAAACGACTAACCGGGTGGACGGTGACCCTATTTGCGTTTCCGACGACTTTCAGCGACAAAACAATTTTATGTTGAATATTTTATATAATTGCTGACCGAATTTATAAATTTAAAACACTGTCATAATCTACTCAGTATGAGGTATAATCTTATGTTTCACGTTTAACACAGTAAGACACTGTAACGCCCCAAGGATAGAAAACATCAATTAACAAACTTTATGGAAACTTAAAGTAGGGAAGTGAGTCATCTTGACAGTGACGGCAACAATTGACGATAAAATCTACACTGCTAATATTTTGATTAACACCTATATTATTCAAATACTCGGAACAGCACACAAAAAGGGGAGATAAAGGAAAGGATTATCATAGATTCTTTATCAAACATCTATAGAAAAAATTCAAAATCATATGAACGAAGGTTAAATCCAAGAAAGTAATTCAGTCAAAGATAACATTTACCATGGAAGAAAGTTGTAGCCTCATCTAAAAGGAAATTCAATGCCACTACAATGTAACTCGTATATGGAAATGTTCAGTTAGTTAGTTGCCCTCGAGTCGCTCTAGAGTACTTTTGCTATAGTTGTCTGGACGCTAACGCTATTAGATTGTTTCAGTTTTGGAAGTTTGATAATTCGTGAGGTAGAGACTGAAGTATTCCTCAGTCAGTCGACTGATGAAAGTTAATCTTTACCGTTCTCGACGTGACGATATAGTAAGACGAGTGTTAGACTTCAGTTGAGTGATATTTGTGTATCGGGCTTAGCATTCGTACTGATGAACAGTTACAAACCTTGAGAGCAATGGATCAACGGCAGAAAAACAATTCGTAGTCTTAAGTGGGCCACAATAAAGCGAAGACACGAAGAAAGGCCGGCCGCTGTGGCCGTGCGGTTCTAAGCGCTTCAGTTTGGAACCGCGTGACCGCTACGGTCGCGGGTTCGAATCCTGCGTCGGGCATGGATGTGTGTGATGTCCTTAGGTTAGTTAGATTTAAGTAGTTCTAAGTTCTAGAGGACTGATGACCTCAGAAGTTAAGTCCCATAGTGCTCAGAGCCAACACGAAGAAAGGCAAGTACGCCGATTAGTCAAAAGTTGTTGTCGGCGTCACGATTACTGAACTGAAGTTAATCTTGAATGACATATCGGTGTGCGTGTGTTGTAGGGACGAGCAATTAATTACAGAAAGAACAATAAACGAGGCAGAATTAGTGTACGTGTCTTGAGGCAGCGCAACTCACAGCGCGCAAATACCCAGACCTTATTCACAAAGTATTTGTGATGAGAATATTTTACACATAATTTTAAGCCTTTATGAAACTTTTTCTCGCTGACACCTCCCTTACGAATTGATTAAAGGAAAAATATTTTTCGCTTACTATATTTTCGCTTTTCGCTGTTCGTGCAGTAAAACTGCCGCATCAGATATAACGTTTTATTTTATCACTTCTTTACTGCTAATTCCATTCGTAATACATTTTGCAGAAAGTATCCACACAGATACTGAATTTACGTGGGATATTATGTCATTGTACTACTAATAGCAGGTGTTGACAGAGGTAAAAATTACCGAACTATCAGTTTAATAAGTCACAGCTGCAAAACACTAACGCGATTTCTTTACAGAAAACTGGTAGTAGCCGGCCTCGGGGGAAGATCAGTTTGGATTCCGTAGAAATGTTGGAACACGTGAGGCAACACTGACCTTACGACTTATCTTAGGAAATAGATTAAGGAAAGGCAAACCTACGTTTCTAGCATTTGTAAACTTAGAGAAAGCTTTTGACAATGTTGACTGAATACTCTCTTTCAAATTCTAAGGGTGACAGGGGTAAAATACAGGGAGCGAACGGCTATCTACACTTTGTACGTAAACCAGATGGCAGTTATAAGAGTCGAGGGGCATGAAAGGGAAGCAGTGGTTGGGAAGGGAGTGAGACAGAGTTGTAGCCTCTCCCCAATGTTATTCAGTCTGTATATTGAGCAAGCAGTAAAGGAAACAAAAGAAAAGTTCGCAGTAAGTATTAAAATCCATGGAGAAGAAATAAGAACTTTGAGGTTCGCCGATGACAATGTAATTCTGTCAGAGACAGCAAAGGACTTGGAAGAGTAGTTGAACGGAATGGATAGTGTCTTGAAAGGAGGATATAAGATGAACATCAACAAAAGCAAAACGAAGATAATGGAATGTAGTCGAATTAAGTCGGGTGATGCGGCGGGAATTAGATTACGAAATTAGGCACTTAAAGTAGTAAAGGAAGTTTGCTATTTGGGGAGAAAAATAACTGATGATGGTCGAAGTAGAGAGGATATGAAATGTAGACTGGCAATGGCAAGGAAAGCGTTTCTGAAGAAGAGAAATTTGTTAACATCGAGTATAGATTGAAGTGTCAGTAAGTCGTTTCTGAAAGTATTTGTATGGAGTGTAGCCATGTATGGAAGTGAAACATGGACGATAAATAGTTTGGTCAAGAAGAGAATAGAAGCTTTCGAAATGTGGTGCTACAGAAGAATGCTGAAGATTAGATGGGCAGATCTCATAACTAATGAGGAGGTATTGAATAGAATTGGGGAGGAGAGGAGTTTGTGGCACAACTTGACAAGAAGAAGGGACCGGTTGGTAGGACATGTTCTGAGGCATCAAGGGATCACAAATTTAGCATTGGAGGGCAGCGTGGAGGGTAAAAAATCGTATAGGGAGACCAAGAGATGAATACACTACGCTGATTCAGAAGGATGAAGGTTGCAGTAAGTACTGGGAGATGAAGAAGCTTGCGCAGGATAGAATAGCATGGAGAGCTGCATCAAACCAGTCTCAGGACTGAAGACCACAAAAACAACAACGACTACTCACTCAGTGTTTCGTAATCAGGGCGCTTAGTATCTCCAAAACAACTTAAAATGTAATTTAAAATTTAGTTTTAAAATTTGTTTGTAGGGAAAATACTGGTTTTCTTCTCGTAAAAGTTTTGACTGTAGGTAAGCTTAGATTACGATCCTTGCTTAAAGGGGCAAATTGTTTTGATGGTATTACATCCCTCCACCTCTCGTAGAAGCCATAATTGTGTGGAGCATGAACGTCACAACTTCTGAAGTCTTTGTAGTAACTGTAAATACTGAATGAAATCTCTAAAATTTAGCAGAACGTTTGGCTCATTTGGACAAGAATAGTAGAACGGGCTCCATGTGAGTGTCTCCTACTCTACAACGACTTACTTAGTTTGGTACTTAATCATTTGTCGCTCAGAGACGTATAGAAATATTTCATCCACAATGAAAATAATTTGGAGCACCACTCTTATGCTCATATCTTACAGAAGTTTAAAAACAAATACATTTTATTAAATTTGGATACATACATAATTTACAACGCACCAGCATATATCTGTCACACAATAAACGTCTCAACAAACGTTATTTACACTTCTTAAAAATATTACATACACAATATTACATACACTTTATACAGCGTTAGTTAACACATTTAACATGTCAGTTTTAAAAATTGTGTATAGAGAAAATAAGGGGTTTTCTTTTCCTAAGAGTTTTCATTGTTGGTAAGCTTAGACTAAGACCCTGTTTAATAATTGTGAAGTTACTACGGATAAGCTGTACCGATTCCAGTTTTTCCATAGTGTAATTTTAATACAACCAGAAAACGCTGAATGCTCTAACGAAGGCGAAAGAATGTCGGATAAGGAAGTCGGTGAGTTGCATTACACAAACGAAGTAGTAAATTGGTGCGTAGAAGTACTTTTAAGAGGTAAAGACGAAGTTAACATCCATATATCTTATGCATATTTTAGGCCTCAATATTCTGAAAGTCAGTTCAACGTTTAACTGGAAAATTGTCACGATGGGGTCAATTATTTTACTGGTAGCATACAAAAATACGTTTCAATTAGAAGATAGCGACTTCTCACTATATAAAACCATCGTAGATAAAGCAGTGAGATTACAAATAGGCATTTTTTTCAGATATAGGAAGACATTGGCGCCTGGAAGTCTGTGTGAAGTCGTGACAGTCCTTAAATTACTGGATGTTCATACTGGCTATTTGTCTAGTATCGAATGAATAAGCCACTCTACATTCTATACCTAAGCCTTCCCCTACACAATATGAACTTTGAAGAATATTGTGGCAGTACTATTAAGAGGTTATTGCCATAAAATATTTCATTGTAGTATCACACGAAAGGCGATGTTAGTTATATTTCAGTTGATTTTAACATCCAGACTACTAATAAAGATGATTAAGTTTTCCAAAATGAAGCTTATTCCAAAACCGTTTTATTATGATACCTCGAGTACATAATTTAGGAATGTCTGGAACAGTGATGTGTTTTTTTTATTTTTGCTGATGAAAATGTATATCTGCCTTCCTGCTTAGAAGCCATTTCCTCTTTTGATGGATAGGATATGAGGCGGCTGTATCTAAATAGAAAACAACCTTTCTTTAAGGGAGATGCAAAAACAGAAAAATAATAAACTAAAGAAGAAACGTAGTAAATACAAGACAAAGAGTATACGTTACTCCCATCTCAGAGATATTACACACTAAGCCATCTATTAATGATAGTGACATATTACACTCTCGTAGCATGGCGAGTTTCTGTGCACATGAACAAAAAGAAGACTACGTGATTACGCAATGAGCTGAGTAAGTAAACGTTTGCGACGATATGGGTCTGTCCTGTTCATTGCCTATTATTCATTTGTCGTAGTGGAACTTACGCTTTTGTGGAAATGAAGTTAACTCTTGTAGATTATGTAGCCCTTCGTTATTGACAACATTTCAGGCGTTGCTGCTTATGAGCGACAACGGTTGGATATTTTATAGGATCTGTGGCACTCAATGTTTGGCAAGATGTTAACGCCCTTTTTTGTTAACTTCAACTCCCGTAACGTACATTTTCTGCTTAACCATACAAGACGAGTGAGCAATATTTCTGTACAGACTGCAAATTAAATGTTTGCGGAAATGAATCCCTTCAGTGCTTTTACAGGATGAATCGAAATTCAACGGCAGTGATGCGGCTGCTACAGCTTGCACGCAATACTACGACGAGTGTAAATGCTTGTTGAGGAAGAGGATGTCGGTTAAAACAATTTCTCTGATACCTGACCGCAGTGTGACATCCGAAAAGTTACGAGTCTGTTAAGTATACCCCGTACATACCTGCTTGGATAAATGTGGAGTTTTGCACTTTTAGGTACATGTGGTCATACCCTGATTCTTCTTCCGGTACGTGCGATCCGCTCGTCAAATTTTACCGTTGCATTTCGATACGCTCTTGTTTTGAATCTAGTTTTTATCATAAATAGTATATAACTGTTGAACAGCAATTAGTACTTAGGCAATTTTCGTGCAACCGTAGAATTTATGAAGTCGCGTCTAATTACAAAGCTGTCACAAGGAGTGTTTAGTTAGTCCTGATAGGCACACAACAAAATTATTTTTGAGAAGACCGATTTTTCGGCGCAAATTATTAATTTCAGCACTAAAAATGGAACATGATGTTCAGTAATAATTCTAAAGAGTCCCAAGATTCTGTTTGCGTTTATACGATTGCCATCGCGTACTTAGAGACCGGGTCAAAGTTTCGTAGTCGTTACTTTTTGCCATATTTCTGTTACCAGTAAATATGTAAAAGAGAAACACCGCTGCACTAACGGCAAGAGGAGCAGTTTACCTGACAATTTGTAGATTTTGTGCTGCGTGGCCATCATAGTGTTACACGAAGAATGATTTGCAGTTATTTCTTAGTTGACGTTTCCTGATTGTTATTGATTGTCTCGATCCAGTCAGTGCGAAATATTCTCGGCGATGGCGTTCGCAATACGTTTGTACAATTTAGTTTTTCCGACTCTCCCACGTCAATACGGTCATCCTAATAAATCTACAGTCTCACTCGTAGAAAGGCAAATTACGCTAACATCCCACTAAGAGAAGAAAAATATATTTATGGAGCTTCGTTACCCTTTTTGCAATGCCAATACTTCGTGTTTGTTCCTTTCGAGGGCCATGCTAGTGTGAAATGTGACAGTATCCACTGAGCTCTTTCCCAAGTCTCAGAGCATGGTGGCGAAATCTCTTTAGAGTTTAGAAGGACTGAGGAACTGCTAGCTAGTGCGGTGACACAGAACACACTGCCGATGTCACCAAGTAATCTTCCTCGTCATCTACACACAAGTTTCGTGTCCCACACTCTAGTTCAAGATGAAGTACTGAAACAATCTCTGAGGCTTGTGCGAATGGTACACTACCTATGACACCAAACCAGAAAGGATAATGCTTGGCACAATTTGCAGTATGTTATGCGGTTTTAAAATGTTTTGACATATGATTAATGATTGGAGACATACAGCCAAAACAGGTTTCACGTGCCCTTATTCTATTTGAATCGCCTTTTGGTGATGTTGGTAAGTCATTTTTCACAAATGCCCTACTTGCTCAAAATACGATGCATTCCGTTTTGACTAACTTCATGAGTCAGAGACTTGTGACTTTTCTTGTTCTAAGCCTCGCGTGTTCGGTGCTGTGGAGTTCGATAGCTAGCGTCAATATCTCCTATCAAATTATCACAATCATTGTGACGTACTCTTAGCACTTTCTTATTTTATCCTTAGTGCCAATATCGGAAGTACACAAAAATTTGTGATGTGTATCTCTTTAAGTTTTTGTTACCTGCACTATTTCTTTTTTCTAATCGACAGCCATATTTCTAAAATTCGTTAATCAGAGTAGCTGGGGTAGGAATTGTGAGTAAATAGAACCTCTTTGAAAAATAAATATATGATAATGTTATAGTGTAATGTCCATGGTGTTTTGTGTGTAAGAACGTAAGAGAACGGGGGGTAGGAGTGGGGGTGGGGGGGAGCTAATTACTTAAATTCTCCAGCATGATAATGTATTACCATGGCTACAATTGATGTAATTTTATAGGGCGCCGTTTCACATAGCCTTGTATTCGAGGAGAATGAAATAATTAGTTGTGAGTAAATAAAACATTACCGCTGCCGTAGGTACAAAGATACTGTTTACTTTGTCATGAATTTTACTGCCACCATAGTAGTTTCTCTGCTTAGAGAAAAATTCTAGTGAGTTCTGCGAGGTCATGTGTGTATATGTTCCGAGTTCACGGCCTTCCCTGCATCTTTGTCTCATCCGTCTGTTGGCTAGTTAATGTGGTCAACGACATTTTTCGTGGAAATTTGCAATTCATTGAGATCTACGAGTTATTGGCATAAATATTAAATCACATTGATGTAGTGACGTTTTGAAATATGTCAGATGGAAGTCACACAGGCGTGATTGATGCACTGCTACGGCGGCGCTGCTAGGCTTTGTCTTACAATGAATCAAGGCAGAACTTCCAAGCAGAAAGTGCTGCGCAGGTTACGTAAAGCAATCAGCCGTCGGATTCATCGATAAATCTGCCATTTTTCTTCTTCTCTGCTTTAGTTGGCAACTGATTTTAATAACAGTGGCTATAAATTATTGCTGTTACACTGGAATTAGTTGCTACGCACATAATGAACGCTATGTAATTTGGCAGCTTCTCTTACGCAGTATCATCTCGATCTGTATTAGGAAGAAAGAGGTTCCTAATGACGTTTGACTTATTTTTTTTCTATATCGGATGTAAGCAGTCAGTTAGGAGCAATCTACGCACTTGTCTGAGGTTTTACACGACCGCTTCGAGTGCTGTGCCTACCCACACGCTTCCCCACGGCTGAGGCGACAGGCAGCGTGCGCAGTAGCGACTACCACACGCGGTGAGACGAGAAACGTTTCGGTGTCCAGGAAGATGAGTTTGTGCGGCAGAGAGAGTCAGAGAGCGACAGTCCTTTGTTTTTAAAACTGACATGCCCGCTGATGGCGCGGGACGCCCGTCTAGAAGGCGGCGGCGCCTAGAAGACGGCGTCGGCGCCGTCGCGGGGCAGCGGCTTGCAGGCGAGGGCGGCGGCGCCGGCCTGCGGCGTCGCGGCGCTGGCGTCTGCCGGCGCGCGCCGTCATCGCACCAGCAGCACCACCGAGGCGGAGGCGGCGGGCAGCACCAGCGACAGCAGCACCAGCACCAGGAACAGCACGCGCGGGCTCACCAGCGCCGCCTGCGACTCGCCGGAGCTCGCCGGTTGCACCACCTCCACTGCGGACACAACCAGTGCTGCCACTCCACCAAAAGGAAACAAGGAACACTACTGGCCATTAAAATGGCTACACCAAGAAGAAATGCAGATGACAAACGGGTATTCATTAGACAAACATATTATACTAGAACTGACATGTGATTACATTCTTACTCAATTTAGGTGCATAGATCCTGAGAAATCAGTACCCAGAATGATCACTTCTGGCCGTAATAACGGCCTTGATACGTCTGAGTATTGAATCAAATACAGCTTGGATGGCGTGTACAGGTACAGCTGCCCGTGCAGCTTCAGCACGATACCACAGTTCATCAAGAGTAGTGACTGGCGTATTGTGACGAGCCAGTTGCTCGGCCACCATTGACCAGATGTTTTCAGTTGGACCACCTCTGACCGTAATAACGGCCTTGATACGCGTGGGTATTGAATCAAATACAGCTTGGATGGCGTGTACAGGTACAGCTGCCCGTGCAGCTTCAGCACGATACCACAGTTCATCAAGAGTAGTGACTGGTGTATTGTGACGAGCCAGTTGCTCGGCCACCATTGACCAGACGTTTTCAGTTGGTGAGATATCTGGAGAATGTGCTAGCCAGGGCAACAGACGAACATTTTCCGTACCCAGAAAGGCCCGTACAGGACCTGCAACATACGGTCGTGCATTATCCTGCTGAAATGTAGGGTTTCGCAGGGATCGAATGAAGGGTAGAGCCACGGGTCGTAACACAGCTGAAAAGGAACGTCCACTGTTCAAAGTGCCTTCAATGCAAGCAAGAGGCACCCCATACCATCACGCCGGGTGATATGTCGGTATGGCGATGACGCATACACGCTTCCAATGTTTGTTCACCGCGATGTCACCAAACACGGATGCGACCGTCATGATGCTGTAAACAGAAGCTGGATTCATCCGAAAAAATGACGTTTTGCCATTCGTGCACCCAGGTTCGTCGTTGAGTACACCATCCCAGGTTCTCCTGTCTGTGATGCAGCGTCAAGGGTAACCGCAGCCATGGTCTCCGAGCTGATAGTCCCTGCTGCTCCAAACGTCGTCGAACTGTTCGTGCAGATGATTGTTGTCTTGCAAACGATTCAGGAATGGAGACGTGGCTGCACAATCCGTTGCAAACTTGCGGATAAGATACCTGTCATCTCTGCTGCTAGTGATACGAGGCCGTTGGGATCCTTTATCAAAGTCGGAAACGTGATGGTGCGCATTTCTCCTCCTTACACGAGGCATCACAACAACGTTTCACCAGGCAACACCGGTCAACTGCTGTTTGTGTATGAGAACTTTCCTCATGTCAGCACGTTGTAAGTGTCGCCACCGGCGCCAACATTTTGTGAACGCTCTGAAAAGCTAATCATTTACATATCACAGCATCTTCTTCCTGTCGGTTAAATTTCGCGACTATAGCACGTCATCTTCGTGATGTAGCAATTTTAATGGCCAGTAGTGTAGATTTGTCTACAAAAGAAGTAAGAAAAAGGGTGAACTGTAACAAAGTGTATTAGCGTGCAGTTTTATCTTTATATTGTGTAATGAAAGCTGCTGGACATTACAGCAACACAAATGTCCGCAGCTCGTGTGCTAGTGGTGCGGGCACGGTAGCTCAGCATGTTCGGTCATAGGGTTAGCTACCCTTCGCAATAAAGAAACTGAATAAACGGATCATTGAAGAGTCATCGGACGTCCGCTTCGAACGAATACAACGAACAGTATAGAGCAAAATGAGGACAACAACAACAGAAAATAAAGAAAAAAACGTGGTTTGCTTTACTGTCCTTGGCGGACGAGGTCCCAGGTTAGATTCCGTGCCGTAGCGTGGATTTTTTTTCTGCCCGGGGGCTGGCTGTTTGTGTTGTCCTCACCATTTCATCATCATTCAGGAAAATGGCGACAATGGAATATGTAAAGGTTGGGAATTTGTACATCCGCTTATAACCACGCCGTTGAGCACCCTCAAACCAAGATCACCACAGTAACACAAACAATTAACTGTCAATGTACAACATTATTTGTATCATGCTTGAAAATAAGAAAACAATAGACTTGCACTTTTAGAAGTTCAGAACAGATGATGTAAATAATACGGTCATTGGAGCCAAATAGTAATAAAATTTCGAAGTAAAATTATGATACTGCACGAAATTAAAACTTTACATATTGTGGTTTTGCATAGAACTTATTGACAGTGTTCTTTTGGCACAGAGTTGTATATGGTGACGTTCACATAGTCTATGACACAGTTTACACTCACGCATTGGGTCTGGTTCATGATATGGCGTGTTGTTGCAAATAAGGTTGTCGAAACGATGTACTACCATTCTTGTGGTCACGAAGGTTTCCTTTGACCTATTCGGTCAGTCATGGCACCTACACTGTAAAATTTTATAGGCACGTCTTAACCTTTTTCCTTCAGTGTTTTTGGTAGACTTTTCCAAGCGCTGGTGTTGGTTAGCATCAGTTTCGTCTGTAGGTTTTTCCTCGACAGCAGGTATACAATTCTGGATCGTTTTGTTTTGGACACTACAACTGCTTTCTTTATATAGGTATACGACGTATTTTATTTTCTATTTGCGTTTTTATGGGGAATTTTAATTTATTGTGAATATTCCCTCATTCATGCTATTACTAGCTGCAAATAAAAGTATATTATTCTTTGTTAAGAATTAACAACCTGGAACATAAAGTGAAATAGAAAAAATTTCAAAAATCGAGATTTGAATGAGTGATTTTACGATTATAAGACGGTCACACCACGCACATAGCTTTCGACGGCGTTCTTGCTAACTTCAAAATGTTTTTTACTTAAGAGTACTCCGAGATCTTCCTGATAACTAAACGTGATTTTTTTGTGTTTTTGTTCCTTTTTTTTGTTTTGTTTTTGAAGAATACATCGTGCTGTTTTTGGAAATTGACGCCCTGTCACTGACAGTTTCAAATCCTTCAGGTATGAAAAAAAAATTGTAGAGTGACGTTCTGCAACGTCCACCTGTTAGCTTAAATAGGATGCTTTTCAGTTGCTTATCGCAGGGATAGCCCACGTGAATTGGATTGAGGTTTTGGAAGCTGTAGAAAAAATTCCACCCAGTAGAAGGTTCCCATTCTCAGACTGACCATACCTGCGGCCAACAACAAATCTGACATGGTTCGACTGTTCACAGGTGGCACTGACAAGCCGCAGGAAGCTGAGTGAAAAATATAAAGCAAAGGAAAGATGCTCCATTAAGAAAAAAATAACAGAAAGACGTACCTTCAAGAATGCAGATGGAAAATACGAAACTATACAGATTTAGATGCTCTCATAGCCATAAGCTGGAGATCTATGTTTAAAACTTTAAAGTTAAGTGACATGATGATGTGAAGCCACTTTCCGATTTTATATCTATAGATTCTGAAATTATCGAAGTTGTGAATTTTTGTTGCTGGTACAGTGTTATAACAACCGCACGACATAGAAATCCGTCTTCAGGCCACAAGTTGCCCTTCGGGACCATCCGACCGCCGTGTCATCCTCAGATGAGGATGCGGATAGGAGGGGCGTGTGGTCAGCACACCGCTCTCCCGGTCGTTATACTGGTTTTATTTGACCAGTGCCGCTACTATTCAGTCGAGTAGCTCCTCAATTGGCAGCACGAGGCTGAGTGCACCCAGGAAAACGCCAACAGCGCATGGCGGTCCAGACGGTCACCCATCCTAGTGCCGCCCACGCCCGACAGGGCTTAATTTCGGTGATCTGACGGGAACGGATGTTTCCACTGTGGCAAGGCCGTTGCCCTGCATGGCATAGATACTTCTGAAAGCTTTTGGTAAGTGCTTTTGATATGGTGTATTTATCTGAAATGCAATTTCCTGGAAGTTTCGCCAAACAGTGCTTTAGGCACCTAACAGAACACTAATTCGCCGCCAGCAGTAACCACTGCCGTAGAAGGCAAAAGAGATAGTTAAATTCCTTTAGAGCCTCCCAGATCTTTAGTGCAAGTATGAGAAACGACGGATGGGCTAAACTACTTATTACGAGTGATACCATACAAAGTTACAGTTTTAGCAACGTCATATGAACTACCTGGTGGAGAAGTACTACAGACAAAAATTAAATGTAGATTCTGGGAAATATATTACGAATTGTATGGACTTGAAAAACAAATCTATACCTCATTGTTGGTGTAATCTAGTGCACCTCTATGTTTAGTGTAAAGAACAAATGTTATTTGTTCTTCATGGACTATTATAGATAGACCTACAACTAAGCGTTGTGAAAGTATTTCTTTCCATTAATTGATTTTTTTGTACAATTTCTTCCGCATTTGTGCCATACGTATACGACATTTTTGTCCCCAAGTATTAAGTGTATCTGCCCCGTGTTCCTCCCTCGACACTTACTGGGAGAACCTGACGACGCTTGCACGCCAGAAGGACGCACGCTTAGGCAGACGTGGATATATGAGCGTGCTCGGCTACTAATGAGGGAGTGACTTGCTGGTAGCAATATGGACAGTTAGGGGTCCGGTTTTATCCAAGAGTACTCCAATGGGTCCCACATAGCTGGAGTGGGCGGCCTAGCCTGTGGAGTACATTAAATGTATTCGGAATTGCGAATAACGACAAGCATCAGCTCTAGTATGGAATGACGACGATGAAAATTCATGCTGGACCGGAACTCGAACCCAGATTTACCGCTTATCGCGAGCGGTCGCCTTACCATTTGGTTATCCGTGCACGACTCACTGCCAGACCCAGATTTCCATATGAAGATTAATGATCTTGCTGCTCTCGATCAAGAGGGACTGTTGAAAATGTATGCCCGACCTGGACTCGAACCCGGGATCTCCTGCTTACATGGTAGACGCTCTGTCTGACTGAGCCATCGACGACGCAGAGGATAGTGCGACTGCAGAGATTCTAGCATGCTCCCCGTCAAACCTACATTTGGAACTTACTCTCCACATGCTACATTTTTAGTGCCCCTGCCCACTACACTCATTACCTGCGACAGTCAATCTATCAGTGTGTTTTGGACATGAAAGAACAGATACCATCTTCATATAGAAAAGACCTTCCAGCCAATGATTTTCTTGAGTGTGGATGCACTCACATTGCTCAAACTCTTACGGGAATCAGTAGATTGAGTGCCGCGAGCAACGAATATAGTTGGCCAGGGCACTACACATGTTGTGTGTGGACAGTAAGTTGGAATTGTAGGTCTCATGGGTAGCGTGCCAGAGTCTCTGCAGTCGCACTATCGTCTGTGTCCTCGATGGATCAGTGGATAGAGCGTCTACCATGTAAGCAGGTGGGCCGTGCACTGCTCGCGTTTATCCCATTTATTGTTTGTCATCCTCTATTACGGTACTGCCGCCTCGTTTTCTTATTACATTTACTGGCGTCACTAACTACATTTAACCGTTTGGAATGCTGTGGTAGATATTAATGCGTATTTGTGGAATGAGCGCTTGTTATTTTCCTTGTCTTTTACTGTGTGACTCTCGTATTCGTGTTTATTGAATTCTGTTTTTATTAAATATATTTGAAACCTATTAAGTATTTGTAGCCTTCCAGCCGACCGGGATGGCCGAGCGGTTCTAGGCGCTACAGTTTGGAACCGCGCGACCGGTACGGTCGCAGGTTCGAATCCTGCCTCGGGCTTGGATGTGTGTGATGTCCTTAGGTTAGTTAGGTTTAAGTAGTTCTAAGTTCTAGGGGACTGATGACCTCAGAAGTTAAGTCCCATAGTGCTCAGAGCCATTTGAACCATTTTGTAGCCTTCCATCCCCCAGTCTGCTCCCACGCTGCCGTTTCCTGCTTCATGCATTCTGCAGTTCATCCAGTTTATAAAACTTTGTTTTACAGATATTCTGGGGCCGCCACATGATTGATCCTTAGAAGCAATTCTTTATCGCGCTGTCATGTAGAATTAAGTGTCCAATTATTTAGTTTTCCTTCTCTACATCATATTAAAGATCTCCTTTTCTCCTTAATTTCTTCTAGTATTTGTTGAATATTAACATTAGTGGTCTTAATTTAAGGAAATAATTTTTGAGAATGTACGTCTGGAGCTTTAAATTTTATGAAAGATGGTTATGGACTGCAGGGAAACTAGAAAAGAAGGCTCTCTACAAGTCTGAGATGTGGTGTTAGAGAGCGACGCTGAAACTACGTGCATTGAGAATAAGGGCTGAGGAGGTATTTCACAGGACGGTCGAGGAAATAAATATGTGCAAAATTCTAATTAAAAGATGAGACAGTATGACAGGACATGTGTTAATACATCTGGTAACAACTTCCACGATCTGTGATCTGCAGAGCGGAAAAAAAAACTGCAAAGGAAAATTGAAACTAAAGTCGTTTGGGACCGCGTCATACAAATCAGAAGACTGATAAAATGAAAAGGAAAAAGTGGCTGGTGCCGAATCGAGCGACTAAGCAGAATCGGAAGTTTAGCATTGTGGAGCTAAGATCGTTAAACAGCAGCCAACCAGTCATGAGCTTGCGAAAGTGTTTACGTTAATTTACCACAGCCTGTTATATGTAAATGAAGGAATTTTACTTTCAAGTTGAAACAGTTGTTGTTTATTTAAAGAGCGGTGCGTTGAAAGCCCTTAGGGGCATCTTCAGGAAATTAATTATCTTTCTGACATTAATTTTACACATCGATTCCATTGGTATCCTTTTGTAACTAGTTGTGCAGACTTGAAGCACAGATAACACAAATCAATAAAAATATTACTTCATTACCAAAAGTGAAGTAGTAGCGCAATATTTTGGCTTTCTGGGAAATGAAATCATGTCTGACCTCACTTTCCGTTTTCCGTCAAATATCGTTGTTACGTAATTTGACTTATATACATAAACATTTGCTCCAGCTAACATTAAGTTCTTTTCTTTGTGTATTGAGCCATGCAGTTAATCTGTGGAAGGAGTATATAGAGGGTCTATACAAGGGCTATGTACTTGAGGACAATATTATGGAAATGGAAAAGGATGTAGATGAAGATGAAATGGGAGATACGATACTGCGTGAAGAGTTTGACAGAGCACTGAAAGACCTGAGTCGAAACAAGGCCCCGGGAGTAGACAACATTCCATTAGAACTACTGATGGCCTTGGGAGAGCCAGTCCTGACAAAACTCTACCATCTGGTGAGCAAGATGTATGAGACAGGCGAAATACCCTCAGACTTCAAGAAGAATATAATAATTCCAATCCCAAAGAAAGCAGGTGTTGACAGATGTGAAAATTACCGAACTATCAGTTTAATAAGTCACAGCTGCAAAATACTAACGCGAATTCTTTACATACGAATGGAAAACTGATAGAAGCCGACCTCGGGGAAGATCAGGTTGGATTCCGCAGAAATGTTGGAACACGTGAGGCAATACTAACCCTACGACTTATCTTAGAAAATGGATTAAGGAAGGGCAAACCTACATTTCTAGCATTTGTAGACTTAGAGAAAGCTTTTGACAATGTTGACTGGAATACTCTCTTTCAAATTCTAAAGGTGGCGGGGGTAAAATACAGGGAGGGAAAGGCTATTTACAATTTGTACAGAAACCAGATGGCAGTTATAAGAGTCGAGGGGCATGAAAGGGAAGCAGCGGTTGGGAAGGGAGTGAGACAGGGTTTTAGCCTGTCCCCGATGTTATTCAATATGTATATTGAGCAAGCAGTAAAGGAAACAAAAGAAAAATTCGCAGTAAGTATTAAAATCCATGGAGAAGAAATAAAAACGTTGAGGTTCGCCGATGACATTGTAATTCTGTCAGAGACAGCAAAGGACTTGGAAGAGCTGTTGAACGGAATGGACAGTGTCTTGAAAAGAGGATATAAGATAAACATCAACAAAAGCAAAACGAGGATAATGGAATGTAGTCTAATTAAGTCGGGTGATGCTGAGGGAATTAGATTAGGAAATGAGACACTTAAAGTAGTAAAGGAGTTTTGCTATTTGGGGAGAAAAATAACTGACGATGGTCGAAGTAGAGAGGATATAAAATGTAGACTGGCAATGGCAAGGAAAGCGTTTGTGAAGAAGAGAAATTTGTTAACATCGACTATAGATTTAAGTGTCAGTAAGTCGTTTATGAAAGTATTTGTATGGAGTGTAGCCATGTATGGAAGTGAAACTTGGACGATAAATAGTTTGGACAAGAAGAGAATAGAAGCTTACGAAATGTGGTGCTACAGAAGAATGCTGAAGATTAGATGGGTAGATCACATAACTAAGGAGGAGATATTGAACAGAACTGGGGAGAAGAGGAGTTTGTGGCACAACTTGACAAGAAGAAGGGACCGGTTGGTAGGACATGTTCTGAGGCATCAAGGGATCACAAATTTAGCATTGGAGGGCAGCGTGGAGGGTAAAAAATCGTATAGGGAGACCAAGAGATGAATACACTACGCTGATTCAGAAGGATGAAGGTTGCAGTAAGTACGGGGAGATGAAGAAGCTTGCACAGGATAAATGGTTCAAATGGTTCAAATGGCTCTGAGCACTATGGGACTTAACATCTATGGTCATCAGTCCCCTAGAACTTACAACTACTTAAACCTAAGGACATCACAACACCCAGCCATCACGAGGCAGAGAAAATCCCTGACCCCGCCGGGAATCGAACCCGGGAACCCGGGCGTGTGAAGCGAGAACGCTACCGCACGACCACGAGATGCGGGCTTGCACAGGATAGAGTAGCATGGAGAGCTGCATGGAGAGCTGCAAACAACAACAACCTAACCAAATGATTAAGCTTGATTTATGTAAACAGCTTTGTTTCTAAATTTTCAAAGTACAATAAAACTCGTCATAAGCTGTTTCATTTGAATCAGACTGGGTGATACAATAAATACTGAGAATGTTGCCAAAGACTTGTGGTTGTTTAGGAAAAGGAAGACCTGAACTTTGGCTCACCAGCCGAATGGGTGTCGGACTTTTGGGATACTTCATTCCTGTATAATATTGTGAAGAGTATCCAGAAGTATTAACTGTATAAAACTCACAATGATCCGAACAGCTTCCTGGCCCTTTCCATTAGACTGAAACACCAGACATAAAGATTTGACATTCATCAGTGATTTTCTGATGTCTTCGAGAAGAGTATCTTCGTTCCGAAATCTGCAATATTTATCTATATCTGAGGTCGTTGGAAGTCCCCTGCAGAAGCACTGAGCTATGCTGCCTCTATAGCCGTCCATAATTATTTGCCGGTGCAGGATGTTGTGAAAGAACTGACCCCCCCCTCCCCCGATTACTTCCCATAAATGTTCGATCAGGCTCATGTCGGGCGATCTGGGTGACCAAATCATCTGTTCGAATTGTCCAGAATGTTCTTCAAACCAATCGCAAGCAATTATGGCCCAGTGACACGGTGCACTGTTAACCATAAAAATTCCACCGTTGTTTGAGAACAGGAAATCCATGAATGGCTGCAAATGATTTCCAAGAAGCCGAACATAAACGTTTTCAGTCAATGATCAGTTCAACTGGACCAGAGGATCAAGGCATTTGCATGTAAACACAACCCACGCTATTAGGGATCCAACAGAAGCTTGCACAGTGCCTTGTTGACAACTTGGGTCCATAGTTTCGTGAGGTCTGCGCCACACTGGAAATCTACCATCAGCCATCACCAAATGAAAGCTGTGCTCATCTGACCAGACCACGTTTTTCCAGTCGTGTAAGGTCCAACAGATATGGTCAAGCTATTAGCAAAGGCACTCGCGTCAGTCGTCTGCTGCCATAGCCCATTAACGCCAAATTTTACCGCACTGTCCTAACGCATACGTTCATTATACGTCCCACATTGATGTCCATGGTTATTTGACGCATCGTTGCTTGCTTGTTGGCACTGACAACTGTAAGCGAAAGCCACTCTTCTCGGTCGTTAAGTGAAAGCCGTCGGCCACTGCGTTGTCCGTGGTGAGAGGTAATGAATGAACTCTGGTATTCTTGGCACAATCTTGCATTGTGGATGTTGGAATACTGAATTCCCCAACTACTTCTAAAAGGGAATGTCCCATGCGCATAGTTCCAACTACCATTCCGTGGTCAAAGGCTGTTTATTCTCGACGTGCGACCATAATCACATGGGAAACCATTTCACATTAATCACTTGAATACAAATGACAGCTCAGCTCTTTTATACCCTGTGTATGCGATATTGCCGCCATTTGCATGAGTGCATGTCGTTGTCTTCAGTGTACATAGCATACTTTATACTGATCACCAAGATTATTTCCGAAGCTCGAGGAGTATATTTTCCTTACTAAATCTGTAATATTCCTCTGATATTTCGTAATCACAATTTCACCAAAAGTGTAACAAAAAATGTGAGTACAGCTATAATAGCCACAAGTATCACTTGTAGTACACATATGCGCTAAAAGGAAGAACGGACAGATTACGTTGTTAAAAGAGGAACAATATAAGGTCTGCCATCGAAATTTCAGCTCCGAATGTTTATTTGTAATAGTGTATGAAATACATATATAAAAATTAAAATCGTTAAATATTGCACTTTTAATAATATTTATTATTAAATGTTAAAAAAAGTAGTACGATAAGGCTTATTTAATCACCGTATTAGCAGTCGGAATAATGAAAATCACAAGAACAATCACTTGTTGATTCTGTGTAATTTTCGTAGTGTAAAGAGAGATTTACATTTTACATTGCATTTTTACTCCTCAATGTAACATTGATACCTAGATCGTCGTGTAGGTTGTTGTTGTAAGTACTCTTTGCGTCCAATCTTAATTGTCGTCTTTTCGATACTGTAAGACTCGTAATAGAATGAGAGTGTGACTACATCTATAACAGAGTCGGAATTACTGCGGATGTGTTGTTGAACGCATTTTATTTGTTCATGACGACTTCGCGTTAGTGTGCGTACATCCCTTTACGTTAATAAATGGCATCTGTCCATCCTGTTTCCCTTTAAGACACTAAAGTTACCCAATTCCTTAACATGTGTTTAAATGGTTTTGTTCACACAAACATGCAAATGAAAAACGGTACAGAATATTGCCCGAAATGTAATAACTGCGTCGGAAATCATCCACCTAATTATTACTTCTGTAAGACGTTTAAGGATAACAATAAAGAAGAATCTATGATATTGGAGTATTAAGCAGGTACCAGCGATAGCGACGGAAATAAATGTTACAAAATGGGCAAACAACCAACATCGAACGGAAGACAGGTACAGCCGACTATTGAGGGTTCGCGTTCGACACTCAGACGACAAAGAAAGTAGGACGAGTCATTAGTGACGAGACGTAAGGATGGCGAAGAAGCTCTGACCCATCCAAAGGACTCACCATCACATTGAGCTTAGACGATTTAGGGGAACCACAGAGAATTCAAACTGGAAAGGTAGAACGGGGATTTGACCCTGCACCCTGAGGCAGCGGATCGAGTGGTTAGCACCATAGTATCTCGCTGAGTCTGCCCAACTAATGAATAGTTCAGATAAGGTAACCATTCTAAATTAGGCTTGCCTTGTTAAAACGCAGTTTATTTCTGATGAATATGTTAGTGGAAAAGTATCTTGAAACAGAAAAGATGGTATTGGTGTGTCTACAATTTGCAGGACCGCATCTAAATGACGAAATACGTCCTTCATTTCCTAGTGTATGTCTGAGACCGAATTTAATTCCACCACAGGTAGGGACATTTCGCTTGTTTACAACAGAACGTTTTACATATTTACACGTTTTGTTTCCCAAGCGTGTAGTAAGGTTATTAGCTATGTTTTGCTAGTAGTTCAATGACAGGACTTTTAGGGGATCAGGCAAGATAAAAAAAGGAAAAAAAAATAACTCTAGCGAACTCAACACTTAATGGTCGGCGAATGTCTGCGTCAGCTTGAAATTCAGCAAAGTTCTTCTGTGATGCAATAAAGAGAAATTACTAACTGATTGGAGAAAACTACCGGAAATGGTCAAGACCTACTACCAGAGAGTACTTAACACTCGCACGTACCGCAAGTGCCAATAACTTATATGAGGAACAGTAATGGACCTAAGGCTGAACCTTCGGGAACCCCACACCTGATTTCTCCCCACTCGGAATTATGTCCATGGACTGTATTGCCCGAATTACTAAGTACAACTTACTGCGTTCTTTTTGGTACATATTACATTATACATTGCTCGATTATACCATAAGCCCCATAAAATGTCAACTAATGTAGGAGAACACCGTGATTCACAGTCAGATGCATCGGAGAAGTCGCAGAAAATACCAACCGGCGCTATTTTATTATTTAATCCTTGTAAAATCTGGTGAACGAACGTGCAAATGGCATTCTCAGTAGAATAACCCTTCTGAAACCCACACTGAGATTTGCTAAGGATGTTACTGTTGATAAGGTGAGATACTATTCTAGAATTGGTGAATGATGTCAGCAGTGAAACAGGTCGTTAATTAATGGTATCGTATTTTTCACCTTTCTTAAAAATAGGTTTGGCAACAGCATATTTCAGTCTCTCTGGAAAAATACCTTGAGTTAGCTACGCGTTACGTATTTCAGATAAGCCTGGTCTTATCACAGTACATGAGAACAAGATTTTAGTACTTTGTTGGAAACACCATCACAACCAGACGATCTTTTATTTTGAGAGAACGTATGATTTTCTTAACTGCAGAAGGAGAAGTTGGTGATACATTCATATGACTAAATTTCATGAAAGTTACATTTTCAACATACTGCTGTGATTTTGTTCTTGAACTGTTTGTCCCAAGCTTTCTACTATATTTACGAAATGATTATTAAATGCATTTGCTACCTTTGACTCATCATTCACAGCCGTTTCATTCAGTTCAATAGTGACAGTATCTTGTTCTGTGGATGGTTGTCCTGTCTCTCATTTTACTGCATTCCATACAGTCTTGTCTGTTGTTGGTAGAACATATTTCTAACATCATATATATGTTCTTTGATTTTTTAGAAACCTTTCTTAGTAATTTTGAGTAGTTTTTGTAGTGTACAACTACTGCAGGGTCCGTATTTGTTCTTGCCAAAAGATACATTTCCATTTTCCTTTCACAAGATACTTGAATTCATGGTTTTTTACATGGCTGTTTAGTGTCCTCTCACATTAGCGTATACGGAAAGATATTATCAAATAACGAGATGAATTCATCATGGAATAGGTAAAATTTTATGTTAACATTCGCTTCGTTATAAATTACATACCATGTCATCTCCTGCAAACTATTCTTAAAACTATTTGTCCTGGAGACATTAATTATTCTAACTCATTTCCACTGAAGAGTATCCATACTGTAAGGCACTATGTCATTTATCCTCTGTAACTGTGCTTCGTGATCAGAGACAGCATTTGTTACTGGGTAAACAGTTATTTTCTTACTCTGAGCTTTATCAAAGAAAAGATTATCAATTACAGTCCTTCTGGCTCTGTCGACCATTGCTGGAAAGTTAATTACTGAGACCAAATTGTATGATGTAAATAAGGTTAAATAAGGTTTACAGATCATTTTTCCTATCAGAATCCATCAGCAAATCTCCACTGAAAACACCACAGACTTCCACACAACTTTGTTTCAGATTTAATACGGTTATGGTATTACTTTTGATTTGAACCAAATGTGATATCCTGGGTTTCAATAGTAAAAAATGAGCAGCAAGCGCTACCATTTTCCAGTATCCGTGCTCCTTGCATTGCAGAGGGCTACACGCTATCGGCTGATGGCAGCTTGTTTACCGCCATGATCCTCTGCCGTGTATTTTAGAGAGTAGCTTGTCGTCCCTAGTATCGCCTTAAACTTCTCACTCCGTGCAAACTCTGTAGCATGTACGACATTCTGCTCTTAGCCTTATGTGCGCTGTCTCCGCACCCTTACCTTTAATAACAAGTTCACTAAGTATGTTGCTGGAAGCACGGCGGTAGCTACCTAGCCGCCTGCGCTGAAATGTCTGGCGCCGTGCATTCGGCGGTGAACAGCCCCTTACCCTCTGATGTGTATCAGATATCCATTAAACGACACCATCCCATCGCTGTACATCAAGTACCAGAGCTGTTATTATCCTCGTACTTGATGGTAGATGTGCTGCTACGGAAGATGCGTTTTAACGGAATAATTGCTGATTTTGTAATTATCTGAAAGAAAAGTACGCAAAAGGATTCTCCACTCTTACAAATACAAGGTGTTTTAAAAAAGAACGATCTGATTTCAATTGAAAGAACCACACTACAAACGCGGATGAATTGGCAGAATACTCACAAAATCTGGAATTTTTAGCTATGCTATTACAAACGCACTACGCGTCCACTAGCAGCAGCATGAATAAGATATGGGCGATAGCTAAACTCGTGAACTTTACACAGTGTATCTATTTTTACATAGCTTATAACAACTGTTATTATGTTCTTCACTTCTTCTGTGTCATGAAGTAAAGGGGAGATGACCACACTTTCCTTCACATTTCCTCAAAGAAAAAATCGCATGGAGTCATCTCTGGCGATCTCGGAAGACAAGAACGAAGGGCAGTGTCTAGCACTGCGCAAGTGAACCCGTTTCCTTTTATCACCAACCTGATGAGTTCGCGCTCTGTATTGTTTGTAGACCAAACTACGCCTTAACACTCGCCAGACAGCGCATGAGGCATTGACAATTCTCTGCTTGCGCGGCGAATAGTCTTTCGCGGACTCCGCCCAAACATTCGCCGAATTTTTCCACCATGTCATCAGAAGTGTGAGGTCGCCGTTGACCCTTACATTTGTAGAAGCATCCTGTTTCTTCAGATTGGCTATATCCACGATGGATGTTTTTGGATGCGAGATCGACCAGTGAGAAAACGCCGACGGAAAGAACGCTGGGCCGAAATCACTGACCCACTCTTTGCAAATTGAGAAGACGCACCGACTGACATTTAACGGCGATTTTCTAAAACTCTAGGCCACGTCCATTCAAACAATACATATTTCCAGAATGAGATTTTCACTCTGCAGCGGAGTGTGCGCTGATATGAAACTTCCTGGCAGATTAAAACTGTGTGCCCGACCGAGACACGTACTCGGGACCTTTGCCTTTCGCGGGCAAGTGCTCTACCATCTGAGCTACCGAAGCACGACTCACGCCCGGTCCTCACAGCTTTACTTCTGCCAGTATCTCGTCTCCTACCTTCCAAACTTTACAGAAGCTCTCCTGCGAACTTTGCAGAACTAGCACTCCTGAAAGAAAGGATACTGCGGAGACATGGCTTAGCCACACCCTGGGGGATGTTTCCAGAATGAGATTTTCACTCTGCAGAGGAGTGTGCGCTGATATGAAACTTCCTGGCAGATTAAAACTGTGTGCCCGACCGAGACTGCAACTCAGGACCTTTGCCTTTCGTGAGCAAGTGCTTCGGTAGCTCAGACGGTAGAGCACATGCCCGCGAAAGGCAAAGGTCCCGAGTTCGAGTATCGGTCGGGCAGACAGTTTTAATCTGCCAGGAAATTTCAATACATATTTCCTTGCCGGTACGTCCCATGTTTCGTAATTATGACCGTCTAAATCGGGTTATTCGTTTCGAAACACCCTGTAGATCACAGAGGAATACCGAACTATTAGAGTAGGAAGTGTCTGAAATAAACTGCTGTCTCTATGTCGTACCAGACGTAGTCGTTTACGCAGAAATAATTTTTTGTACACTCGTTTCAAACAATTAAACTTATTTGTGGATATACAGCTTCTTTAAAAAGCTGCTTGGCAATTTTAATAACATTTTCTGGAACACTTTTTTCGTCTCAGTAAACTTCTCAGGAGCTGTATCCAATACTGGACTGCACTACCAGGCCCTGCAACTCCGGCTCTGGATCTCGAGTTTTTTCCTTTCACCTCCTAAGGTTACGCTTTTGTTTCTGTGTAGATTCAGTGCATCTAATTTCTCTCTATTTCTGACTTTTCATTTACTGCGGTAACGGTAGCAAGCTTATTTTGTGTGGTTTTTGCTTCGTATCGTCGGGGAGTTTCTCAGTTAACGTTCGATACCATAAAATGGATATATATGTCACTGACTGTGTTTAATACTGAAATGTTTCTGGGAGTGACTGTGCCTCTTGTTCGTGACAATGGTAGATGTGACATTGAGATTCCTTGGAAGAATTATATAGAAATTTATATCTTCCACGAAAGATGTTGGTCTCAAAACCATAACGTAATCGATTTTTGTGTGCGGTACTGTTCACACGTCTGGTGTTGTTATCTAGCTGGAGAAACTTAAGAGAAGCAAAATGTAACCCACGGTCATACAGACTATTGCGTTCTGACTATGTTTCGTTTTCGCTTCTCATGAGTGTCCTTCGAATTACGAAACAACACAAACGTTTTAGCTACATCAGCATGTCCCACCTGCCCTCTATTTCCATGCAGTCCCTATACTTTCCCAATGGAATTCTATTTTTCCAGATAATTTTCTCCGTAAAATCTCCCACATAGAAATCTCCACTAACGTTTTCCAGGAATCACGCTGACTAGGTATCACAAGATACATCACATCATCATCATCCGTTTTATAAACGTCAGCATGTGTGTATTAACCTTATAAATATTTTATTTTATTTTGTAAAAATAAATGGCTGAATAGTGGCAACATGGTCGCTGACGGGCCCTTCTCTCGCAAGTTGTATTGGTGGTGGTGGTGGGAGGGGGGGGGGGACGTAGAATGTGCATGACTATCAAAATAAGTAAGTAAATAAAGAGTTTAACCGATTATAAACATACTAACAACATCGCTTTGATTTTCGGAGGAGACCAGTAACCTTGATGTAACAGAAGAAAAATTTGAATTCTCAGTCTTGTGTATTGTGTACTGAACTGGGGACCTAGAAACGACGGAGAGGCTTCTTCCCGCCGTAGTCTTCAGTGGTTCACAAGCCCAAAACAGGCCACAGCAGTCTACCCACCCAATCGCCGCCCTACATGGAACCCAGGGTTATTGTGCGGTTCGGCCCCCAGTGGAGTAATTACGGTGTACGCTTGCGTGGAGACAGTGTTTGCGCAGCAATCGCTGACATAGTGTAACTGCGGCGAAATAAGGGGAACAAGCCCGCATTCACCAAGGCAGATGGAAAACCGTCTTAAAAACCATTCACAGGCTGGCTGGCACACCGGACCTCGACACTAATCCTCCGGGCGGATTCATGGCGGGGACCGCACGCCTTCCCACTCGGGAAGCAGCGGGTTAGACCGCGCGGCTAGCAGGTCGGGCTATTCTTAGTCTTGGTCACATTTAATTTTATTTTCACAGATTTTGTCTTTGCATCCTTCATCAGATCTTATAGAGCTGTGACCCAGAAGACCTTTAGTGAACCGAACTGGTATCCCTAAGTGTAGTTGTCAAGCTCGCTTACCCCATCGGTGTGTAATGTATTAAGTTTAAAGGTCAACACATGTCTTAAATAGCCATACTTTGGGGCCAAAGTGATTAAAAGAGCCTCCTAAGTGTAGAGATCTATATTTGTTACAAAGTGTCACAATGTAAAAGGTATATGAAATTAAACATTACATAAAATATGGAATGTAAGAAGATTAATAAATGAATAAAACAGTCACCACATAATTGAACATTAAAGTCAAAATAAGACATCTAAGTAGGTATGTTTCCATCCACCATATGTATATGGTATTCTTTCCCTTTAAGGAGTTATTACAGTAGAGACAGAAGTTTTTAACTACCGGGTGGTTATAATTAAAGCGCAGGTACTAATGGAGGTCCGATGTAGGCTGTAATTAGCGTATGGCAGCGAAACTTGGCAGATATGCCAAAGGGTTAATTTGGAACCGATTTACGCTGAAAAAAGTTCTAATTTTGGCCAACAGGTGCGAATCCGGCGATATTGTTTCTAGGACATTTAGGCTGTCATTTGACAACCCATTACTTGATTGGACACTATAGGTATGGAGAAGAGAGGCCGTGCGCTGTTAGTGAAACTGTCTTTTGTGAACGGCAGCAGTTACAGCGCTGCACTGAGAGAGTATCGAATGCTGTAAGGTCCAAACAGAGGCCCGATATCATTAAATAATTTAAAAAAGATGATAATGAAATTCGAAAACACAGGTGACTTTGCCGTGTCATCTGGAAGAAGCAGGCTCTCTAACTCGATGGAAGTTACGGACGAGGTTGCTGTTGCAGCAACTGACCATACAGCGTGTGCTGCGAGTAGTGGTAGTGCTCGTGAGTGTCACGAGAACTGTCCAACCCAACACGGTGCTACAATTCCACTCGAACTGTTGCTAACAACTGCTGATCACGTCGTTTTACGGATGCAGCATCTCGGCGATGTCGTCGGTGCCTGTATTGAACAAACTGTGTAAGAGGTAGTTAGTAATGAAATCTAAACTGTACCTTTCTCACTTGTTTGACATTTTCTGCCCAAGTCTCTTTCCTAATCCATAACACATGGAAACAATTCTATACATTTTTATTACATTCAGAGCGCCAGATTTGCACTAGTGGCCATAATTGGAACTACTGCATTTTAGCAAAATTTGCTTCTGCATAATGCATCTGCATTTAATACGTTAATGCATTAGAATATCTACTAGTTTTCGTGGCCGTCGATATTTAAAGCCCACATTGTAGCTCTGTGAGTAGCTCCACCATAATTATAACCTCCCATATGTGCTGTTATTTTCTTTGGCCGACAACGTGAATTAATGTTGGCTACTGCCAGCTGTAGAAGTACTCTGGGGTACACAAAATACGCGAAAGATTGTAACACAATACCAAAAGCATTTCTAACGTATGTTATGGTGAAGTTAAAACAAACATACCATAAACTGAGACAACGTTGCCAAGCAAGGTAACTTTGTCACTTTATGAACAAGATTATATTTGTAGCCCTACCAAGTTCTTTAGCCATCCAACAGAGGGGCCAGTGCTTTCAAAGCAATGGGATAACAGTTAACGACAGATCTGACACACATTTTATGTTAGCCGTTGTTTCCCAGTCTTTGGCAGTACTTTTTCTTTCGGCTTGTGGAACACACGTCTTCTACTCGTCGACAAAAGTGTGTCGACCTGCGTACTCATTCTACCGTGAGTAAAACTATATATTTTTTCAATGCAGTACGTAATTACGTTTCAGAATCATTTTCAGAAATAAAATTACCTGATATATTTAGTACAATAATATAATTCGGCCATGTCGCACTCGGAAGCTAGGTAAAAATGGAATACCTTTGCCAATCTAGAGTTTTGTCTCTTTTGTACCTCATTCACATTTTCTTTTTATCTAACCGAGCATTTTTGGATCTCTGTACGTATCGTTGAACCAAAATGGGAGCAAGTAGGTATTATAATTCAATCTTCTTGAACATAGTCAAATGAATGCCAGGATCGCCCAGGAGCTTACACAACTAAAACTTGGCATCCAGAATGAGATTTTCACTCTGCAGCGGAGAGTGCGCTGATATGAAACTTCCTGGCAAATTAAAACTGTTTGCCAGACCGAGAGTCGAACTCGGAAACTTTGCCTTTCGCGGGCAAGTGCTCTACAAACTGAGCTACCCAAGCACGACTAACGCCCCCTCCTCACAGCTTTACTTCTGCCAGTACCTCGTCTGCTACCTTCCAAACTTTACAGATTAATCTGCCAGGAAGTTTCATATCAGCGCACACTCCGCTGTAGAGTGAGAATTTCATTCTAGAAACATCCCGCAGGCTGTGGCTAAGTCAAGTCTCCGCAATATCCTTTCTTTCAGGAGTACTAGTTCTGCAAGGTTCGCAGGAGAGCTTCTGTAAAGTTTGGAAGGTAGGATACGAGATACTGGCAGTAGTAAAGCTGTGAGTACGGGGCGTGAGTCGTGCTTGGGTAGCTCAGTTGGTAGAGCACTTGCCCGCGAAAGGCAAAGATCCCGAGTTCGAGTCTCGGTCCAGCACACAGTTTTAATCTGCCAGGAAGTTTTAAAACTTGGAATGTTTGTTGTTGTAAAAATCACGACAAAAAAAAACTGTCAAGCTTTGTCCTGGTAAACTTATTCAATTCTATGGTGTTTGAGGTGCGTATCTTCGCACGACAGACAGACGTGACAGGTAAAGGTTCCCTAAGTGTAAAAGGCGCTGTGTACACAATTAATCCTCCCTACGATGGAAACAAAAGTAAACTTTCCTTTTCTGTTGAAAATAACAGACTTTTCTTTTCACTCTAAACTCTGAAGATTTTAATTTTTGTGAGTGCCTTTCTGTATAATTTTCATTTTCGCCACCGTTGCATTACAGTGTTCGATACTAATGTCTAAATTGTTTTCAATGTTTTAAACTTCGACTGAGTTTAACAGAGCTGGCTAATTTGCCCGGTTTGCCAGATACCTTTGCAAAACGTGTTTTCCAATTTTTTGTTGTTTATAAATACGTAACTAAATTGTCACGTGTCTGCGTATTATGAAACTAAAGATCGGGTCTCCTGTTTTAAGCTGGTCCCAAAAACGTATTCTTCATTATTAGGCAACAGAGTAAGCGAAGAAAACAAAAATATGGCAAAGTTGTCCTAGTTTACGGCAGGAGTTCTTTTGTAAAAAATAATGAACAAAAACTATTTATTGCCTAAAATCATGAATTTCGCGAACTTAAAATAAAAAAATTCCTGAATAAATTAAAACTAACTGTTCTTACAACAAAGCTAAGATTAATACTTCCTGGCAGACTAAAATTGTGCGCCGGACCGAGACTTGAGTTCGGGACATCTGACTTTCTCGAGCAAGTGTACTACCATCTGAGCTACCCAAGCACGACTCACGATCCTTCCTGGCAGCTTCAGAATTGCTTGCGAAAGGCAAAGGTCCCGAGTTCGAGTCTCGATCCGGCACACAGTTTTAATCTGCCAGGAAGTTTCATATCAGCACACACTCCGCCGCAGACTGAAAATCTCATTCTGGAAACATCCCCCCAGGCTGTGGCTAAGTCATGTCTCCTCAATATCCTTTCTTCCAGTAGTGCAAGTTCTGCAAGGTTCGTAGGAGAGCTTCTGTGAAGTTTGGAAAGTAGGAGACGAGTTATAGGTAGAAGCGGTGAGGACGGGGTGTGAATCGTGGTTGGGTAGCTGAGACGGTCGCCGGCACGGTAGCTCAGCTTGTTCCGTCAGAGAGCTAGTTTCATATCAGCGCACAGTCCACTGTAGAGTGAAAATTTCATTCTGAAAGCTAAGATTAATTTTAGCATATTTGTTATCCTACAGATTTCTCTTCTTTTCTTTGCACGTTGTACAACTCGTTACCTAACGAGGGTGATTATTTGATGATGTTTCCGAACTGACGCATATTGTTACAATTATTGTAAGGGGCGAAGAATGGTGCCAGAGGAGTAATTTTCGACATGTACCTTAGTTCTGACAACACATACGATTTTTGCTTAATGCCAATTAACAAGTGTGTATGGTAGAGCCGTCCGGAGTGGCCGAACGGTTCCAGGCGCTACAGTCTGGAACCGCGCAACCGCTACGGTCGCTTGTTCGAATCCTGCATCGGGCATGGATACGTGTGATGTCCTTCGGTTAGTTAGGTTTAAGTAGTTCTAAGTTCTAGGGGACTGATGACCACAGCAGTTAAGTCCCATAGTGCTCAGAGCCATTTGAACAATTTTTATATGGTAGAAATGTGAAATAAGTAATAAGGTTTCATGGCATTGCTTTTAACAATTATTGTGAAATCGGAGCCATTTTCCCAACAGGATTTCTTAGGTAGACTTGGTCTGCTTCAGTTTATGCACATTGAAGGGAAGGTGGCGTTCAGTATGCAATATATTTAGAAAATACATTTCACGAGAACGAGTTGGGGCGCCTCGTTTTGTACACGAAGGGCTGTTATGGTAGATCTGAGACGTCCTCGATAGTTAGGTCTCAAAAGGGAGAAGCGTATAATGCCTGCGGAGTCTCTGTTGTTTGATGTTTCGTAACAAATCCTCGAGCGCGTCTGCAGCAGTCCAACAGCCGGGACATGAGTTCTGCGCTGCCGGCGGCTGAGCATTCGGAGTGCGGCTGGCAGAGCTGCGCGGGCCATAACTGCCTTCTGGCAGCGCGGCGTCCTAACGGATTAGCCAGGCGCCGCCCTTAATCCCGGCCGAGACAGATGGCCCCAACCGCGCCCAGTCGATTCGGGTTAACTTCCAGGCTGGAAGCAGCTGCAGTTCGAGAAGTTGTCCGGGCCAGTTATAACGTGTGGCGCTGGGACTGCCGCCGCCACCACCACAGGGGGAGGCTCCGTGGGGCCGAGCGCTGAGGGTGAATGATAGCCCAGACCTCCGACACCCATATAGCATGGATTTATCCTTCCACACGAAAACTATATAACGCCGTATGATCATTATCGTCTATCAGCAGCTTAAGCAGAATACTGCAGGGCCTTAGTGCTGCAGCTAACGCCGGCCGCTGTGGGCGAGCGGTTCTAGGCGCTTCAGTCCGGAACCGCGCTGCTGCTACGGTCGTAGGTTCGAATCCTGCCTCGAGCATGGATGTGTGTGATGTCCTTAGGTTAGTTAGGCTTAAGTAGTTCTAAGTATAGGGGACCGATGACCTCCGATGTTAAGTCCCGTAGTGCTTGGAGCCATTTGAACCATTTTGAACTCCAGCTAATGAGCCCTGCTTGAAAAAAAAAAAAAAAAAGAGAAAAGAAAGCCAAGTGTGGGAGTATACGTTTCAATCGTTGCTCGAAAAACAAATGATCATTTTTATAAGTGACAGTATGAAAATAGTTCGTAATTTTATTTGTCATACATTTTATTCTGCTGCCTTGCGCAGAAGATATGGTTGGTTGGTTGTTTTAAGGGAGGAGACAAGACAGCGAGGTCATCGGTCTCAGCGGATTAGGTAAGGACGGTGAAGGAAGTCGGCCGTGCCCTTTCGAAGGAGCCATCCCGGCATTTGCCTGGAGCGATTTAGGGAAATCACGGAAAACCTAAGTCAGGGTGGCTGGACGCGGGATTGAACCGTCGTCCTCCCGAATGCGAGTCCAGTGTGCTAGCCACTACCAGAAGATATGAAGAGGTAAATTTCACAAAGAGGACTTCAGGAGCGTTACATACCAACGCAAAACGTAACATTTGTGGCATGCAAGAACACTATCGAAAATAGGTGTTCCCAGACTTTTTGTCACTGCGTACCACTTTAAATTTTGAAAAGTTATGGCGTACCACCTTAGCTTGTTCACTTTGTGACGAACCTGGAGGCAGCAGGATTGGGGGTGCGGAAGGGCGACTGCCGCAGGGGTGAGGAATGTTACGGGTGGAGTAATTTTTACCATCTTGCTCAGTGCTGACAACACACAATACGGTTTTTGTGCCATGTCGATCAACAAGTGTGTATGGTAGAAATGTCATTTGTAGAAAATAATATGAAAGTAAATTAGCCCACTTCTGATGCAAATAGCCAGTTAGTAAGAGAAGAATAATATTTACAATATTTAACGAAACTTTTACAGTAGCTTTCATCATACTTGGGGTTAGGGGTTGGTTTAGGTTTTGTTAACTGCTTCCTTCGTGGTAAGAACTTCCTGTCTTAAAAACGGCTTCATGGTTATCTTAAAACACTATCATTTGTATGTCATAAAATAAAATTATCCTTCACAATTGCAGTAGCCAAGAATCACTTCACTGTAAAACGTACACTCCTGTTAAAGACGCAAGCTTTCTTCGTGTCACGATGCCTTTTACCGAAAGTCTCAATAAAGCATTAATAACAACAATAAACCGTTCACTGAGTACTGAGTACTGCAGCGCCACACACTGATACACCGCATAAATTTCTCAGTGAAGGCAGCGACAACTAATGAAAGGGGGCGGATACAGTCGAACACTCGTATGACCTGTGCACAGTCCGAAACAAATATTGGACAAATTTATTTTCCTTAACATCATACGCATCCTATTTTGATCAGTCAGAATTCTCGCTATCATTTTACTTAAAAAAAGTAAATTAAGAGTGATTTTACTTACATCAGTATGTGTTTTTTCTTGTGCGCGTACCACCTAAAATGTCCTTTCGTAACGCTAGTAGTACTTGAACTACTGACTGGTAATCCCTGTTAAAACATCTTCTAGCGATGGCATGATATCTCTCTGACAGTCTCTAGCCAATAATGTAGGATCACAGCATTTTAGAAGCAAAAATGTCTAATAAACTTGGGCTCTAGAACGGATACCTTAAGAGGTGTGAGAACTTCATCATCTACGATACTGTGAAACGATCTCTTCTACTGCAAGCTTTTTACTTTCAGTACTTTGGGAGGAGAAAAGAAAAGAAAAAAAGTCCAGTAAATATCGGCTCTAAAGTATATAGTATATCTAAAGACATATGAGCACTTGTTCATTTTCGCTACTGTGAATCACATATCGTCTAATTAACAAGCACTCATCACTATCATTTTAGAGTGCATCTTTTCTGTCCTATTTTCTTGGTTTGGTACATGCTACCGCATCTCAGAATTTGAAAAGCAAAGAACTTGCAGTAGAGGAGATTTATTTCACAGTATTGAAGATGAAGAAGTACTCATAGCTCTTAAAGTATAAGTTTTAAGGTGTATGTTTACTTGACTTTTTTTCTTCGAATGGTCGTTCCTGTAGTATCCGTTAGTACTGACCGTTCCTCCTGAGAGAGTCTTTACATCGAGCAGCAGTAGTTAGTATCCCCAGTTATTGAACAGGCCTCTGTAGGACTTTGTGTGACACTGTAAACAGTTTGTATTAAAAACTTTTGGTCTACAAAAATTTATCTTGGTTGCTTGAGTTAAGAGTCTCGTACGATATTGTGTAGCGAATGTAAGAGAAGTAAGCTAGCTACTTTACTTTTGTATCACCTATGGCTGACCACATCTGAATCACAAATGAAGGTTTGCTCAAGCGCTTCTGCAGCTGTATGGTTTGGCCCTCCCAGTTGAATTTGTTATCAAATTCTAACTCGAAGAATTAATACTGCCACCCTCTTCTACCTGCTGGTAGTCAGATTTTAGAAATATATTAATGAGAAATGTATTACTGCCTACAGTGCATCTTTTCAGTGTTTAGGGCAAATAATTGTTAAGAATCAAATTAGTGAACCTGTAATACTAAGTTGAGGATACTATATTTCCCATTTATTTTTCTTTTAAATCTTTCTAAGAGACGGTAGCGGTTTGGGATCTCGGCTGGGACAGACTTCTGCAGTAACAGGTCTAAACCATGTGTAAGAGATAGTCCGCCAGAACAGACACTACTCGTATATACATACGTTAAGAACTATGGGCACTTTTTCGTCTTCGCTACTTTGAAACGTAACTCCTCTAATGAACAAATGCTTATAATTTTTAAGGTATGCATTTTAGAGCACATGTTTACTGGACATTTTTTTCTTGTTTTGGTCCATACTATGTTCAAATGTGTGTGAAATCTTATGGGACTTAACTGCTAGGGTCATCAGTCCCTAAGCTTACACACTACTTAACCTAAATTATCCTAAGGACAAACACACACACCTATGCCCGAGGGAGGACTCGAACCTCAGTCGGGATCAGCCGCACAGTCCATGACTGCAGCGTCTCAGACCGCTCGGCAAATCCCGCGCGGCTTGGTCCATACTGTCACTTCCCAAAATATGGAAAGCAAAGAGCTTGCAGTAGAAGATGAAAAATTGCTCGTAGCTCTTAAGGTATGCATTTTCGACTCTATGTTTACTGAGACTTTTTTTGCATCTTTTCAACTGTATGCGTTTACGCCATTAATTGTGATACACCCTCTATATATATATATATATATATATATATATATATATATATATATATATATATATCACTAGAAACACACACGCTCGCCTCTTCGGGGCTTTTACATGCTTCTCAATGTAGTCAATATCCACTCCGCTTTTATACATGGTGTAGCAAAAATTTATGGCAAAACTCTCAGCAACCAGTCCTCACGCATAGAGGAGTGAAATGTATAATGTGGCCATGGGCTGTAAATGTTTTATTTCTATGTTAGAGCTTGTTTTCTACTTCTCTTCATAATCACATACATCTTAGGAAATTACAGATCTGAGTCATACTTAACAAACAGAATGAAAATATTCTGTAGTATAATACAAACAACGTTGGCAGGAGAAAGAAATTTTAGTGTCAAGAAAGAAATCACGAAGAGTGTTCCACAAAGTTCAATTTCCTACGCACTCCTAATCCTTGCTATGGGCTGTTGAGGACCCTAACGATACTGTCTACTCATATCATCAACAACGATTTTCTGTCAACATTTGGGGCGGCATTGTTCGTGACTCTCGGTTAGGGTCTCATGGACTTAGACCCAGACACAATGAAGAAACTAATCGTGCTTTCATAGAGAATATTCTACTTATTATGCCAGAACATGTGCCTTTATCAGTGTGACAACACACGTACATCATGCAGGATGGAGCTCCTCCTCAATTCAGTGTACTGTTCGTAGGCTTCTAAATAAGAGACTCCGTGACAGATGTAGAGATAGAGGTGAATCAATTCCTCGACCTCCATGTTCCCTGGGGCTAAAAGCACTAGACTTTAATCTGTGTATGGTATGCCTGTACAAGACGTTCAGCCTTTGTGAAGTTTAAACTTCGCTGACTTCAGCAACCGTAAATAAATTTTCATCATAATACTTACAGTCAAGCGGTTGCATAAATTTAATCTAAAAACCTTAACCTGGTTTCGATGCCAGTAAGGGTATGTTAGTTAGAAGCAAGTCACATAAATTACATGACGTTAAAATTGTAAATATCCATTATGAGCCTTGGAGTTCAAGCCGGACAACAGAAAATATGACAGAAAATCCCGTAATGCAGAAGGTTGTGACACAATATGCAATTCTCCAGGGATACATCAGCGAATCAGCGATTCAGTGCGACTGGGGCTTGATGCACGGATCCTTGGTAACAACGGCATTTTGAACATTTCATTTGAGAAAGTGTTCCACACTCCGCTGATAGATTCTTTTCCTGTGCGTTTTCCATGATTAATGTGTTGAAGAATTATAGAAACTGGGCCCTGATACAGAAATAAAGCATTTCTCGGTCCATTTCCTTTTCTTTCTTCCTGTACGTGTGAGGAAATGTTTCTTGAACGTTTGGCCACACATTTTTGTTACACCCTGTATGTAACAGTGTGCAGTTAGTGAAACCAGGTAGATTGGTTGCAAGAAGGCAGATTCTCCTAAATCTTGATGGACATTTAATAATTCCTTGGATCAGAGCAAGGACACTGAAACACTCACTGCAGCTGAATTTGAAGGTACTCACTTCTTATGTTTCGGGAAAGAATCGCAAGGTACAGGTCTATAAACAATAGCAAAAGAGAATAATGCTAAGGCAGGACGATGTTGTGTTTGTCCCAGGAAGAACGACATAAAGACAACGGTTAAGTGTGGAAACTATATCAGGATTATTTGCAACACAAGCAACATGTCCTTGTACCGTTACTGCATGTAAATTATCATGTAAGTCAGATTCCACTGTCGACTGGATTATTAACAACGATTACATAGTAACAGCACACGAATTTCCACTATTGGTGTAGTAATTATTGTTGTAGGGTAGATAGTTACGATGACACAACGTAGGTGCACGATCTCGTAAGTTGGCACTACGAGAGAAGACTCACTGCGCCGACCACAGCGGCCCCTGGCCGACGCTGTGAAGCTCAGCGAGTGCCATCTTGATTTCTGTGCCATTTCATCAAGAGCAGACGGCCTCGAAATATCGTTTCTACTGCTGAGTAGGCTAGCTTGCTCTTTAGACTTTGTATTAGTTGCGTTCAGTTAAAGTTTGGACACCAACGAGTATTTGTTAGTTTTGAGATTATACAGAAAAGTCATCCTAACTTCACAGGATTAGACATGGACTACGGCTTCACACTTACGTGCTCATCCTAGCCAAAGTTATGTGTTATACAGAAAAGTCATCCTAAATTCACAGGATTGGACATGGACTACGGCTTCACACTTACGTGCTCATCCTAGCCAAATTTATGTATGCATTTGATAGTTACTTGTGTTTTTGACTCAATTAAAACTGTTTAAGTTACCTTAAGTACCGAAGTGCTTCACCTCTCCTGCTCCTACTCGCTTCCTTCACTCTCGGCCTACATTACAGAAGCAGTTCACAGGAGCAGACCCACGCGCCGCCTATCCAGGCGGGGTACAAAAATTGTGGTAACAGGGGTCTACAATTTCCCTGTACAGTGTTCAATCGGAAGTGTACATAGGTACAGCATGATAGGGTCAATGCCAGTGCAAATCTCAGTAACTGATCTTTCTAAGCCTTTACCTGATTAGCTACACTGTCTGATCAAAGTGTCCTACTTGTGGACATTAATATGGTGTACATCCACACTTCGTCTACCAAAAAACAAAAAAAAAGTGTTACGACGATGAACCTCGAATGAATTATTCGAATTGGACGGATATCGGTAGGTGTGATGTGCATGTACAGACAAATAAATGACTATAATTTCATAAAAACTGGATGATTTATTCCTTAGAAAGAGCTTCACAAACTGAGCAAGTCAATAGCATGTTGGGCCAATTCTGGCAATTACGCAAGCAGTTATTCGGCTTGACACTGAGTGATAGAGTTGTAGGTTGCTCTCCTGAGGGGTGTCGTGCCATACTCTGTCCAACTGGCGCTTTAGATCGCCAAAATCCCGAGATGGTTGGAGGGCCCTGCCTATAATACTCCAAACGTGCTCTATTGTTGAGAGACTTTGCAACCTTACTGACCAAGGTAGGGTTTGGCAGGCACGAAGACCAGTAGAAACTCTCGCATTGTGCGGGTAGGCACTGTCTTACCGAAATGTAAGCCTAGTATGACTTGTCATGAATGGTAAGGAAGTGGGGCGCAGAATATTGTCGACATAGCGCTGTGCTGTTAGGGAGGCATGGAGGCGAAGACGACAACCAAAGGGTCCTGCCAGGAAATGAAGTGGCCCCTCAGACCATCAAGCTGCCGTCGTGCCATATAGCGGGCGATAGTCACGTCCCACTATTGGCTGGAAGGTCTCCAGACACTTCTTTGGCCTGTAATATAGTTGATCGGAGTAGAATTGTCTTCCGTGATGAGTCCCGTTTCGAAATAAGTCCATATGACGAGCGAAGACGTGTATGGAGACGCCCAGCCGGCCGAAGTGGCCGAGCGGTTAAAGGCGCTACAGTCTGGAACCGCACGACCGCTACGGTCGCAGGTTCGAATCCTGCCTCGGGCATGGATGTGTGTGATGTCCTTAGGTTAGTTAGGTTTAAGTAGTTCTAAGTTCTAGGGGACTTATGACCACAGCAGTTGAGTCCCATAGTGCTCAGAGCCATTTGAACCATTTGGAGACGCCCTGGACAGCGGTGGGTTGTCAACTTGATTGTTGCCCGTCATACGGCCCGGCTATCTGGAATGGTGGTCTCGGGTGCAGTTTCTTTTCGAAGCGGGACTCCGTTGTCATCCGCTGCACCCTTACAGTACGACAGCGAGGCGACTGTGTACTACGCCTCGTTTTGTTGCCCTACATGCCAAGCCGTTCTGGGCTTACGCTTTACCAAGGCAATAGCCGTCCTCACAACGCGACAGCTTTTTATGCTTGTCTTTGTGCTTGCCAAGCTCTACCTTGGCCAGCAAGGTTTCCAGTTCCCAGTCCAATTGAGACGTTTGGGGCATTATGGAGAGGGCCCTTCAGATTTGAAGATCAAACGCTGCAATTGTATAGAATTTAGCACGATATCCTTCTGGAGAACATTCAACTCTATCAAGTAATACCACGCCGAAGAACAGCTTGCATAAAGACAAGAGGTGGACTAACGTATTACTGACTTGCTAAATTCGTGAAGGTCTTTCTTTTGAATAAATTATACAATTTTTCTGAAATCGTTGTTATTTATTTTTCTCTGCATGTACATCACAATTAGTGATCTCCGTCCTATTAGCATAGTTGCTTGGAGGTGTGTCGTCGTTTTGTATTAGATTATATATACTTCACTTATTTTTCTTTTAAATATTTCTAAGATATGGCACAACGTCGTTATTTGAGATTTGGGCTGGTACAGAAGCGTCCTTACTAACAGGGCTAAAATTGTGTGTCGTCACTGGTTTTTCAGAAGCATTTTTAGGACACCGTGAACCTCGTTATTGCGTTGCTGTTATTATTTATTTCCACATTTCCGTTTTATGACTTTTTGTAGTGTTAAAATAATTATTTATAGCGATATAAATCTGTGCAAATTTTCCAAGAACAACACTATTAAAAATAACAATAATAGCAATATATTATTAGAAAAATAATATACTGGCCTCTTTGTGTCTTTTACATGCTACCCCAATTTAGCTAGTGTCAATTCTAATATTAATTAATAATATATGGTGTAGAAAAAAGGTATGGCCAGACGTTCAACAAACATTCCTCACACATTAAGGAATAAAATGTGGTATCAGAAATTGAGTCCGCTTTGATGGAAAACACCTTGTTATACGTTTATTTCTTTATTCTCCCAAATTAGTTTCGGCGACAAATATCACCATCATCAGTGGCTTTTTTAATCTTATTTATTGTATGTTACAGCATGTTTCAAGCAATTATAGTCGCTCTTTGCGACAGATTTTCTGTGGGCTTTCTTCTGTTGCCGTTTTTTACTTAGTGAACATCATGTTATGTTCGTTGGATGGTATGTAGCTGCTTTTATACACAGAAAAACAAAACTTTCGCATTTTGTTTCTGATCCAGAATATTACGCCATCTTGCTGTTCGTGAACAGCAAGATGGCGTAATGTTCTGGATCAGAAACGAAGTGCGGAAGTTTTGTTTTTCTCTGTATAAAAGCAGCTACATACCATCCAACGAATATGACATGATGTTTGCTAAGTAAAAAACGGCAACAGAAAAACAGCGCACAGAAAATATGTCACAAGCAGCAACAATAATTGCTTAAAACGTGCTGTAACATACAGTAAATAAGATTTAAAAAAACACACTGATGATGGTGATCTTTGTCGCCGAAACTAGTTTGGGAGAATAAAGAAATAAACGTACAACAAGGTGTTTCGTATCAAGGCGGACTCAATTTCTGGTATTACTGTTTTTCTATGCAAACACGGACCAAATGGAAGAGTTCCAAGATAAAATTATGGAATAAAATGTGTTACGTGTACTTGAGTCCGGGAACGTTTAATTTTTGTGATAGAGCTTACACTGATGAGCCAAAACATTATGAACTCTGGCCACCGCGAGGATGAATGCCTCCTGGTGGTGTTGCTGGCACTTGACGCCGTAAGGAAAGAATGTAAGCGGAAGAGAGATTAATGGGCAGTCAATATAGCGAAGACACCGGCCGCAAACGCGGAAATCAACTGATATAAGCGGTTTTGACAAAGGTCACATTCCCGTGGTGCTGTGGCTGTAGAGGAGAATCTCTGAAGCGGCGAAGCTGGTCGGTTGTTTGCATGCTACTGTCGTGAGCACTTATGGTACGTGGTTGAAGGATGGTGGAATAACGCGTAGGTCGTATGGTACTGGACGTTCAGGTCTTGTCACATAACGTAGAAGTCGGAGGATCCCCCACTCTGTAATCCTTGCCGGCTTCCAACACCCCGGAGCTTAACAATATAACTTAACCTGTGTTCTGCCTTACGGCAGGTCGGGTGTTGGTAGAAGCCTCGTCCGAGAGGCCCACCGCATGTCGGTCTAAGGAAGGCATTTCAGTGGTCGTTTCCCGTTTTCTCCCACTAATGATGATGAAATGATAATGAGGACAACGCAACACCCAGTCCATGAGCAGAGAAAATCTCCGACCCACACGTGAATCGAATCCGGGCCCATTGGCGTGACAGACCGCCGCGCTGACCACTCAGCTACCGGGGCGGACTGAACAATATACAAGCCATTATATTGTCAATATATGACCAGTTACTGCTTCTCTACTGAGAACACAATACTCCCAAACCCTCTTTTATAGTGGCGGGTCACGCCTCTGGTGAGATCTAGTGGTCAGTTCTGCGTTGCATGATGTAGCGATCATCCGCATCAAAACAAACTTTGCGTCTCGTAATGTCACTCATAAAAGGTAACAGATACACTACTGGCCATTAAAATTGTTACGCCACGAAGATGACGTGCTACAGACGCGAAATTTGACCGACAGGAACAAGATGCTGTGATATGCAAATGATTAGCTTTTCAGAGCATTCACACAAGGTTGCCGCCGGTGGCGACACCTACAACGTGCTGACATGAGGAAAGTTTCGAACCGGTATCTCATGCACAAACAGAAGTTGACCGGCGTTGCCTGGTGAAACGTTGTTGTGATGCCTCGTGTAAGGAGGAGAAATGTGTACCATCACGTTTCCGACTTTGATAAAGGTCGGATTATAGCCTATCGCGATTGCGGTTTATCGTATCGTGACATTGCTGCTCACCTTGGTGGAGACCCAATGACTGTTAGCAGAATATGGAATCAGTGGGTTCAGGAGGGTAATACGGAACGCCGTGGTGGATCCCAACGGCCTCGTATCACTAGCAGTCGAGATGACAGGCATATTATCCGCATGGCTGTAACGGATCGTGCAGCCACGTCTCGATCCTTGAGTCAACAGGTGGGGACTTTTGCAAGACAACAACCATCTGCACGAACAGTTCGACGACGTTTGCAGCAACATGGACTATCAGCTCGGAGACCACGGCTGGGGTTACCCTTGACGCTGCATCACAGGCAGGAGCAACTGCGATGGTGTACTCAACGACGAACCTGGCTGCACGAATGGCAAAACGTCATTTTTTCGAATGAATCCAGGTTCTGTTTACAGCATCATGATGGTCGCATTCGTGTTTCACGACATAGCGGTAAACGCACATTAGAATCGTGTATTCGTCATCGCCATACTGGCGTACCACCCGACGTGATGGTATGGGGTGCCATTGGTTACACGTCTCGGTCACCTCTTGTTCGCATTGCCGGCACTTTGAACAGTGGACGTAACATTTCAGGTGTGTTACGACCCGTGGCCTCACCCTCATTCAATCCCCGCGAAACCCTACATTTCAGCAAGATAATGCACGACCGCATGTTGCAGGTCCTGTACGGGCCTTTCTTGATACAGAAAATGTTCGACCGCTGCCCTGGCTAGCACATTCTCCAGATCTCTCACGAATTGAAAAGTCTGGTCAATGGTGACCGAGGAACTGGCTCGTCACAATACGCCAGTCACTACTCTTGATGAACTGTGATATCGTGTTGAAGCTGCATGGGCAGCTGTACTTGTACACACTATCCAAGCTCTGTTTGACTCAATGCCCAGGCGTATCAAGGTGGTTATTACGGCCAGAGGTGGTTGTTCTGGGTACTGATTTGTCACCATCTATGCACCCAAATTGCGTGAAAATGTAATCACATGTCAGTTCTAGTATAATATATTTGCCCAATTCCCGTTTATCATCTGCATTTATTCTTGGTGTAGCAATTTTAATGTCCAGTAGTGTATGTACAAAAAACGTAAAGGTGCACTTTTACGTACCGGTGAGAGTCTCTTGCAGCTGGTGGTGGTCCTGGTCGGGAGCGGCGGGTGCGGTGGAGAGGCAGGTGAGGGCGAGGCGGCCCGTGTGGTGAGGCGTCAGCTGGAGGCTGAAGCGCGAGGTGGCGCGGAACAGCGCCTGCTGCTCGCCGTCCGGCTCCTGCGACACGTTGTGCCGCCCCTGGTGCGTCTAAACACAAACATGTCGCGTCACACACTCGTCGCGTCATACCACATGCGGCGAGGGGACAGCGCCTGCCGCAAGTCTGCAGATTAGCTGGAAAGACCGCTGGAAGTGGGGATGGCAGCGGTCCACTACACTGTTTGTTCGCTACTTACAGACCGAAGAGTCCCGTTAATCAAGTCAGCAAAAGTTGATACTTGACAGCTGTTGTGTTTTGTTGTGTTGTGTTTTGGTCTTATCTCAAAGCAGTAGGTGCATCAAAACAAAATTTCCAGGTACTGAAACAGAGGATGGCAGACTAAAGGCCGAAACACTAAATGTCTTTTTCCAAAGCTGTTCACAGAGGAAGACTGCACTCTAGTTCCTTCTCTAGATTGTCGCACAGATGACAAAGTGGTAGATATCGAAATAGATGACAGAGGGATAGAAAAACAATTAAAATCGCTCAAAAGAGGAAAGGCCGCTGGACATGATGGGATACCAGTTCGAATTTACACAGATACGTGAAAGAACTTGCTCCCCTTGTTGCAGCCGTGTACCGTAGGTCTCTAGAAGAGCGTAGCGTTCCAAAGGATTGGAAAAGGGCACAGGTGATCCCCGTTTTCAAGAAGGGACATCGAACAGATGTGCAGTACTATAAACCTATATCTCTAATGTCGATCAGTTGTAAAATTTTGGGACACGTATAATGTTCGAGTATAATGACTTTTCTGGAGACTAGAAATCTACTCTGTAGGAATCAGCATGGGTTTCGGAAAAGACGATCATGTGAAACCCAGCTCGCGCTATTCGTCCACGAGACGCAGAGGGCTATAGACACGGGTTCCCAGGTAGATGCTGTGTTTCTTGACTTCCGCAAGGCGTTTGATAGAGTTCCACACAATCGTTTAATGAACAAAGTAAGAGCATATGGACTATCAGACCAATTGTGTGATTGGATTGAAGAGTTCCTACATAACAGTCTTCCGAAGTGATTTCAGGCGTGCCGCAGGGGAGTGTCGTAGAACCGTTGCTGTTCACAATATACATAAATGACCTTGTGGATAACATCGGAAGTTCACTGAGGCTTTTCGCGGATGATGCTGTAGCATATCGAGAGGTTGTAACAATGGAAAATTGTACTGAAATGCAGGAGTACCTGCAACGAATTGACGCATGGTGCAGGGAATGGCAATCGAATCTCAATATAGACAAGTGTAATGTGCTGCGAATACATCGAAAGAAAGATCCCTTATCATTTAGCTACAATATAGCAGGTCAGCAACTGGAAGCAGTTAATTCCATAAATTATTTGGGAGTACGCATTAGGAGTGATTTAAATGGAATGACCATATTATGTTGATCGTCGGTAAAGCAGATGCCAGACTGAGATTCATTGGAAGAATCCTAAGGAAATGCAATCCGAAAACAAAGGAAGTAGGTTACAGTACGCTTGTTCGCCCACTGCTTGAATACTGCTCAGCAGTGTGGGATCCGTACCAGACAGGGTGGATAGAAGAGATAGAGAAGATCCAACGGAGAGCAGCGCGCTTCGTTACGGGATCATTTAGCAATCGCGAAAGCGTTACGGAGATGATAGATATACTCCAGTGGAAGACTCTGCAGGAGAGACGCTCAGTAGCTCCGTATGCGCTTTTGTTGAAGTTTCGGGAACATACCTTCACCGAGGAGTCAAGCAGTGTATTGCTCCCTTCTACGTATATCTCGCGAAGAGACCATGAGGATAAAATCAGAGAGATTAGAGTCCACACAGAGGCATACCGACAATCTTTCTTTCCACGAACAATACGAGACTGGAATAGAAGGGAGAACCGATAGAGGTACTCAAAGTACCCTCCGCCACACACCGTCAGGTGGCTTGCGGAGTATGGATGTAGATGTAGATGCAGATGCCATCGGAGCTACCAGTTTCCAAGTACGGAAGGCAAACGGCTGCAGGCGAATACAATAGCCATCTACAGGGCCTGCTCACCACGCACCGCCACTTACCATGTGGCTGTCGTTGTGTCGGGCATCGGTAAGTGCTGCCTGCTTTCTCCGCTCCACTGCCCCCACCTCTGAAAACTTGGCCATGGCGTCGAGGACAATCTATACCTCTCTTTCACAACAAATTTATTTAAAATAATTTGCAAAACTGTGACATGTTTTACAAATTGTACATCTACACTATCAAATCAAAAGTATTCAGACAGACTTATACAGGATGGATCAAACACAACTGTTCACGCTTCATGGGTGTAATGCATGCGTCAAGATAAGACTAAAATGTAAAGTAAAGTTCTGGATGAAATTGCTTTATTTCTGGGATATGCAGTGGAGTATGGGTCACCAGTGCAACACAAAATGAATTCATCTAAGGAAGACCGAGCAAGGTGCGGCAGTGGCTTACACTCGAGACTCGTATTCGGGAGGACGACGGTTCAAACCCTCGTCCAACCATCTTCATGTAGGTTTTCCGTGAGTTCCCTAAATCGCTTTACGCAAATTCCGGGATGGTTCCTTTGAAAGAGTATGGCCGATTTCTTTCCCAATCCGTCCCTAATCAGATACGACCCATAACCTCACTGTTTGGTCCCCTCTCCCAAAACAGAGTACTTAATCTTCTCAGAAAGCAACGACACGAAGAGAACACTACTACAAGCTGTAAATTTACCTAGCAACATGTTCAAAACGATGTCCATATAGACGAAGACAGTGATATTCTCCACATCTTACCTCTCATCGAATCTTGCAGCTTTGTTCATCTCATTCTGCATCGTTCCACAGCCATTTTCATTTCGGGATTGTAGTTGTACTACATTCTCAATTGCAATGCCAGTCACGGCCCCAAGGTAGAAGTACAGGGAGTTAAGGTCTGAGATCTAACGGCCCAATCAACTGGTGGTGCATGACCTACCTTGCTTACCAATTGAAAACTGCATGGCACGGTAGTGCATAAAGCAGATGTTGGTTCCAGTAGCGAGTGTGACACCATGAAGCAGACCACCCAACTCATGTTCCACAAACTGTGATACACTCTGCCAGTCAAGTGCTGTGGAATAACCTGAGGTTCGAGTAACTAATTGTCCACTACACGACACCAAGAGTTCACAGCAAAACGATGTTGGCATCCTCTTACTGTCGTTACGCAATGTTTCTCATACACCCACACGTGCATGTTATGAGGGTCAGAATACCCGTTTGGGTAAAGAGGCTTTCAGCCATAAACAGCACCCGACGAACGAACAGTGGATCAGAAGCTTGGCATTCGAGTTACCTCTGTCAGAAATTCTGAGCAGCTCCTGTACCTTCTGCGGCTGAAATGGGTGGAATTGCTGTGAACAAAGCAGGACTCATGCCATTGATTGAGACACCGTTACAGTGGCACTTATAGGGCGCATACTTACTGTCAGATCTTCGTCTACCATTTCCAGGATGTTCTATATCTACGTCTACATCTGCGTGATTACTCTGCCATTCACAATAAAGTGCCTGGCAAACGGTTCAATGAACCACCTTCAACCTGTCTCTCTACCGTTGCACTCTCGAACGGCACGTGGGAAAAACGAGCATTTAAAATTTTCAGTGCGAGCCCTGATTTCTCTTATTTTGTCGTGATGATCATTTTTCTCTGTGTAGGTGCATGCCAACAGAATGTTTTCGCAATCGGAGGAGAAAACTGGTGATTGAAATTTCATGAGAAGATCCCGTCGCAACGAAAAACTCCTTTGTTTTAATGATTGCCACTCCAATTCACGTATCATGTCTGTGACACTATCTCCCCTATTTCGCGATAATACAAAACGAACTGCCCTTCTTTGTACTTTTTCGATGTCATCCGTCAGTCCCACCTGATGCGGATCCCACACCCCATAGCAATACTCCAGAACAGGGCGGACAAGCGTGGTGTAAGCAGTCTCTTTAGTAAACCTGTTGCACCTTCTAAGTGTTCTGCCAATGAATCGCAGTCTTTGGTTTACTCTTCCAATTTAGGTTATTTGTAATTGTAATCCCTAAGTATTTAGTTGAATTTACAGCCCTCAGATTTGTGTGACTTATCGCGTAATCGAAATTTAGCTGATTTCTTTTAGTACTCATGTGAATAACTTCACACTTTTCTTCATTCAGGGTCAATTGCCACTTTTCGCAACATACAGATAACTTATATAATTCATTTTGCAAGCCGTTTTGATCCTCTGATGACTTTACAAGACGGTAAATGACAGCATCACCTGCAAACAATCTAAGACAGCTACTCAGATTGTCTTCTATGTCGTTAACATAGATCGGGAACAGTAGAGGGTCTATAAGACTTCCTTGGGGAACGCCGGACAGTACTTCTGTTTTACTCGATGACTTCCGTCTATTACTACGAACTGTGACCTTTCTGACAGAAAATCACGAATCCAGCCGAACAACTGAGGCCATTCTCAGTAGGCACGCAGTTCGGTTAGAAGACGCTTATGAGGAATGGTGTCGAAAGCCTTCTGGAAATCTAAATATACGGAATCCATTTGACATCCCCTATCTATAGCACTTATTACTTCATGAGTATAAAGAGCTAGTAGTGTTTCACAAGAGCGATATTTTCTGAAACCGTGCTGACTATGTGTCAATAAATCGTTTTCTTCGAAGTACTTCATAATTTTGGAATACAGTATATGCTACAAAACCCTACTGCAAATCGGTGTTAGTAATATGGACCTGTAATTCAATTCCCTTTTTGGGTATTGGTGTGACTTGAGCAATTTTGCAGTCTTTAGGTACGGATCTTTCAGTGAGCCAGTGGTTGTATATAATTGCTAAATATGGAGATATTTTATCAGCATACTGTGAGAGGAACCTGACTGGTATACAATCTGGACCGGAGGCCTTGCCTTTATTAAGTGATTTTAGCTGCTTTGTTACAACGAGGATATCTACTTATATGTTTCTCATCTTGGCAGTTGTTCTTGATTGGAATTCAGGAATATTTACTTCGTCTTGTTTGGTGAAAGAGTTTCGGAAAACCGTGCATAATAACTCTGCTTATTGGCACTGTCATCAGTGACTTTACCGTTGTTATCGCGCAGTGAAGGTATTTATTGCGTCTTGCCAATAGTGTGCTTTATGTATGTTCTCAGCAGCCATGATGTAAAGCCTACCACAAATGATATTATGCTTAATAAATCAGAAGTAAAGTAATTTCAGACAAAACTCTATTTAACATTTTAGTATTATTTTGATGCATACACAACACCAACAAAGTGTGTACTGTTAGTTTTGAATCACCCTGCATAATATGGAACTGACCTCTAGAAGTCACAACAGGCTGGTCCAACATTGTAAGAGAACGCTGGGAGTCTTGTGCCGGCTGTAGAGGAGCAGAAACATTAGAGTCGGCTGGTCTGGAGCGATCAGTGACTTCGAATATGCTTAGTCGCTCGATGTCACCTGAGTAACAAATCCATCACGAGAATTTCAACCCATCTAAAGCTAGCTATTGATGATGTGACTGGGAAGCGGAAACGCGGTGAAACAGCCACGTCTACACCAAGACCACGTGAAGGGTGGATGTAAAAAAAGAAAAACAAAACAAAAACATCAACGCATGAAATCAGCACAAGTAAACATTCACGCGAATATCACGAATCCGGTAAAACATCACATCTCCGACATCGCTGCGGCCGGAAAGAGATCCCGCAAGAGTGGGACCAACAACGACTGAAGAGAATCGTTCAGTGTGACAGAAGTGCAAGCCTTCCGCAAATTGCTGCAGATATCAATGCTGGGCCATCAACAAGTGTCAGCGTACGTAGCATGCAACGAAACATCATCAATATAGCTTTACGCCTCGCCTGGGCCCGTCAACACCGACATTGGACTGTTGATGACTGGAAACATGTTACCTGGTCGGACGAGACTTGTTTCTAAATTGTATCGAGCATGTCAGCAGGGGTTTGTTCAAGCTGGTGGAGGCTCTGTAATGGTGTGGGGCGCGTGTACAGTTCGAGTGATATGGGATGCCTGATACATCCAGATACGACTCTGACAGGTGACACGTACGTAAGCATCCATTCATGTCCATTGTGCATTCCGACGGACGTAGGGAATTCCAACAGTACAATGCGACACCCCACAGGTTCAGAATTACTATAGAGTGGCTCCAGGAACACTCTTCTGAGTTTAAACACTTCCGATGGCCAGCAAACACCCCAGATATCGACAGTATTGAGCATATCTGGGATGCCTTGCAACGTGCTGTTCAGAAGAACCCTCTCGTTCTCTTACGGATTTATGGACAGTCCTGCTGGATTCATAGTGTCAGTTCCCTCCAATACTACTTCAGACATTAGTCGAGTCAATGCCACGTCGTACTGCGGCACTTCTACGTGCTCGCGGGGACTCTACACGATATTAGGCAGGTGTACCAATTTCCTTGTCTCTTCAGTGTATATCTCTGTATTCGAATACACATGCCTACACCAGTTTCTTTGGCGCTTCAGTGCACCTCCATTATGAATCGCACGCTGTGTTCTTTGTAGAAGGAAATCATCAATTCAATCACAAAACTGGTCTGGTATTCCCTCCGCTCGTATTTTGCAGTAACCGACAGTATGGAACCATCTCAGCCGCCTTCCTAAAATCATGCAACTCGGTATGAACGTGGTTACCTATATTTACTACCTCCTGGGTCTGCTGAAGGCATAAAGAGAACTCGATTTCACACGATCTTGTCTGAGGTAATTCCTCTTGAACACATTTTCTGTCTACGGAAACGTCTATTTGACAATAGAATAATGGCTGTTAATGTCAGAACGTATCTGGTGTTTATATATCAGTTTATCACTATTGCCATTCAGTGGATTAAACATGTCCTGTTAAATCTACAGAAGGTAGTGAGAAAAACGATGTAGTTATCAAAGAAATATTTTGCTCAAGATCTACGTACCAGCGTCTAGTGGTTGGTGTAATTGTTTGAGGCACGTATAATTAATGTTAAGTAAGAATGTTTTGGCACATTATTACGTTCTGTCCGCCGGTTTAGGTGGCTGATAACGTGCGTGCCTCCCTTGCACTGGGCCCGGTTTCAATTCTCGGTGGGGTTGGAGATTTTTCTCCACCCGTGGAGTGGATGTTAATGTTGTCCTCATCATCATTTCATCCTCATCATCGGCCGCAAGCCGCCCATTGTGGCGCCGACTGAAGTGGGGTATATTGTATTTCATAAAAGGAACAGGAAATCCTTGTCATAGCTATAGAGGAATAAGACTTCTAAATTCTCATTTACAATTGTGTCCAACAATCATTAACTTCGGGAGGAGAAAAGTAGCTGCTCCCTAATAATGGAAGAACAAAGTCGCTATTTACGACAGTGAAAAAGGCAAGAATACAATCTAGAGACATACAAAACATTCGTAGTTTATGAAAATGTTTTCGATGGAGTGAACAAAACCGGCATTTGGAATATCTTTGGGGAAAGGAAGATAACCCAAATTCTTAATGCGAGTCAAAAGGGACTTATAAGGTCACATATGACAAAAGCAGACGAAAAGAAAAAAATCGAGCAACAGAGGTGTTAGGCAAGGGTGTAGCTTTTCACTTAAAATACCCAATAAATACACAGACGGTATTTCTAGACAGTGGAAATAAGAAGTTAACTAAGGTATCAGATTAATACCAGAATACACGCACGTAACGATGCTTGTATTTGTTGACAATCAAATGTGTTCAAAAGACTGAATACATTGCTTAGCTCTAATATTTAAAATGTATTGTCTACACAGTTCAGTAAGTACGTACCTAGAGTAATGGCTTTACGGTGAATCTTCGTTAAGTACCGATGCATTCTTTGGAATAAAAGAACAAGTCATAGAACAAATATCACATCTTTAGCTGTTAGGCTGTGATGTTAGCTACCCATATGAAAACGTCAAAAGTAATAAGTAAGCTTCAAAACGTATGTGATACAATAAATTGAACACACGGTGGGAAGGCAAGGAATGATATAAGTCTGAAATAGTATAAACTAATGATTATCCTTGTAATAACGCTGACCTGGATGCTGGATATTGGGTAAAAATAATAAAAGAAAATTGCTGTCGGGCTGAAATGAAATATTTAATGAAACTAGAAGTATGTACTCTTATAGATCAAATACACAACAATATTGTAAGAGACTAACTTAGCGGATCATTTAGGAATGGGAATAATTTTGATGTTAGAGATTCTGGAGAAAAACAACGAAATTTTCAAAAATCTCGTAAAGCCACCAGAAAAATGTTGAACTGTGCTGCACTCTCTTGATCAGGTAAGCAAATCAACATATTATTAGCGCAAGAACGACACTGTAGGAGTCTGAGTATCGCAGTAAGCTGCCTATCGACCAGCTGTGGCTGTCGCGGTTTCAAACGTGGTTGTGCAAAACGAACATTAAGATGAGGTAGTTACACGAGTACATAGGCGGATATAAACGACCACATTTTCATTTGACCCTCGGGGACTTCTGCTGTAATTTAATTGGGAAACCGTAGTTCATTTACACTGTGCAACAGAGTTACAGGAGGACATAATCGTGAATCTGTAATTGGTTCCCATTGCGACGCATTACCATGAAATTTGGCTGAAAGATGCCTACAGCCTTCCTCTGTAATAGTGTGAAAGTGTGGCGTCCTGAGACGTCACCCTTACTTAGGGTCAGCGACGCTTCAAACAGCGAGAATTATGCGCAACGCCAAAGTGGATGTGTCTCACTGTGGGAAGGTCGTCACACCCCCTTTTGCTCACATTTCGCCCCTTCTTTTCACGCCTCTGCAATGGTGGTCAGACGCGCCACTTCCAACGTTTAAGTGACCCCGTTTCCTTATGGGTGGCCGACGAAAAGGTTTTAGACGCACCGCCGCTCGGAATCGATACGAAACGGGTTTAGGGGATGGCATAAAGGGCGTCAATGAAACCTCCCCTTTCCTTAGTGAGTTGATTCCCATACATTTCGCCGTCGAAAACGACAGATGACAGCACAACGAACAACAGCACCATGTTCTTCACAACTTTTGACACTACTGACACCCGCGGACGATTCAACCCTTCTGTAATGGCATCGTGGGCCAGCAACTCCACTGAACGCGATCGCATCTCTTTGGTGTGCAGTACGACCGCAACTTTTACTCTGATGAACAGCATGGAAGCACCAGGTGCCACTCAAAACCATCTGACGAAATCTGAACGAAGGGTGCTTATGCATTTTCCACTCTCCTGTGTCGCGTCCTACGATGGCGTGATCGCAGAGGTGTGAGACACTGACATATACGTGAATAAAACGGAGAAAGTGTCCTAAGATCCCCCTCTCAAGTCGTCAACAACATCCATGGCACCCACCTGCCTTAGATGAGCACTTTAAAAATGCGGTGTGATTCACAAAGATATGCAAATATTTTAATATGTTATTCTACAAGTAAAACTAAAGAAAAAAAGTTCATATAAACATAGGTCCGAAAATGTTTGGTTACGGATTTACAGCTAATAAAATAGTCTGCCTGAAATTTAGCAACCTCCCTAGAATGAAGCCATCGCAAAACTGTACGAAGTTAAAGTAAACCACGGTTTCCATTTGTTTTGTTGTTATTGGTCTGGTGTATCTAGTAACATATGTCCCAGACGTGTATCTGCAATAGTTTTCCAGAAGAAAAGATTATTGTACAAGTAAATTTGTTTACTTTCCATTAACAATGTAGAAACATTATTTCATTGTGGGCATCCGTTAGTGAGTTGTTTCAGTCGTTTCCTAGCCTTGAAACGAGTTAGTTTTCTGTATTGTTCAGTGAAGGAACATAATAACAACAGTGTATTTAAGTGAAGCCACATGGTAACTGTTGTAGTTTGTAGATGATTTGTGAAATAGGGATGCCTTTAAAATTTACGAGAGAGGACTATGCCAATATGGTGTTTATTTACGGCAAATATGATGGTAATGCTACGCCTGCAGTTAACGAATATCTCGTGAGTTACCCAGCTCGCAGGATTCCGAATGCACGAACCATTAGTGGAGTATTTCGAATGTCATTGGAGACAGCTTCTCTACCTAGCGTTCATAATCAGTAAGAGCGCGCGACACGTGAAGACGACGATGAGAATATTATGGATGCTGTTCAACGTAGCCCAGGTACCAGTACACGACGTATATGAAGTAGTCAATAAATTAAAAATTTTACGAAATTACTTCTTTGCCTCTCTGGATGTTCTGGAAAACTACTGCAGATACAAGTCTGGGACATGTTTTGTTAGCTTCACCAGATCAATAACAACAAAATAAATGGAAATCGTGCTTTACTTTAACCTTGTACAGTTTTGCGATGTCTTCATATTAGCGAAGTTGCTAAATTTCAGGCAAACTCTTTTATTAGCCGTAACTCCGTAACTAAACATTTACGGACCTATGTTTATACGAACTTTTTTCTTTAGTTTTACTTGTAGGATAAAATATTGAAATATTTGCATATCTTCTTGAATCACCCTGTGTACCTGAATAGAGACAACATATGACGATGTCCAAGCCGCTTGCAGACAGGCAATCCGATCGACACCGCTCCCATTCCGGACGGCATACTGAGAAACACAAGAATAGCAACATAGCCTGCCTTCAGACACCTAAGGCTCTCGTCAAGGGTTCTGTCTGTACAGGTACATTTTTAAGGTGCTCAGCAAAGGTGAGCGGGAGCTCCGAGGTTGTTGCCGGACTGAGTGGTCTTAGACGGACCCTTTGCGGTGTGAGTCCTTCTGTACCTCTCCATCACGCCACGCCGGCCGTGGTGGCCGAGCGGTTCTAGGCGCTTCAATCTGGAACCGCGCTGCTGCCACGGTCACTGGTTCGACTCCTGCCTCGGGCATGGATGGCTGTGATGTCCTTAGGTTAGGTTCAAGTAGTTCTAAGCCTAGGGGACTCAAAGGTTAAGTCCCACAGTGCTTAGAGCCATTTGAACCATCACGCCACAGGATGGTGCGAAATAGGAGGGCTGATAAAGCATAATCACCCTTTTGCTGTTTTGTATTACTATCAAGTTTCGTCGAATTGTTTAGAATGGACACTAGTGGTTGAACCATGCATACCAGAGAAAAAATTGTGCACTGTGCTCGATAGTGTTGAATCGTCAGCAGGTGTCAGCAGTGTTAAAGGTTGTCAAGAACATCGTCCTGTTGCTCATCGCACTGCGAATTGTCGTTTTCAACTGCAAAATGTTTGGGCATCGAAGCCCCACGGAGAGGGATGGTTACATTGACGGACTGTGTGGCACCCCGTATAGCTTTTTCATAGAGACGTTAAAAGAAGGGGTGAAATGTGGGTAAGAGGGGTTGTGATGACCACCTCGTCGCCTGACAGGTTGACGGTGGCGTTGAGCATAAGTGGTAAAAATGTTTGGGGATCATAAATCCATGGTAGACATCAGGTTGCCTTTTCTTCGCATGTGTCGTTTTTTGTTTGAACCGTCGCGGAGCCCAAGCGTGACGTCCCAGAGCACCACGCTTTTGTTGGATTACAGAGGAAGGTTTTCGGCACCCCAAGCGTGACGTCACAGAGCACCACGCTTTTGTTGGATTACAGAGGAAGGTTTTCGGCACCATTGAATGCGTCGCAACGGAACAAAATCACAGGGTTTCGAAAAAATGATCCTTTAATTCCGAAGGGCAGTGTATAACACGAAATGATATGGAATTGAACACAGTTTAGATGGTATTCATAAGCAAACGCATTTAATTATTTTTCATTCAATAAAATTAGATTTCCTCTTACATTTAATTCATCGATGATTCTATTCAAAATCTTAACAATTTTGCTGTATGGTTATCAAGACCAAGAATATAGTCATAGTCATTACTGAGTTCTTAATGAAAGGTAAACATTATTCTGTATATCTAGCGTATATAGATCTATAGTCCAAGAATGTACTGTAATTCCAGCCACGAACTATGGAGGTGTTTAGTGCTTGTTTGAGACTGAAAAATAAATTTCGCTGAAACCAGAACCTTACATGTCACTGAAGAAACGTCAACCGGTCATGTTCTTCTGCTTAGTGGTGCTGATTCGCGACCATATGCTGTGGGTTCGATTCCCGGCCAGGTCAGGTATTTTCTTCACTCAGGACTGGGTATATGTGCTGTCATCATCACTTCATCATCATCGACGTCCAAGTCGCCTAAATGGCGTTGCGTAAAACGACTTGCACCAGGTGATCGAGCTTCACAGATGGTGACTCAGGGCCAAACATGCCATACCGACATTTCACTTAAGAAATAATGGGCAACATGAAATGCTGAAATACTACAGGCGAATGTGCATGAGTGCAAAAGGTAAGTTAGTAACTGGAAACAACAGTACATCTAGTAACATTGTAAGGTGGCAGCTTGAATGAATGTTAATTTCGCACCTTACATGAGATTTTATGCTGCGTAACAAGTAGATGGACATGTCACCCGACATACTTTGGTGACAGTGAGCAGATTTGCCTATCAAAGTATACAGTATGTAATGCAAAGGGATGACACTCGATTCGGTGGTATTAACATACTGCACCCAAATCCTGCATGTCAATGAGTTAAAGGTGAAAAAAGCTGCAGGAAGAAACATGTCATTTTGGGAGCAGATACGAGTTGCGCTGTCACGACCCACATACGACGAAAGGATTCTAATAGGGTTTGGTGACCCGAAGTGAGAGAGACAACGAACGCGCCGGACGATACAGCGAGGGGAACAGGTAGCGGCCCAGCGCTGCCTGCGATGGAGAAACTCTTTAGAAAACTGTGTTGGGGAGTTTCCAGGTGGATAAAAACAAGCCAGAGACGCAGTTGATCATGTGAAAGGCTTGTGGTACACTCATGATGTACGCGTGTACCTTTTAGGCGTAAGGAGTGGCCACAAAATGTTCTATTGGCTGAAATAAACTCAGAAGGAGTAAAAGGGGAGATATTTCGACGCAGTTTAAAGGTAGGTCGGTTGCAATTGGCCGGGGTAGTTTCCACAAGATGAAAGGAACGATCCCATTGGTCTGAAAAAGCCGTGACGTGAAGCATGAAAGGACACAGACGGGGGACAGCTTGTTACGAAAGACACAATACCGAAAACTTCAGGGTTCACCTCTGAACCAGTGTCAAGTGTTGTACAGGGTGCATCACATTCTGTACGACGCCAAAAGAGTAATTTTTGTGTGGTCACTGCATTCACTTTGGCTGACATTCAGCTAGAAATTAGCCGAAGAGTCGTTGAGCTCTGATAGCGGAGAAACGATACAGCCACATAGCTAATTGTTCTTGCAAGAATTGAGAGGGTGTTGAAGTATACTCGCTGCTCCATCTATGCACGTGTATATCGTCATATTTTCCAGACTAGGGGTGAGTACATGTTTTCTCGCCTAATGAGAAACATAGGACATTTTCAGCTGATAAAATCAGTAAACATTTTTATTAGTTTTTTTACAGGAATTTCAGAAGGTGAGAGGATCCATGCAGAAAGCAGCACGCCGCAGCTAAAGGTAAATGCCGCTGGCAGAGGCGTAAAATGGTTGGATCACCAGCTTGCGTCCACCCTGAACATGAGCAACCTTGAGTAATTTTTTGGTCATCTTATCACAACTTGATTGTCATCCTAAATAGTACCGAACTTAGAACTTGTATTGGATGATTTGTAATAATATTGACCAATGCAGACAAGGCTTCACTGTCTAGAAGTAAGAAAAATCTTGTAGAGAACCTTCTGTTTAAATTTGATACTGTTGTGTTCAGTGTTGTTTCTTCTAAACAGGATGTAATACGTTATTTTGACGACTGTCCTAAAATTGTCATGTCAGAATCTATGTAAACCCATGTGCTTCTTTGACAACAATAGCCAAATTAAACAAATTTTATCGATAAACACCAATGCGCTCTGTCATAAAGTAAGGGTCCACTCCTAACCCCTGTAATTTATGTTAATGACGCAAACGCACTCTCAGGGTGTTTTTGTTGATGTCTGACGAATCTGAAAAAGATTGGAGTGTCAGAACCTCCACCAAACACACTATCTGTTGAATTGTCGAATTTAAGTGTAGGTGAAAACAATTGTTTCCCCAGAAGGACAGTGTTCCTGAGAATACTGCCACATGTGTTACAATGTGGTTCACGTACAACACTACGAAGAACCTACAGTAGTTTTGTGATATATAAATGTGGACAATTTAGTGAACATGTTAGTATCGGTCAATAAGAGTGGGCACATTGCACATGAAAGAGGTAGGATATAGCCTCTTCTAGAAGCCTGCACAAAAATATCAGCTGTGTAGGGGTAATTAACAAAAGCTTCCAAAGAATAATATATCTGCTTACGATGGTGGTTAGTAGGACAAGGTGTCCGCTGTATACGTTGACTTAAAGTTTCTGTGTCTATTTAGTTCCTACTGGTTTGTTTTATGCAACAAACACTACTCATGTATCAGGAACGTTATCCAGCCAGGCGACAACTATGTGATCGATATGAATTCCCTCTGAATCCTTTTGGGCGACTGTTAAAAAACAGAACCACACTGTAAAAAATACAAGTGAGGACTGGCCATGAGTTACACGGAATTTTTGGACCAAGATATATGTTATTTGGGCCATATTCTCCAAGTGTCTCCACTATTTCTTTGAGTAATTAGCGGTGTAGTCGTAAAGGTTTTGGATGTTTTAGAGGTTACATACCGGACACTTGTTACTTCAACACTTCCGATTTTGATATCTCCTTTCAATTTCGTTGCTTTCAATGATGAAACACAGTTTATAAAGCAAAGATTCTGAACCATTTACGAATGATTAAGTACTATAAACGGTATAGATTTATACAGACATCCAAAACCTGTATGACTGCTCCACTAATTACACAAAGAAAGACTTGAAGCAATTGGATAAGTAAAGCACAAATAAAATAATGTATATCTTAGTCCAAAAATATCGTGTAACTCATGGCCAATTCTCACTTGTAATTTTTACAACGCGATTCCGTATCGTAACAGTCGCCCAAAGCTCCCAGAGGGAACTTATATGATTATGTAGCTGTTACCTGTCTGGATACCGTTCCTGATGCAGACGTAGTGCAGGTTGCATTAAACAAATTGATAATGGCAAGTTTAACACTTTGCAGCTACATCTGCAGTCCCTACTCTGCCTTCAACGTCGAATTACCTTCGTGCCAGAAAGAAACATTTTTAAGTGTCGTAACGGCACAGAAAGCTACAGTCCAGAGCCATAACCAGAGCGCATCCAACGTCAGCAGTTGTAGTCAATGACCAGCCTGCACAGCTGCCACAGAAGCGCGTCTGGTGGAGTGACCCACTTTCATGTACCTACAACAGTTTAACGCACTGATACGCTACTGGCCATTAAAATTGCTACACCAAGAATAAATGCAGGTGATAAACGGGTATTCATTCATGGGACAAATATATTATACTAGAACTGACATGTGATTACATTTTCACCCAGTATGGGTACATAGATCCTGAGAAATCAGTACTCAGAACAACCACCTCTGGCCGTAATAACCGCCTTGATACGCCTGGACATTGAGTCAAACAGAGCTTGGATGGCGTGTACAGGTACACCTGCCCATGCAGCTTCAACACGATACCACAGTTCATCAAGAGGAGTGACTGGCATATTGTGACGAGCCCAGACATTTTCAATTGGTGAGAGATCTGGAGAATGTACTGGCCAGGGGAGCAATCGAACATTTTCTGTATCCAGAAAGGCCCGTACAGGATCTGCAACATGCAGTCGTGCATTATCCTGCTGAAATGTAGAGTTTCGAAGGGATCGAATGAAGGGTAGAGCCACAGGTCGTAACACATCTGAAATGTAACGTCCACTGTTCAAAGTTCCGTCAATGCCCACAAGAAGTGACCGAGACGTGTAACCAATGACACCCCATACCATCATGTCAGGTGATACGCCAGTATCGCGATGAGGAATACACGCTTCCAATGTGCGTTCACCGCGATGTCGCCAAACACGGATGCGACCATCATGATGCTGTAAACAGAGCCTGGATTCATCCGAAAATATGACGTTTTGCCATTCGTGCACCCAGGTTCGTCGTTGAGTACACCATCGCAGGCGCTCCTGTCTGTGATGCAGCGTCAAGGGTAACCCCAGCCGTGGTCTCCGAGCTGATAGTCCATGTTGCTCCAAACGTCGTCGAACTGTTCGTGCAGATGGTTGTTGTCTTGCAAAAGTCCCCACCTGTTGACTCAAGGATCGAGACGTGGCTGCACGATCCGTTACACCAAGCGGATAAGATGCCTGTCATCTCGACTGCTAGTGATACGAGGCCGTTGGGATCCATCACTGCGTTCCGTATTACCCTCCTGAAACCACCGATTCCATATTCTGCTAACAGTCATTGGATCTCGACCAACGCGAGCAGTAATGTCGCGATACGATAAACCACAATCGCGATAGGGTACAATCCGACCTTTATCAAAGTCGGAAACGTGATTGTACGCATTTCTCCTCCTTACATGAGGCATCACAACAACGTTTCACGAGGCAACGCCGGTCAACTGCTGTTTGTGTATGAGAAATCGGTTGGAAACTTTCCTCATGTCAGCACGTTGTAGGTGTCGCCACCGGCGCCAACCTTGTGTGAATGCTCTGAAAAGCTAATCATTTGCATATCACAGCATCTTGTTCCTGTCGGTTAAATTTCGCGTCTGTAGCACGTCATCTTCGTGGTGTAGCAATTTTAATGGCCAGTAGTGTATGTAAAAACCGTCATACTTTATTGGCCGCTGTTCAGGACGCTTCCGCACGACGTAGAAACGAAACATATTCTGTGTGTTCAGTGCACAGTAGTCACATGTAACCCAGAGAGCCAACCAACCATCACTCAGGGACAGCTGGGCACTGATGTGGCACCCAGTCTGTGTCAGACCCAGCCATCAAGTCGACGCCGTACTTATCGCTCAGCGGTTTCCACCGCCACGAGAAACTGAACCGCTCATCGCTGCCTGACCACCCAGGCCTTGGCAGCCAACACTCTGCCGTTGACTCTATGAAACAATTCGCCGTCGTGCGTGCCGCCACCTGTTGTCCGGGGAGGGAACAGAAAGCCGCACAGCTCCTTGCTGTTAACGTCTGGTGCCGCCTGACACAAAGCCACAACCAACAGTCCAGTGTTGTTCTCCTCGGTGGCCCTGCGGACTGTCATACTGCCTCGATCCACAACGCAAAGAGATGTCGCAACCTGCCGCGTGTCGCCAGCTCCGAGATGGGGTCTCTGGCCGCCGTGTGAGCAACGTCAATACAGTGCGCCCTCATCCGGACTGTGTGCGTGTGCCGGGGCCGAACGCAACGTCTGCGACGCACGCTGCACCGAGTGACAGTACTACTAGACAACGCCTAATCGTGCTCTGAATAAGGGAGCAACTAAATAAATCTCCATTTCAGATGGGATTGTAAAGGACTATTACCATCACTTCTATTGTCTCTGCAGCCACCCGCAATGATCTCCTGTCTCCCTCGCGATCATACGAACGTAGGACGACCCAGGTGAGAGATGAGGGCTCCTTCACAAAACAGAAGACGGATCGCACCACCCAGTAGCAGTCATTTCACTCCCTCCCATCCGCCCCTCCAATCCACTACAGTAGATCCTTAATCGATTTAACACGAGGATATCATCACAGAAACTATAATACATCTTAGTACCTGAGTAATTGTTTCACCTCTAAAATGAATACTATTCTTCAAGAATCAAGTCTGTCACGATCGCTAGAAAATCTTTTTATTGTTGTAACCGGTACAGTAATAAAAAGAATTTCTAGCGACCTTGGTAAATTCAAGGACAATATAACTATAAGATTACCCCCATCGTCTGACGCAATGTGGAACATACACTGAAGAAACAAAGAAACTGGTTCAAAAATGATTCAAATGGCTCTCAGCACTATGCGACTTAACTTCTGAGGTCATCAGTCGCCTAGAACTTAGAACTAATTAAACGTAACTAACCAAAGGACATCACACACATCCATGCCCGAGGCAGGATTCGAACCTGCGACCGTAGTGGTCGCTCGGTTCCAGACTGTAGCGCCTAGAACCGCACGGCCACTCCGGCTGGCAAGAAACTGGTACTCCTGCCTAATACGTAGAGGCCCCGCGAGCACGCAAAAGTGCCGCAACACGATGTGACATGGACTCGACTAAGGTCTGAAGTAGTGGTGGAGGGAATTGACAGCATGAATCCTGGAGGAATGTCCATAAATACGAGGAGATGGAGGTCTCTTCTGAACAGCACGTTGCAAGGCATCCCAGACACGCTCAATAATGTTCATGTCTGCGGAATCTGGTGGCCAGAGGAAGAATAAATTGATTTAATTCAGAAAAGTGTTCTTGGATCCACTGTGCAGGAATTATGGACGTGTGTTGTAGCACTGTTTTGCTGGAATTGCCCAAGTTCGTCAGAATGCACAACGGACGATAGACATGAATGGATGCAGGTGATCAGACAGGATGCTTATGTACGTGTCACTAGTTAGAGTCGTATCTAGACGAATCAGTGGTCCCATATCATTCCAACGCACAGGCCCCGTACCATTAAAGAGACCCCAGCATAATGAACAGTCTCCTGCTGATATGCACGATCCATGGATTCATGAGGCTCTCCATGCCCGTACACGGCCATTCGCTCGATACAATTTGAAACGAGACTCGCCCGACCAGGCAACATGTTTCCTGTTATCAATAGTACAATGTCGATGTTGACGGGTCCAGGCGAGGCATAAAGCTCTGTGTCTCACAGTACACGAATGGGCCTTCGGCTCCGAAAACCCATATCGCTGATGTTTCCTTCAATGGTTCGCTCGCTGACACTTGTTGATGGCACAGTATTGAAATCTGCATCAATCTGCGGAAGGGTTACACTTCAGTCACGTTGAACGATTCTCCTCAGACGTCGTTGGTCCCGTTCTTGTAGGATACTTTTCGGGCCGCAGCGATGTCGGAGATTTGATGTTTTACCGAATTCCTGATATTCACGGTACATTCGCGATATGGTGGTACGGGTAAATCTTCATTAGTACCCACTTCATCGCTACCTCGGAGATGCTGTGACCCATTCCTCGTACGTCGACTATAATATCACGTTCAAACTCACTTGAACCTTGATAACCTGCCATTCTAGTAGCACGAGCCGATCCAACAACTGCGCCAGACGTTTGTTGTTCTCTATAGGCATTGCCGACCGCGGCGCCGTATTCTACCTGTTAACATATCTCTTTATTTGAATATGCATGCCTATACCAGTTTCTTTGGCGCTTCAGTGTATATAAAATGGATACAATTTCCGATTTTTATTTTGGGTACTTCATATACACAGTGTTGCAGGAGAAATGGTCTGTTACCAGAGATATGACTGGAATGATCGTTCGAAGCAAGAAATCTAGTAAACGCGGACTCTAAAATGCGTATCTAAAGACCTAAGTGCACTTTTTCATCTTCGTAAAATGCGTACCATAAGAGCTATGAGCACTTGTTGGGTAAAGAGCAGCGAAGATGAACAAGTGCTCATAGCTCGTAAGGTATGCACTTAAGCGGATTTTTTCTTGCTTTGAACAATACTACCACCTATCAAAAATATGGAAAGCAAAGAGTTTGCAGTGGAAAGGTATGTTACACATGTAGACGAGAGGAAGTGCTCATAGCTGATAAGGTGCACGTTTTAGATCCCATGGTTACTAGAATTTTTTCGTTCGAATGGTCATTTTATGTCACATCACTGAATACTGACTGTTCCTCCTCCTGTACAAATACTACAGCATCTACAATCAGCAGCGCGGTACTCTTGTTAACGCTCTCATTAACACTTGCAACCTACGTCCTCAGTTATTTGGTAGAAGTATTTCAATCTCTGTCTTCCTCTACACTTTTGCCCTCTACAGCTCCCTCTGGTACCATAGAAGTCATTCCCTGATCTATTAACAGATGTCGTATCATTCCGACCCTTTTCCTTCTCAATGTTACCCAGATATTCCTTTCCTCTCTGATTCTGCACAGAACCTCCTCATTCCTTACCTTATCAGCCCACCTAATTTTCCCCATTCTTCTGTTGCACCAAGTCTCAAATGCTTCGATCCTCTTCTGATCAGGTTTTCCCACAGTTTCACTACCATACAATGTTGTGCCCAAATGTATATTGTCAGAAATTTCTTCCTCAAATTAATGCCAATATTTGATACTAGTATACTTCTCTTGGTTATAAATGCCCTTCTCGCTAGTGGTAGTTTGCTTTTCATATCGTTTTTGCTCCGTCCGTCATGTGTTATTTTGCTGCCTAAGTAGCAGAAGTCCTTAACTTCATTCACTTCGTGATGACAAATCCCGCCGGCCGAAGTGGCCGTGCGGTTCCAGGCGCTGCAGTCTGGAACCGCGAGACCGCTACGGTCGCAGGTTCGAATCCTGCCTCGGGCACGGATGTGTGCGATGTCCTTAGGTTAGTTAGGTTTAACTAGTTCTAAGTTCTAGGGGACTAATGACCTCAGAAGTTGAGTCCCATAGTGCTCAGAGCCATTTGAACCATTTTTTTTGACCAATCCTGTTGTTAACTTTCTCGCTGTTATTATTTTTGCTACTAGTCATAGCTTTCGCCTTTGTTCCATTTATTCTCAATCCATATTCTGTATTCATTAGACCATTCATTCATTCAGCAGATCCTGTAATTCTTCTTCAGTTTTACCGAAGACTGCAATGTCATCACCGAATCTTATCATCGACATCTTTCGCCATCAATTTTAACTCCACTCTTTTGTTCATATTTCCGTCATTGCTGCTTCGATGTTTAGATTGAACAGTAGAGGCTAAAGACTACATCCCTGTATTACACCGTTTTTAATCCGAACATTTCGTTCTTGGTCTTCCACTCTTATTGTTACCTCCTGGCTCTTGCACGTATATTATCCATCTTTCCTTGCAGCTTACCCACATTTCTCTCAGAATTTCGAATATCTTATGCCGTTTTACATTGTCGAACGCTTTTTCCAGGGGTTGGTAAATCCTATAAATGTGTCTCCTGGACAAGCTCTAAATCCTGAGTGTCTTAGTGTTCAAGTACATTTTAACCTTTGGTACGTAAAGGTTCATCAGAGGTTGCTAAGCAGATAACTGCACGAGTTTACCACAAAGAAAACCGATGTAATTTATACCACGCTTATGATGACACAAGCAAATGAATTTGTTCCCTAACGTACTTACAAAAGTACTTCCACTCCCAGAAAATGTATGACGTGCAGTCCTCATTAGTTATCCATGCACTATTAGTTTACAAAGAAGAGCTACCAGTTGGTACATGACTGCTTTAAAATATTTCGAGCTTTTTCATATTTTTTTTTTGTGGTCATTAGCGCCCATTTTTCATATGTCGAGTCATGCCCATTGTATTTGGCTTTTGTAACTATTATTGATAGGGTTGTTCACGACGTATCGATTGTCAACGCCGCTGAGAGTGTTTGGACAGGATAAGCGCGAGGTTGAAAATGCCAACTGAAGACCTGCGCAAGCTCACAGCCGGCAGAGAGAGAGCGTAACTGATTGGTGCCGAGCGGCTTGCATGTCGGACACGTGAGCTCTCTCGGTCAGGGAAGCGAGAGTTGGAGTCGTCGGCAGAGAAGTAAGAAGCTGTTACCGTCTTAGCCGTGGAAGTGCAGCGTAGTACACAGCGTAGTAGCCGTCCGCTGTGGACGAGCGGTTATAGGCGCTTCAGTCCGGAACCGCGCTGCTGCTACGGTCGCAGGTTCGAATCCTGCCTCGGGCATGGATGTGTGTGATGTCCTTAGGTTAGTTAGGTTTAAGTAGTTCTAACAAGGGAACCTCCCCATCGCACCCCCCTCAGATTCAGTTATTAGTTGGCACAGTCGATAGGCCTTGAAAAACTGAACACAGATCAATCGAGAAAACAGGAAGAAATTGTGTGGAACTATGAAAAAATAAGCAAAATATATAAACTAAGCAGTCTATACGAAACATAGGCAACATTAAGGACAATGTGAACACTATAGCGCCGTGGTCCTGTGGTTAGCGTCAGCACCTGCGGAACGAGAGGTCCTTGGTTCAAGTCTTCCCTCGGGGGAAAATTTTTTTATTTTCAGACAATTATCAGAGTTCAGGCACTCACACATAATCAACTTCGCTGTGCAAAATTCCAGGACATGTTCAGATTTGCTTGGACATATGCAGGGTTTGACGGTCTACACACGGAAAAATTTGAAAACCTTAAAAACATGTGTTTTGACAGAGCACAGAGAAAACTGTGCGACTGTGAAACTGTTGCATTCATTTGTTGAAGTTTATGTGACACACTCTTATGTTTTCATCAATTTTTTGGAAGTGATTATCACATCCACAAGAAAACCTAAATCAGGCAAGGTAGAAGAATCTTTTTACCCATTCGCCAAGTTAGGTGGGTCGACAACATATTCCTGTCATGTGACGCACATGCTGTCACCAGTGTCGTGTAGAATATATCAGACGTGTTTTCCTGTGGAGGAATCGGTTGACATATGACCTTGCGATCAAATGTTTTCGGTTCCCATTGGAGAGGCACGTCCTTTCGTCTACTAATCGCACGGTTTTGCGGTGCGGTCGCAAAACACAGACACTGAACTTACTACAGTGAACAGAGACGTCAATGAACGAACGGACAGATCATAATTTGCGAAAGTAAAGAAAGTAAAATCTTCAGTCGAGGGAAGACTTGAACCAAGGACCTCTCGCTCCACAGCGTTCAGTTTTTCAAGGCCTATCCACTGTGCCAAATTATAACTAAATCTGAGGGGGGTGCGATGGGGAGGTTCCCTTGTAAGTCTAGGGGACTGATGACCTCAGCTGTTAAGTCGTATAGTGCTTAGAGCCATTTGAACCATTTGAGCAGTGTAGTACACAGCAAACGAAGTCGGGACGAAGGGAGGCGAGTGCCGGTCCGGGGGGGGTTCCCCTCTAACTGAGCACCTTGAGCTTAACGAGGCTTTCCACTGATCCGTAATGGCTAAGCGTCAGCTACGCTTTCTGGTCCCCATAAAGACAGTGTTGTTACGGCTTGTATTGCATTGCCAAGATAGACTAATTCACGTGCCGTATTGAGGATTGTGTTTCGGAAACTCCTAGTAGAATCATAACGGTCGACCTTAGTGTTATCGAAGTTTAAATTTGCCTAAGCGAAGTACGAATTCAGCTCGCATTTAAAGTGAGGCAACTTGATGACTGATTTTCCAGTTTCACGATCGTGGGGCCAGTCATTGTGGCCGTCAGTTATCTCGGTATTAAATTGTGCATTACTGTTTTCCAAACTGATACTACTGAATTAATTTACAATTCATGTGCCAGTCTTGCGGGACGCATTTACGTTTGCCTTACCAGTGCAATTTATTGTGGTTTTCTCTGTTATCGAGGTGATCTTGTGTGTGTCTGTATTATAAGGCGCACTGGCACAGGGCGTGGCTCACCGATGTGTTTTCCTGTATACGAAGGAATGGTCTTCGCCTTTTTTGGCGCAGATTCTCCCTTGGTAACCCATTGTTTAGATTGTTGTTTGGTCTCAGGAGTATAATAATGTATCCATGTTTCATCCACAGTGACGAAACGACGCATTAAGTCCTGCGGCCTCTTCCTGAATAGCTGAAAACCATCCTTGCAACACTTCACACGATTCCGTTTTTGGTCAAGTGTGAGCAAGCGCGGAACCCGTCTTGCGGATAGCTTTCTCATGTCCAAATGTTTATGTAAAATATTATGTACCCGTTCATTCGAGATGCCCACAACACTAGCAATCTCACGCACCTTAACTCTTCTCTCATCCATCACCATATCATGGCTTTTATCAATGATTTCTGAAGTTGCAACCTCCACATGGCGTCCAGAACGTTCAGCATCACTTGTGCCCATATGGCCACTCCTAAAATTTTGAAATCACTTATGAACTGTTCTAATCGAAGGTGCAGATTCACTGTAATGTTTAGCAAGCTTCTCTTTAGTCTCCTGAGGCGTTTTGCCTTTCATAAAGTAATGTTTAATCACCACACGAAATTCTTTTTTGCTCCATGTTTTGACAATAACTCGACTTCCTTGATTCACACGAATGCCAGACACAAAGACATAGATCAGAATGGCTGAAACTTGGTGTGCGTTCTTTCCAAAGATGCTACTAACTAAACATGACCTCGATACGCTCCGGTGGTACCATCTCTCACTTAACACGGACCTTTCAAACGCCCCTCGTATGTGACTTCAGTCTGGTACGCCGCTGTTACGAACAAGAACTTCCCTCCGTTTTAATTAGCGGTTGTTAAAGTAATGTGGTAATTGAAAGTCCCGTAACTGAGTGAAGGTCTTTAGGTCTGGCCAGCTCATGAATGTTATGACGCTGTATTTTGGGCAGCGACCTGAGTAAACTGAAATTTTGCTTTTAAATTGAATCAGTTTGCCATTTATTGAAATTAAAATTATGTAAAATATTCCTAACCAAGTAAATTGTTGTCAAAATTTTTCCCTGTAATTGTCGATGGTGTGGTCAAGTTTTAATTAACTCATTCACAGGTCTACTATTATTAGTGTTAAGTTTCTTTTAATACCTTTGTTTTTTGGTCTGTAAATATTTGTTGGTGATAAGGGTTTAGAAATTCATTTGCTCTGTCTCAACTGAAAATTTTACAGATATCAGCTGTTCAAACATTTCTGAGGAATTTGACTGGTTTATTAAGTCAAGATTTATTACTGCAGTTGCTGCATTTGTTTTAAAGACTTGGTCAAATTAACTCTTGATTTGTGTTGTTCAAATACCAATGTACGCAAGTATTTTCTGTGACATAAATGATTACATGTGAAAGTCAAGCCCAGTGGCTTGTCATCGAAGGATCCCTGAATCCAAAACATGCTGCTGAACCGCATTTAGTGCACTGCAGTTATCCCCCCCCCCCCCCCCAAAAAAAAAGAACCTCGTTTAAGCACTACAAGGATCGAGTGGTGTTCACACCAAATATGGAAAGAACAGAATGAACGAAGATGGAATGGGGAAAAAAGTAAGCAGTCACAAACTTGTAGGAATGACAGTATATGTTTAATATTTCATGCAGGTTGTAAAAATCTTAATATATGAAACTCTAGCTGCGTACTGATACATATCATTATTTTCTGAGGTGACAACTCATTGTTGCTAAAATGTCACCTTCCTGCAGGTTTCACATATAATATGTATTCTGTGAATGGCTGTAACAACCAGATTGTTACAGAAGGATTCTGATAACTATTTTAGTAGGACTGATAAGAAGTGAAGTTTCCAGACAACTGACGAGAGAAAGAATATGTGGAAAACACTAACTTAAAGAAGAGACAACAGGATGACAGGGCATAGTTAAGGCACCAGGGCGTAACCTCCGTGGTACTAGCAGGAACTGTAAAGTGCGAAAATTGTGAGGGGAGCCAGAGACTGTAATATACCCAAGAAATAGTCAAAGGTGATTAGGTGTGAGTGTTTCTCTGAGAAGCAGTGGACTTCTTACTGAATTATAGCTTATCGTTCAACACCTTGACATAGAACATGATAAGTAATGAAGTACTGTAATGTTTGTTAGAACAAATCAGCGAAAGATAGGTTTCCTTCTTCTTTCCGAAATATTATTGTGCGTACTATAGTAAGAATATCCAGAATATTCACTGAAGTGACTATTTAGTTAGTGAAATATGTTTCACTAGAGTGGCTCTTATATGCAAAGTTTGTTGTGACTGTAGAACATTTTAATTTTTCTTCTTGCTTTTGTGACCATAATAAGGGTCCAGGCTCCATAGGCAAACAGCCAGCAGACATTAAGAAGTAGTCCACCAGGACGTAGGGACAAGATAAGCGATGGAGGGTGCCAAGTATGGCTTGTTGATCAAATAACTTAGTGTTTGACTTCCTGCCAGAGGAAGCAGCATGAATCAAACTTATGCGATGGAAGACGCAAACATCAGGGCTATAATGCAGCAAGAGAGAGTGTCAGTCACGTGCGGAAAAGACTCATGTGGAACCAAATTAGGTTGCGTGTAGTTAGAAACGGAAGTGTTGTGTGGAACTTAAGGCATCTTGCACAAGCTCACCAATTATAAACGGGAGTGTCATGTGGAACCATAGGCATTCTTGTGCAATCCGATCACTTAGAAATGAAAGGGTCGTGCGAAACAAATTAACTCCTGTCCACCCAAGTACATGAGAAACCAAAAAAGGCCAGGCAGCGATATAACTAAAGGCAGAGATTCAGATGCCGATTCAGAGCCAGTGCCGGCAGTTTGGAGATTCCGCAGCGAGACGCCAGCGGGGCCGAGTAGGCCCATAACAGCCGATACAGCTGGTAAAGACTTCAACTACGAGAAGACGGTGATGGACTCTGGTGGACACTCAGGAACTGCAGGTCAAGTAGGAGTTTTAGAGTTTCACTGGAATAGTGTTAAACAGAGGCTGTCAGTCCTTGTCTCAATTACTTAGAGACATTTCAATGCTAACCAAGAACAAGTGATTGCTTTGCACTTGTTTCTTATATGTACCGGTTCAATGCTAACCAAGAACAAGTGATTGCTTTGCACTTGTTTCTTATATGTACCGGCAATTAGCTTTGAAGTAGCAAGTCCGAATAAATAGACTGAATCTTACTAAGGGGTTTATGGTCCAATACCTCACATAAGCATATGTGAGAATAAACTTGATAGAAACTAACCAATGGTGTCTGCCTATTGCAATTCTGTAACCTACACTCCTGGAAACTGAAATAAGAACACCGTGAATTCATTGTCCCAGGAAGGGGAAACTTTATTGACACATTCCTGGGGTCAGATACATCACATGATCACACTGACAGAACCAGAGGCACATAGACACAGGCAACAGAGCATGCACAATGTCGGCACTAGTACAGTGTATATCCACCTTTCGCAGCAATGCAGGCTGCTATTCTCCCATGGAGACGATCGTAGGAGATGCTGGATGTAGTCCTGTGGAACGGCTTGCCATGCCATTTACACCTGGCGCCTCAGTTGGACCAGCGTTCGTGCTGGACGTGCAGACCGCGTGAGACGACGCTTCATCCAGTCCCAAACATGCTCAATGGGGGACAGATCCGGAGATCTTGCTGGCCAGAGTAGTTGACTTACACCTTCTAGAGCGCGTTGGGTGGCACGGGATACATGTGGACGTGCATTGTCCTGTTGGAACAGCAAGTTCCCTTGCCGGTCTAGGAATGGTAGAACGATGGGTTCGATGACGGTTTGGATGTACCGTGCACTATTCAGTGTCCCCTCGACGATCACCAGTGGTGTACGGCCAGTGTAGGAGATCGCTCCCCACACCATGATGCCGGGTGTTGGCCCTGTGTGCCTCGGTCGTATGCAGTCCTGATTGTGGCGCTCACCTGCACGGCGCCAAACACGCATACGACCATCATTGGCACCAAGGCAGAAGCGACTCTCATCGCTGAAGACGACACGTCTCCATTCGTCCCTCCATTCACGCCTGTCGCGACACCACTGGAGGCGGGCTGCACGATGTTGGGGCGTGAGCGGAAGACGGCCTAACGGTGTGCGGGACCGTAGCCCAGCTTCATGGAGACGGTTGCGAATGGTCCTCGCCGATACCCCAGGAGCAACAATGTCCCTAATTTGCTGGGAAGTGGCGGTGCGGTCCCCTACGGCACTGCGTAGGATCCTACGGTCTTGGCGTGCATCCGTGCGTCGCTGCGGTCCGGTCCCATGTCGACGGGCACGTGCACCTTCCGCCGACCACTGGCGACAACATCGATGTACTGTGGAGACCTCACGCCCCACGTGTTGAGGAATTCGGCGGTACGTCCACCCGGCCTCCCGCATGCCCACTATACGCCCTCGCTCAAAGTCCGTCAACTGCACATACGGTTCACGTCCACGCTGTCGCGGCGTGCTACCAGTGTTAAAGACTGCGATGGAGCTCCGTATGCCTCGGCAAACTGGCTGACACTGACGGCGGCGGTGCACAAATGCTGCGCAGCTAGCGCCATTCGACGGCCAACACCGCGGTTCCTGGTGTGTCCGCTGTGCCGTGCGTGTGATCATTGCTTGTACAGCCCTCTCGCAGTGTCCAGAGCAAGTATGGTGGGTCTGACACTCCGGTGTCAATGTGTTCTTTTTTCCATTTCCAGGAGTGTATTTTCAGGAAACTTATTTGCTTCAAACCAAGGAGATTCTCTCCCTCTCATCTCCGCCATAAAGGTTGACAGCAATTTATGACTAACGCATTGTCGTTAACGTCCCGATTGCACTACGCAGTTCACACTTACTTCATTCTGGTATAGTGAGGCCGTGCCGGGACAGGGAGAAAACAGCATTTAGTGCAAATTGCCAACACTATGAGTACAAGAGGATGCCTATGGGATTGAAAGGGGCACCTAGCACACTTCGAAGACTAATGAATGTTGCATTGTCAGGATTACAGGGAACGAAATGTCTAGTATATTTAGACGATATTATCTGCTATGGAAGTTCTTTAAGAGAACACAATGATAAATTGCGAGAGATTTTTGATTGACTTAGGGAACACCAGCTGAAATTACAGACAGACAAGTGTGAATTTCTGAGAATGGAGGTAATATTTTTGGGCTTTAAAATAACCGATAACGAGCTAAATGCAGAAAAAGTAAAGAAATTCCCAGTACCGAAGACAATCAAAGAGTTAAAAGGGTATTTAGGGTTAGCTGAATATTATCGCAAATTCATAAAAGATTTCAGTAGAATAGCAGCTCCTTTCCATAAATTACTAAAAGATAATGAGAAATATGAATGGGGAAGGCCACAACGAGAAGCGTATGAAACACTGAAAGAGAAGTTAATAAATCCTCCAATACTACAGTACCCTAATTTTGAAAAACCTTTTGTGATTACAAGAGATGCATCTGGAATAGGATTTAGTGCTGTTCTGTCACAAGGCGTAGTTGGCAGCGACCTACCAATAGCATACGCATCTAAGTCACTGAATACAGCAGCAAAAAATTATTCAGCTACTGTGCTGGAATGTTTAGCATTAGTATGGGCAGCAAAACAGTTTAGACCTTATGTGCACAGAAGGAAGTTCACATTAGTCACAGATCACAAACCATTCACATGAATGTTTAGTGTAAAAGACCCTTCCTCACGTTTATTAAAATGGAGACTGAAACTAGAAAAATATTCATACGACATTATATACAAACCAGGCAGACTGAATGATAACGCATTAAGTAGAATACATCGACAAGATGAAGAGCCCCGTAAAGGAAATTCCAGTAAGAGTGGTAACAGAGACTAGCGAGTCAGATTAAGAACCAGCAGATCTAAGTGAGGAACAGAAAGCCGAAATATTGAAAGACGTACACGACAATCCATTGGGTGGACATCAAGGGATCCACCGAACGCTAGACAGGTTACCAAGGTCCGGTTCGTGGAAGGGAATGAAAAGAGATGTAGAGGAATACATCAGAAATGTGATAAATGTCAGCGACATAAATTTACTCAGATTAATACCAAAATGCCATTGGTAATTACAGATACAACGAAAACCACGTTTGACAAATGTTATATGGCCCTAATACATCCATTAGATGTAACTGCTCAAGGCAACAGATATATTTTAACTTTTCAAGATGATTTGAGTAAGTTTACCGTAGCAATACCATTGGAGAGACAAGACGCAGATACAGTAGCAGAAAAGTTTGTAGAAGAAGTTATCTTAAGGTATGGTATTCCTTCAGTGCTGTTGACAGACCAAGGTTCCAATTTTCTAAGCCAAGTATTTAAAAGAATATCTAAATTATTGAGAATACAGAAGATGCAGACAACCACTTTCCTCCCCCAAACGAACGGAGGTTTAGAGAGGACACATCGGGACTTTAGTGGAGTATTTGAGACACTTTATAAAGGAAGATCACAGTAATTGGGATAAGTGGATTTCTTACAGTGTGTTTGTTTTCAATACTACCACCCCCCCCCCCCCCCCCATAGCAGTATATACTCCTTTTGAATTGATGTTAGAACGAACAGTAAACTTACCAGGAGTGCTACAAAAGGAAGCAGTCACAATAGGATATAATTATGAGGATTATGTACACCAATTCAAAGCTAGGTTGCAAGAGGCACATCGAGTAGCGAGAGAAAAAATAAAAGAGGCCAAAGAGGCAAGTACAGTTTATTAGCCGGCCGCGGTGGTCTCGCGGTTCTAGGCGCGCAGTCCGGAACCGTGCGACTGCTGCGGTCGCAGGTTCGAATCCTGCCTCGGGCATGGATGTGTGTGATGTCCTTAGGTTGGTTAGGTTTAAGTAGTTCTAAGTTCTAGGGGACTGATGACCACAGCAGTTGAGTCCCATAGTGCTCAGAGCCATTTGAACCATTTTTGAATAGTTTATTATGACAAAACAGAAAAGTACAGAACATTTGAAATAGGGGATAAAGTGCTTGTAAAGGACGAATAAGTAAGACGTGGGAGATCAAAGAAATTAGACTCTCAGTTTAGAGGCCCATACGAGGTAATAAATGTAGAATTGCCTAATGTAACATTAAAGACAAACAGGAGGCAGGAATTGAAAGTCCATGCCAATAGATTCAAACTGTATTACTGAGATCAGGATTTCACTCACAGACCCATCATGATGCCCTCATGAAATGAGAAATGAAAGGGTTGTATGAAATAAATTAACTCGTGTCCACCCAAGTACATGAGAAACCAAATAAAAGGCCAGGCAGTGGAATAGCTAGAAGCAGAGATTCAGATGCAGATTCAAGGCCAGTGCCGGCAGTTTAGATTTCTGCAGCGAGACGCCAGCGGGGCCGAGTAGGCCCATAGCAGCCGATACAGCTGATAAAGACTTCAACTACGAGAAGACGGTGATAGACTCTGGTGGACACTCAGGAACTGCAGGTCAAGTAGGAGTTTTAGAGTTTCACTGGAATAGTGTTGAACAGTGGCTGTCAGTGCTAACCAAGAACAAGTGATTGCTTTGTGCTTGTTTCTTATATACCGGCAATTAGCTTTGAATTAGCAAGTCCGAATAAATAGACTGAATCTTACTGAGGGGTTTATGGTCCAATACCTCACATAAGTATATGTGAAAATAAACTTGATAGAAACTAACCAATATTTTCTGCCTATTGCAATTCTGTAACCTAATTTCAGGAAACTTATTTGCTTCATACCAAGGAGATTCAATCCCTCTCATCTCTGATATAAAGGTTGACAGCAATTTATAACCAACCCATTGTCGTTAACGCCCTCATTGCGCTACGGTGTTCGCACTTATTTCAGTCTGGTATAGTGAGGCTGTGACGGGACGCGACAAGTTTGAGACGCGCAGGGTAGCTGCGCGGGCGGGGGCGCCTTGGCATGGCTCACGCGGCTCCCTCCGTTGGAGGTTCGAGTCCTCCCTCGCGCATGGGAGTGTGTTGCCCTTAGCGTAATTTAGTTTAAGTAATGTGTAAACCGGGGGATCGAAGACCTCAGCAGTTTGGTCCCCTAGGAACTTACCCCAAATTAGAGTTTTAAAGTTTGAGTTTTTCTTGTAGTTTGCTTTCACAGCACAAAAAGTAAGTTATGCTTAATAGGATAGTTTTATTTATTTTCTTAAGATAAAAAACTATTGTTTAGAAGTAGCCAATTAATCAATAACTTTATTACTTTCATTGTAATTACTAATGTCATATTAAATTTAATGATACGATTCATAAAACTACTCAGTGCAATATTTGTGAGGCAAGTTTGACAAGGAAATCATTTCTCTTAAAAATTCTTATTTTTTGACAAAATTGGGAACTTGCAGCACTACTTAGCTACAACATTAAGTTCATGTTTCTTCGTTGGTCGGACGTCACGTACGAAATCTACATTTTTGAGCCATTGTTTTCATAAAGCCCCGTGAGAGATATCAGCATCAACAAATTTATATTTTCACTTTTTCTAAAGAACATTGAGGCCCAGACACAGTGCTTTGGCTTAAGAGGGGCAAATATTAGATTTTATTCTTGTGATCATAACTCTAATTCATCACAGAACAAACATATTCAAGCAGTAAAGAGCTTTGTCAGCCACTTTGTTTTATGTATAGCCCATGAAGCACAAAAAGGTACTAAATGAGATCGTGCTTGTAACACAGAGTTGCATTTGCATTGCTAAACGGCTAATGCGGTTCATAATGTTCACGGTTCACAGTACCAGATGCAGATTGCCTACCTAACACCTGCCAGAGGTAAGAAAATTGTGATTTTCATTATTTCACATAACTATTGACCGAATTTAGCCATTCAGAGATATAATCTCATGTAAAAGGTATGACATTCAGCGAACAGCTGCACACACTTTTGGCTACTGTCAGCCATCTTTGGGCTGCTGTCTCGGGCTGTAGCAGTGGTAGAGTGCTGCCGAGGCACCTCGTAGTGTACCTGACGTCGTGGATTTGCCCCCATAGCAGGTTGAGTGGCGGGTGGTAACGTTTCTGCTTCATTCGAGGCGGAGAGCCAATGTGGAGACGCTGTTTGGCCTCTGCTGTCCGCCGACGAGGCACACGTGGGCAGTGACTTGCTAATTATCGGAAAGTACAACGTCCGGCGCGTTTGGAGAATCTTAGAGGAGATGGCGTTCAGGGCCAGAAACAAAGCCAGTGTGCCCTCAGTATGTGTTCTGTGGGCCTCATCCGAGATGTGGAAGAGATGTGTAGCGTACAGTCGTTTGCAAGTTGTGGCTCACTTCGAGACCAACGACGCCTGTAGCATGGTTTATGACGGCATCCTCAGTTTATACAGCTGGCGGAAGTTTTGAAAGCTGCTGGTCTCGCACATGGGGTGCAAGCAGAGCTCGCAATTTGCAGCATTGTTCCCGGAGTTCATCTGCATCCTTTGGTTTAGAGCTGGGCGGAGGATCTCAGACACTCTTAGCTGCAGATGTCTCGACCTGCGTTATCGGGTGGGCTGTCCTTTGCACGTCAGGGGTGTACTACACAAAGGAAGTAGGTATTCGGGTAGCGTAGTACTTGTGGGGTGCACATTTTTATTTATATTTTTTTTTAGGCGAGGCGGTAGTCTGAGGTACTCCGATGGACGCTTGCCAGACGATACACAGATTCGAAATGACACCGCGTTCACAGTAAACACACTTCGAATGTCAAAATGTTATCAGTAAATCGTCAAAGTATTCGTAACAAATTTCCCGCGTTTTTTGACCACTAGGAATGTTTTCGTGCTCGAATTACTCTTGGGATCTAGAGCTGGCTGTAACCCTAAGCAGAAAATAGAGATATTTAGCGAATGATGGAAATTACATCGGAAAGACAGATTGGACGCCATAGGAGGGGGACTGTTCATTGAAGCTGACAAAAATACTGATCCTATTGACGTCGAAAGTGAGTGTGACAGTAAAGTTATCCGGTCAGGTATAACAGGTGTAGGTGAAATCGAGTTAACTGTCGTATGCTTTCAACTGATTCCAAGATCATGCAGTACTAGTTGAACGCTACTTTAACGTACCTAGTAGGGGCTGTGGCGTCTATGGATTCACTGCAGGGAGTACAGACATACGATCCGAAAACTGTCTTCAGTTCGACATCCCAAACGCAATGCAAATATTTTTGGCCTTGTGGCTACAAACGGGCCCTACAAACACGCCTGACATTGTCGACTGCGTCAGTATAGAGACAGGGATCAATGATCATCATGTCTTCACAGCTACTGCGGTTACTAAACTTAATAAATCAGTCAGGAGGCTAGGAGAGTGTTTCTGCTAGAAAGAGCAGATACGAAGTTGTCATTACCCTCACATAGACATCATTTAGTTCCAGTATGATGGACGTAGAGAAATTATGAGCAAAGTTTAAACAGATTGTTAATCGTGCTCTGGAAAAGTGTGTGCCAAGTCAATTGATTAAAGACGGAAAAGACCCGCCGCGGTTTAATACCGAACTTCGAAAAATGTTGAGAAGCGAAGGCTTTTGCGTTTTCGGTTCGAAAGAGAAATGACGACGTCCCAAGTTTTGTAGAGATTCGTGCGCCTGTAAAAAGATCTATGCGGTAAGCGTATAACAACTAAAGTCGTACCTTAACAAAAGATCCGGCTGAGAGCCCGAGAAATTTCTCGTCCTATCTAACCGTGTCTACGGCTTCTATCCAGTTACCCATTGACCAGTCTGGTGTGACAGTAGAAGGCACCAAAACGAAATCCGAAGATTTAAATTTCCTATTCTTTAAATTTCATGCTTCAGAATAAACAGGTACGTCCTAGCAGGAACTAATTTTGCCTAGTCGGAACGCATGTCGCTGCCCGTACGAACAGGAAATCCCCGAATCATCTGTGGCTCGCCCCTCACGCCTCTCAAACGGCTCTTCGTTCGCTTTGTTCTTGGTTTTGAACGGAATTTTGTATTGACGAGTGCGCGTGTTAAGTTGCTGGTTATGTTTAAAAGATTTTATTGTAATCCTAGTATAATTATTGTGAGACGTTTCATCATGGATAAGCCTTCGTGTAGTAGCCAAGCCAGTCAAAAGCTGTGGAGAGAAAAGTTTCTGGAGTAAATTTTGCAGAGTGAAAACAAAAAGTCCTCTCATTATAATGTGTTATCAGTAGACGAATATGCGGATTTGATTAAACAAGTAGATGAGGGGAAAAGTTGGAAAAAAGAACATCATTACAAAAAAGAAGATTGAGACGATTTGCACTTTTGAAAATTGGTGATGTGAAAAAACTCATTGCACGGTGTGAAGAGAATATAAAATACTTTGTTCCAGCTGATGAACTTTATGATGTGATTGACGTAGCTCATGTAGCTGTGTGTCATGGTAGCCTCGATACGATGTTAGCCAAGATATCACAAAAATATGCCGATATCACAAAGAAAATGATATGCATCTATTTATCAATGTGTGATGTTTCTCAGCAAAAGAAGACAAAAAAGGAAAGAGGGCTAGTTTCAAAGCCAATTCTCCATTCGGAAATAAATAGCAGATACCAAGTCGATTTCCAAACCCAACCAGACGGGAATTTAAAATTCATTCTAGTTTACCAAGACCATCTCACAAAATTTATTCTCCTTCGTGCGTTAACATCAAAGAGGCCTGAAGAAGTGGCTTATCATTTGAATGACTGTAGGGGCGCCGTGCATTCTTCAATCTGATAATGGCAGAGAATTTGTCAGTAATATTATAACTGAACTCGCAAAGCCTTGGTCAGGACTGAAAATTGTGGATGGAAAGCCAAGGCACAGCTTAAGTCAGGGTTCTGTTGAACGTGCCAACCAAGACATTGAAAATATGATACGTTCTTGGTTAAAGGTTAACAATTGTACGAAATGGTCGGAAGAATCGAGCTTACCACTCTGGCACAAAACGATCATCTTACAAAGCATTATTCGGAATCGAACCTAGAGTAGGACTTTGCAATTCCTTGTTGCCTCAAGAAATCATAAATGATATTCAGGATGAAGATGACCTAAAGAAAGCAATCGAAGATGACAGCAATACAGAACAGTACGAAGACAGTGATGATGATAACATTGTGAAAATTGACACAAACGGTATTCAAAATGGTAGAAAAATTCCGGCAGAATATTTAAACAAACAAGATATAAGAGCGAAAGCTTTCTCTGACAAATTCCATCCACCAGCTGGCATTGGAGACAAGGTAACCATACCTATTCCAGATGTTGATAAAGGCAGAGGTGACCTTCGAAACATAATTGGAGTAATACTTCAAAAGACAGATGAGGGCCTCTACAAATTTGGCACCAAGCATGGCGTATTTCAAAAATATTATTGCACGTACAGTTTTATTAAAATTTTCCATAACTTTTTGTAATAAAATATTAAAAAGTATTTGTTTTAACTTCTTTTTTATTATTTTTAGAACTGATTTCAACGTCTGTATTCAGAAGTTCTTAGATGGGGGAGATATTAACCAGGATATTGAAATATTTTTAAGGACTGCAGCCACAAAACATTCTGTTGGATATAGGCAAGGCTTCGTGAAATGGGGTTGCATGAAAAACTGTACAAAAAACAAATGCAATTGTAAGAAAAACAAAGTACTCTGTAAGTCTAAGTGCCACCAAAGTAAACTCGCAAAAATAAGTAAATAAGAAAATTGCAGATAAGGGGATTTCTCTGGATGGATTTACGTAAGTTGATCTAGTGATAGATGAGAAATTACTAATTAGTTAACAAATAACTTTAATGAATCATATTGACTAATTTATTTGTATTCCTTTATTCAGTTTACTTTGAAAAGCTTATACAGGGTGGTCCATTGATCGTGACCGGGCCAAATATCTCAAGAAATAAGCGTCAAACGAAAAAACTGCAAAGAACGAAACTTGTCTAGCTTGAAGGGGGAAACCAGATGACGCTATGGTTGGCCTCCTAGATGGCGCTGCCATAGGTCAAACGGATATCAACTGCGTTTTTTTTGATATAGGAACCCTTATTTTTTATTACATATTCGTGTAGTACGTAAAGAAATATGAATGTTTTTGTTGGACCACTTTTGTCGCTTTGTGATAGATGGCGTTGTTATAGTCACTAACATATGGCTCACAATTTTAGACGAACAGTTGGTAACAGATAGGTTTTTTAAATTAAAGTGCAGAACGTAGGTACGGCTGAACATTTTATTTCGGTTGTTCCAATGTGATACGTGTACCTTTGTGAACTTATCATTTCTGAGAACGCATGCTGTTATAGCGTGATTACCTGTAAATACCACAATAATGCAGTAAATACTCAAAATGATGTCCGTCAACCTCAATGCATTTGGCAATACGTGTAACGACATTCCTCTCAACAACGAGTAATTCGCCTTCCGTAATGTTCGCACATGCATTGACAATGCTCTGACGCATGTTGTCGGGGGTTGTCGGTGGATCGCGATAGTAAATATCCTTCAACTTTCCCCACAGAAACAAATCCGGAGACGTCAGATCCGGTGAACGTGCGGGCCATGGTATGGTGCATCGACGACCAACCCACCTGTCATGAAGTATGCTATTCAATACTGCTTCAACCGCAAGCGAGCTATGTGCCGGACATCCATCATGGTGGAAGCACATCGCCATTCTGTCATGCAGTGAAACATCCTGTAGTAACATCGGTAGAACATTACGTAGGAAATCAGAATACCTTGCACCATTTAGACTGCCATCAATAAAATGGGGGCCAATTATCCTTCCTCCCATAATGGCGCACCATACATTATCCCGCCAAGGTCGCTGATGTTCCACTTGTCGCAGCCATCGTGGATTTTCCGTTGCCCAGTAGTGCATATTATGTTGGTTTACGTTACCGCTGTTGGTGAATGACGCTTCGTCGCTATATAGAACGCGTGCAAAAAAATCTGTCATCGTCCCGTCATTTCTCTTGTGCCTAGTGGCAGAACTTACACGAAGTTCAAAGTCGTCGCCATCCAATTCCTGGTGCACAGAAAAATTGTACGGGTTAATCGGTGTTGAAGTAGCATTCTCAACTCCGGTGTTTTTGAGATTCCCGGTTCTCGCGCTATTTGTCTGCTACTGATATGCGGATTAGCCGCGACAGTAGCTAAAACACCTACTTGGGCATCATCATTTGTTGCAGGTCGTGGCTGACGTTTCACATGGGGTTGAACACTTCCTGTTTCCTTAAATAACGTAACTATCCGTCGAATGGTCCGGGCACTTGGATGATGTCGTCCAGGATACCGAGCAGCATACATAGCATACGCCCGTTGGGCATTTTGATCACAATAGCCATACATCAACACGATATCGACCTTTTCCGCAATGGGTAAACGGCCAATTTTAACACGGGTAATGTATCACGAAGCAAATACCGTCCGCACTGGCGGAATGTTACGTGATACCACGTACTTATACGTTTGTGGGTATTACAGCGCCATCTATCACAGAGCGAGAAAAGTGGTCCAACTAAAACATTCATATTTCCTTACGTACTACACGAAGATGTAATAAAAATGCGGGTTCTTCCGCATTTGATATCCGTTTGACCTATGGCAGCGCCATCTAGCGGGCCAACCATAGCGCCATCTGGTTTCCCCCTTCAAGCTAGATGAATTTTGTTCTGTGTTGTTTTTTCGTTTGATGCTTATTTCGTGAGATATTTGGTCCGGCCGCTATCAATGGACCACCCTGTATATGTTACAAACTAGGTGAAATTAGTTCAGACCAGGACGCACCGTTTTTTAGTAAAGCATGTAAATTCTAACTACGATAGACCGATTCGACCTGGGCTGAACTGTTTTATCCTATCGGTAACAGGATGAACGAGTTTGACCTAGGCGAAACTAGTTCATCCTAAAATCTAGTTTGGCCTGTAACATATATAGATGCAGATGTATGTAGAAGTATTACAGTTAAAAACTGAGAGTATGTCTCAAGTTACCATACCTCACTGTGTACAGATTACACAGACCGTATTCATACAGTGTTTGGGAATGAGAGCACTAAACGACATCCAACAAACATCACACGTAATTTGAAACCTTTTAACGGTGAAACTTCCTGCAAACTGATGAAAAAACAAAGGTTTTCGCTCACTACATTTTCACTATTCATCGCTTAAAATTTCAACGTCAGACACGAGTTTTAAATTTATTACTTCTTTACTGATAATTCTATTCGCAACATATTTTTCAGACCGTATCCGCATGTATCATTGAATAAACGTGCAAATCAATATCATTTGAACGAAACATAGTTGAGGACGAGACCAGGCCTTGATTCAGGAGATATAACGTCATAGGCATCGCGATGAATGAATAACTAGCTTCTGCTTATAACGGAGCGCAAATTAACCGAACTATAATTATCCAGTATTTGATATTTAGAGCTGCTTAGTGACTTCCAACAAACCTGAAACACAATTTCTAAAATTTTATAAACTTTATCGTTAGCCCACGATAGAATAAACCGAAACTACTAAACCAAAAAAGCCGACAGGTTTAGGGTTTTGCATCTTCAGCTGTAAAAGTATTACAAGCTTAACTGATGTGTTGGTAAATGTGCCAACACCTTGCAGATAGAGGCGGCCTAAATGCACGCTCTCTAACGCAGACGGGCGTGAATTCTGGAACAGGATAAGTAGTGAATTCTCATAAGAAAAGTATGCAGCTCCTCGAATACTTAACTTTATTCGATCCTTGTGGTACATCGCTCTTGATAATACAAATAAGACGATCTTCAGATACGGTTAATGGCGCCTTGCTAGGTCGTAGCCATGGACTTAGCTGAAGGCTATTCTAACTGTCTCTCGGCAAATGAGAGAAAGGCTTCGTCAGTGTAGTCGCTAGCAAAGTCGTCGTACAACTGGGGCGAGTGCTAGTCCGTATCTCGAGACCTGCCTTGTGGTGGCGCTCGGTCTGCGATCACACAGTGGCGACACGCGGGTCCGACATGTACTAAATGGACCGCGGCCGATTTAAGCTACCACCTAACAAGTGTGGTGTCTGGCGGTGACACCACATTAACGACAGGTAATTAAAACATTAAGCTGTTTGTAAAGTAATCGCATATTTGAAGCTGTTTTATACGTGGGAGTTCGATTCTTTAAAGAACAAGGGATTGGTGGTTACTGGTTTCAATGCATGACTAGAAAAATAGTTCTACAATTTTCTCTACGCTGCAGTTCTATCGATGTATCCTGAACATAAGCGACGATTCGAGACACACTGATCTCCTCCAGTCGATCATAGACTTCCACATTCTTACATTTTTATTTCGCAGTCATTAAGACTAATTCCAGGTCAAGACTTAAGAATCTTTTTAACGGTTGGCATTAACAGACCTCCTAGTCTACATGTGTTTCCTCAATGCGCTTCTGAAAGTGGTTTTACGTATCTCATGCCAAGAAGTATTCTTCGAATAAAATCTGTTTAAGCACACTCACCTATATGACTGTCCTTGTGTAGTAAAGCAAACGCCTCAGTTTACAACTGGACATCCCATTCGACGAGAATTTCACTAGAAAATTTTGCTTTCACTTTTCCATAGTAAAATAACTGAGTACCAGGCGGTGCACAGGTATGTAAAATTCTATGTGCCGACTTTACAGAAATTCCTAGGAAGTTCTGGTCTTACGTTAAATCAGTAAGTGGATCGAAACAGTATATCCAGACACTCTGGGATGATAATGGCATTGAAACAGAGGATGACACGCGTAAAGCTGACATAATAAACACTTTTTTCCAAAACTGTTTCACAGAGGAGGACCGCACTGCAGTTCCTTCTCTAAATTCGCGCACGAACGAAAAAATGGCTGACATCGAAATAAGTGTCCAAGGAATAGAAAAGCAACTGAAATCAATCAACAGAGGAAAGTCCAAGTCTAGTGAACCTGACGGGATACCAATTCGATTCTACGCAGAGTACGCGAAAGAATTTGCCCACCTTCTAACAGTCGTGTATCGCAAGTCTCTAGAGTAACGGAAGGTTCCAAATGATTGGAAAAGAGCACAGGCAGTTCCAGTTTTCAAGAAGGGTCGTCGAGCAGATGCGCAAAACTATAGACCTATATCTCAGACGTTGAACTGTTGTAGAATTTTATAACCGTTTTTTGTTCGCTTATCAAGTCATTTCTGGAAACCCAGAATCTACTTTGTAGGAATCAACATGGATTCTGGAAACAGCGATCGTGTGAGACCCAACTCGCTTTATTTGTTCATGAGACCCAGCTGTGTGGCTGGATTGAAGAGTTTTTAGCAAACAGAACACAGCATGTTGTTCTCAATGAAGAGACGTCTACAGACGTCAAAGTAACCTCTGGCGTGCCACAGCGGAGTGTTATGGGACCATTGATTTACACAATATACAGGGTGTTACAAAAAGGTACGGCCAAACTTTCAGGAAACATTCCTCACTCACAAAGAAAGAAAATATGTTATGTGGACATGTGTCCGGAAACGCTTACTTTCCATGTTAGAGCTCATTTTATTACTTCTCTTCAAATCACATTAATCATGGAGGGAAACACACAGCAACAGAACGTACCAGCTTGACTTCAAACACTTCGTTACAGGAAATGTTCAAAATGTCCTCCGTTAGCGAGGATACATGCATCCACCCTCCGTCGCATGGAATCCCTGATGCGCTGATGCAGCCCTGGAGAATGACGTATTGTATCACAGCCGTTCACAATACGAGCAAGAAGAGTCTCTACATTTGGTACCGGGGTTGCGCAGACAAGAGCTTTCAAATTCCCCCATAAATGATAGTCAAGGGGGTTGAGGTCAGGAGAGCGTGGAGGCCATGGAATTGATCCGCCTCTACCAATCTATCGGTCACCGAATCTGTTGTTGAGAAGCGTACGAATATTTCGACTGAAATGTGCAGGAGCTCCATCGTGCATGAACCACATGTTGTGTCGTACTTGTAAAGGCACATGTTCTAGCAGCACAGGTAGAGTATCCCGTATGAAATCATGATAACGTGCTCCATTGAGCGTAGGTGGAAGAAACTAAAATGAGCTCTAACATGGAAATTAAGCGATTCCGGACACATATCCACATAACATCTTTTCTTTATTTGTGTGTGAGGAATGTTTCCTGAAAGTTTGGCCGTACCTTATTGTAACAACCTGTATATAAATGACCTAGTAAATAGTGTCGGAAATTCCGTGCGGCTTTTCGCGGATGATGCTGTAGTATACAGAGAAGCTGCAGCATCAGAAAATTGCAGCGAAATACAGGAAGATCTGCAGCGGAAAGATCTGCAGCGGATAGGCTCTTGGTGCAGGGAGTGGCAACTGACCCTTAACATAGACAAGTGTAATGTATTGCGAATACATAGAAAGAAGGATCCTTTATTGTATGATTATACGATGGCGGAACAAACACTGGTAACAGTTACTTCTGTAAAATATCTGTGAGTATGCGTGCAGAACGATTTGAAGTGGAATGATCATATAAAATTAATTGTTGGTATGGCGGGTGCCAGGTTGAGATTCATTGGGAGAGTCCTAAGAAAATGTAGTCCATCAACAAACGAGGTGGCTTACAAAACACTCGTTCGACCTATACTTGAGTATTGCTCATCAGTGTGGGATCTGTACCAGGTCTGGTTGACAGAGGAGATAGAGAAGATCCTAAGAAGAGCGGCGCGTTTCGTCACAGGGTTATTTGGTAACCGTGATAGCGTTACGGAGATGTTGAGCAAACTCAAGTGGCAGACTCTGCAAGAGACGCGCTCTGCATCGCGGTGTAGCTTGCTGTCCAGGTTTCGAGAGGGTGCGTTTCTGGATGAGGTATCGAATATATTGCTTCCCCCTACTTATACCTCCCGAGGAGATCACGAATGTAAAATTAGAGAGATTCGAGCGCGCACGGAGGCTTTCCGGCAGTCGTTCTTCCCACGAACCATACGCGACTGGAACAGGAAAGGGTGGTAATGACAGTGCCACATGAAGTGCCCTCTGCCACACACCATTGGGTGGCTTGCGGATTATAAATGTAGATGTAAATGTAGATGTATGTATTTATTCCAGTTTTCTACTTGTCCATTTCCTCGTTCCGCCCGTCTGTGCCGATCTCCTCCTTCCCGTCTGTTACCACGTCTCTTCATCCCCCACAATTTCTGTCCTTCACCCGCACCTCAATGGGAGGTTGTGGTTCTTACCCCCACAGTATTCTTTCCACTTGGGGTGACATGTGTACGAAGTTTGGTTGAATTCGATCGGGAAGTTTAGGGGAAGGTTTCTACCTGCAGCTTCGCCCGTATACACAGGTGTCACATATGTCTTACATGTATTTCACCTATTTCACATGTAGTTGAACACATATTTCATTTGTACCTCTACCGAGTCTCGCCCTGCAGTGCGTTTTCACCCAATTCAATGGTTATGACTTCTTGCCTCCCAGACTATGTGTCGTATATGATATAATTTTACAGGTGCATTCAACGGTATATACGGATACTGTGTGCGAAATGTGTTGGGAATAGATTTGGCATTAAAGAAGTAATGAATTTAAACGTTATGCATGATGCGGCAAATTTGTGACGGATCTCGATGGTTGCAAGGTCATACCTCCTGCACTATTGTATGCGAATACCGTCTCCAAAATGTGTCCTGAATGAAGTTAGTAATTAGGAAGAAAACGTCATGCCTAGTGCGGCAGTTTTACTGCATGAACACCGAAAATGTAGTAAGCAATAAACTTTTTTCCTTTCTTTATTTTGTGGGATGTGTTAGCGATAAAAAGCTCCAAGAAGGTTTGAAATCATGTGCAAAGTTTGTTGCAAGTAACTAAGTGGTCTTATTCTCGAACACTGAATGAATAGAGTGCATGTGGGCTACAGATTCTTTTTTTTTTTATTTTTATCCCCGTCGCCACACTTTTGATAGGTAGGTGGTTCTTATCACCAAAGCGCTTGTTTCCACACAGTGCGCGATATGTGTATCAATTTTGTTTCAAATACATCAAATGGTTTAGGAGGAGATGTGGAACTTACATTCACATATTCATTTATGTAATATGTATGGATTAAAATCTCAAAATATGGGGAAAACTTTCATCGCGAACAGTTGATTTTTCTACTCTTATAGCTTCAAACACATACAAATGTAAAACTCGTAAGTACATAAATCCATAACTTCATAGTAGTTCATGCGATCAATCCCACAAGACCGCACAAAACGTCTTGCTGGGACTTCTACACTGAAGAGCCAAAGAAACTGGTACATCTGCCTAGTATTTTGTAGGACCCCCGCAAGCACGCAGAAGTGCCACAACATGACGTGGCATGGACTCCACTGATGTCTGAAGTAGTGCTGGAGAGAACTGACACCGTGAATCATGCAGGGCTGTCCATAAATACGTAAGGGTACGATGGGCTGGAATAGCACTTTTGCAAGGCATCGCAGATACGCTCAAGAATGTTCATATCTGGAGAGTTCGTGGCCAGTGGAAGCGTTTAAACTCAAAAGCCTTCCTGGAGACACTCTGTAGCAGTTCTGGACGTGTGGAAGGTCGCATTGTCGTACTGGAATTGCCCAAGTCCGTTCGAATGCACAATGGACATGAATGGATGCAGGTGATCAGCCAATATGCTTACGTACGTGTCACCTGTCAGTGTCGTATCTAGACCTATCAAGGGCCCCATGTCACTCTAACTGCACACGCCGCACACCATTACCAAGCCTCCATGAGCGTGAACAGTCCCCTGCTGACGTGCAGGGTCCATGGATTCATGAGGTTGTCTCCATACCCGTACACGTCCATCTACTCGATCCAATTTGAAACGAGAATCGTCCGGCCAGGCAACATGTTTCAAGTTATCAACAGTCCAATGCCGGTGTTGACGGGCTCGGGCGAGGCACTGTGTGTCATACAGTCATCAAGGGTATACGAGTGGGCCTTAGGCTATGAAAGCCCATATCGATCAAGTTTCGTTGAATGGTTCGCATGCTGATACTTTTTGATGGCCCAGCATTGAAATCTACAGCAATGTGCGGAGGGGTTGAGCTTCTGTCACTGTGAACGATTCTCTTCAGTCGTCGTTGATCCCGTTCTTGCAGGATCTTTTTCCGGCCTCAGCAATGTCGGAGATTTGACGTTTTACCGGATTCCTGATATTCACGGTACTCTCGTGAAATGGTAGTACGGGAAAATCCCCACTTCATCGCTTACTCGGAGATGTTGTGTCCCACCGCTCGTGCGCCGTGTATAACACCACGTTCAAACTCATTTAAATCTTGATAATTGTAGCAGCAGTAACCGATCTAACAACTGCGCCAGACATTTGTTGTCTTCGCAGCGCCGTATTCTGTCCGTTTCCATACCTTTGTATTTGGATTGCCGCTTCAGTGAATTTCCCGCTTTCAGTCTTGTCACTCTCTGTGTCAATCTGTAGCAAGTGCTCATGGATTTCGTCTCTCCACCTGTTCTTTGGTCTGCCTAGTTGTTTTCTTCCGCTGGGGACTGAATCCATGGAGCTCAAAGGCCATCGGTGTTTATCCAACTGCGTGACATGCCCTGCCCGTACAAGCCGTTCGGTTCTCTTCAGGTCTACAATATTTGGTCTGTCGTGAAGATCATCCAGCTCACGATTATACCGGATTCTTTATTCACCAGTAACCTGATATTCTACTATAATATTTCTTTACAGTTTCGGTGAGAAAGCGAGAAGGTTATTTAACTCATTTTTCCGGACACCCAAGTTTCGCAACACTATGGTTTGAATCCGTGTTTTGTGCAGCTAGATTTTGAAACACCTTGATGGACTGCGCCCTTTGGAAAGCTGACTAATTGTAAGACGAAGTATGATCGACTTACGGCTTGGATTCTCTCATCGATTTCTATATATGAAGATAGTAACTTTTCTCGAAAGAACAGATACCATTGATGACCGTGCAGCTTCTCTAGAATAAATAATAATTAATTGAAACCCTCATTTGGTTGTTTGGTTGTTTGGGGAAGGAGACCAGACAGTGTGGTCATCGGTCTCATCGGTTTAGGGAAGGAAGTCGGCCGTGCCCTTTCAGAGGAACCATCCCGGCATTTGCCTGGAGTGATTTAGGAAAATCACGGAAAACCTAAATCAAGATGGCCGGACGCGGGACTGAACCGTCGTCCTCCCGAATGCGAGTCCAGTGTCTAACCACTGCACCACCTCGCTCGGTAACCCTCAGTTGCCGAAGGGTGTTGTTGACATACGTAGATGGGGACAGCTTAAAATGTGTGTTCCGACTGCGACTCGAACCGGGGATCTCCTGCTTACATGGCAGACGCTCTATCCATTTTTTTTAAGATTACCACTTTTTTAAATTTTTTTGACTAATTAAAATAACAAAATGCTTACGTAACACAAATGGGCATTTTTTTAATAGCCAGCTATCCTAGCCACTTTTTTTAACAAAAATGAAAAAAAAAGGAAAAAGGATTTTGGAAGGTTTGTTTCTCTACTTTTTTTATTTTTATTTTATTTTATTTTTATACAAATGGATAAAAGGAAGGCCGTTACTCTTCGGCTACATAAACAGAATAATAGGAAGTCGTCCCGTTACGACAAAGGATACTCCATACTATAGCCCGCTGCGAATTTTTCGATGACTGTCTTCTTCTTGCTGTGTTGTTTCCGTTGTTTGTTCAATCTCATAAAAAAAGGAACTGTGAAGAGGTGCTATGGTTATCTTCTCATGTCATCGATAATCCAGCTGCGAGGCGGATTATGGAATGCGCTCCAAGGAAAATTAGAAAAATATTGCCTATTTTAGGGTTCTTGACGATCGCACAATGTCGTTCGTTGAGGTAATACCAAAAATCGGGTACTGTCTTTTCGCCGCTGATCCACGTCACAGAGTTCGTTTTTGCTCTTGGGAAATAAATGTTATCGGGGAAAAGAAGTGATCGGGCAGTTATCCTGTCGGGAGTCGTGCGTGTGAGAAAAGCCAATATCTGACGTACTAAATACCAAACGTCCTTTGCCGACCCGCATTCGAAACGATGTTCATAAGTGTCAATCACTTGGCATGTGGCACACAAGGGTGAATCAGCGAGGTGGATGTGATGTAGGCGCAACTGGCACAACTGTTTCCCATTAACAGTTACGTACCATGCAGATTGCACGTCAGTATCAAGGGTGGTGGCATTCACTGCCTGCCACACAGCGCGCCACTTTGTAGTGGGGTGTTTGCTTTCAATCACATTCGGCGTCCTGCTCATTTGCATGGCAGCATATATCGCCCTCGTCATTATCAAGCGTGTGGGCAGTAGTGAGGTGCGGATGTAGCTTAATTCAAGGAAGAATTGGCTAATGTAGAAGAAAGGTGCTGGGATGTCCGATATCATCACAGGGGGTGCGAGTGAGATTGGTCGTAAGGCTTCCAGTAAGAGACTTGTGAGGCACGTCAGACTTCGTCGTCACAGTTGCAGGTGACAGCTGACGAACAGGGCCTTCGCTCCGTTCTGAACATGACAAAGGCCTAAACCTCCTCTGCTCCTCGGGAGGGTTAAAGAATCTTAAATAACATGCCCGTATTAACAAAGGATCCCAAAACCACCAACATGCGGTGAGCCATGGTAGGTGATATCGGGAGTATCTGTGCAAAATGGGGGATACGTGACGCCAAATAGACGTTAGCATATCGTGTCCGTTGCAGGAGGTCTAGGTGTCTCAGACGGTGGTCACTTATTCCTGCTCTCATCTGATTCAATAAACGCCTGTAGTTAAGGGCTGTTGATCGCTTCATGTCAGATGTGAAATCAATGCCAAGACAGCGGATTGTGTCACTGATTCGTAGCGGTGCGACGCTCTCGTCGGGTAGGCCTCTGCCCATAGACAGGGCGTGTGATTTGTGGAGATTGAGATCGCTCCACGATGCCGCGCCGTAGGTCGCCACCCATGCCAGTGCTGCACGAACATCGTCGTTATTGCGAAGAAGGAGTACCAGATCATCCGCATAGGCAGTGCAGCAAAAAGTGTGTCCACCAAGGGACATCCCAGTCAGGCGTTGTCTTAGGCCGCAGAGGAGTGGTTCCAAGACGAGGGCGTACAACATCGCCGAAAGAGGTCAGCCTTGTCGCACCGATCGCTGGATTTGTATCGGCGGCGTGAGACGGCCATTATATAACACCTTGGACGTCGCGCCGCGTAGGAGACGCATCAGTACATTAACTATGACGTCCGCAATGTGTCGCAGTACCTCCATCAAAAATGTGTGGTCGACTCTGTCAAAGGCCTGGCTAAAGTCGAGTGAGGCCAAAACTCCTGGCAGTTGGCGAGCTTTGGCTAGCGCGATCATATCTCTATATCGGCACAATGCAGTGCGAATATTATGGTCACCACCTAACGATGCCTGGTCCTGCGACACAACACATCGTACTGATCGCTTTAGGCGTGCCGCCAGAAGCCGGGTGAAAATCTTCAAGTCACTGTTGAGTAAGGTCAAGGGCCGATAGTCACTGATCCTGGATCCGCCTCGTGGTTTGTGTATGGGCACGATCAGTCCTTCTAGGAAGGCCCCAGGTATCTGCGTCGTGGGAGACATAAGATCGCGGCAAATACCAGTCCATGCTGGTGCCAGCAATTGTTGATATGTCCGGTAAAATTCCAGAGGAAGGCCATCAGGTCCCGGGGACTTATGAGCAGCCCCAGCCTGTATTGCTTCAATGATTTCCTCTTCCGCTACATCTGCAGTCAAATCCGCCGCCGCTGTCGGAGAGATCGTGCCATAAGTGAGTTGAGAGACTTCGGCGATCACCTCTGGGGGATGTCGATGTTCCGAGTACAGCCTAGTGTAGTGAGCATGAAGGGCGTTTCCTATGTCGCGCTGGGTATCAAGGCGTCGTCCGTCTTCCGTCGTGATAGCTTGGATCAGTGTCCTGCGTCGGCGCCGTCGTTCTGCAGTGACGTGGTACATGGACGGTTCGTCCTGGGCCACTCTGTCTTGAGTGCGCGCTCTGACGATCGCACCCTCAAGGTGGCAACGTGTTAATCTGATGATCTGTGCCTTGGTACGGTTCACCGTTACCTGCCGTGCCGGTGAGTACGGCAGTGTTGTCCATTCCCTTAAGATGCTGTAGTAAAAGTCCATGGTATGTCTCTTCCATGCTGCAACATCTCGGCCGTAGCCTATCAAGGTCTTCCGGAGGGCTGGTTTGGCGCAGAGTAACCACCACGACAGTGTAGACCGGTAGGTGCCACGCCGGCGGCTACAAGAGTCCCACGTGTTCTCTATAAGGCGGCGGCATTCCTGAGAAGCTAGGTGGGCGACGTTCCACTTCCAAGGACCACGGCTGTGCCATACCTTCAGGCGGCCGAGGGTAATAGCGCAGATGTAGGCCTCGTGGTCAGAAAAAGCTGTGGACCGAACTTCGGCAGCTCTTGTCCCCACAGCTATGGAGTGCAAGATGTAAATCTGGTCGATGTGGCTGGAGAAATGACTGTTGTAGTGAGTAAATCCGGGCCGATCGCCACAAACATGTTCCCACGTGTCCACCAATTGAAGATTATTTATAATTGTCGTAAGTTCTGCGCAGGGAGAATGATGTGGTGACTGATCCTTAGGTGCTTGGCTACAGTTGAAGTCCCCTCCCATTATCAAGGCGTCCTGACGGCCCATAAAGAGGGGCGTGATTGTATGAGCGAAAAAGGTGGATCGTTCGCGACGCCGACCAGATGCTGACGGCGCATAGATGTTAATGAGTTTGACTCCTTGGAAAGTAAGTGCCATGCCTCTGGCGTCAGGAAGATACTCGACGACTTCTGCGGATATACCTTCGCGGAGGAGGATCGCCACGCCACTGCCATTGGCAGACGCATGTGAGACACAAGTCTTGTAGCTATAGAGTCCCTTGAAGTCTTGCGACATACACCTCTTGAAGGAGCGCAATGTCGATGTCTGCTGCGTTGAGTAGATCCTGTAGCATCGCTAGTTTATGCCGGGAACGTATGTTGTTGATGTTAATCGTCGCTAAACGGTATGTTTGGTCAGCCAGGTCGGCAACTGGGTTGTGTAGGAGGCCAGGTGTGGGCAGCAGGGGCGGCCCCATAGAGGTTGACGATACAGTCGTAGTCACTGTGGTTGGTTGGTGCTGGGTACAGCCGAGGGAGCATCTCTGCCTTCGGCCATTTTTCAGCCAAGTGGCTTAGCACGTTGCCGTACGGTTTGAAAGCTGTCATCACAACATCTGGCGGGACGTCGAATGGCAGCTCGAAGACCCTCAGAGTGCGAAGGCCTAATCCAGCATGGTCGACCGTGACAGTTCCTATGTGATCATCAGGATGCTTAAATTTTTAAGTCCATGAGCGTGGCGGCACGCAACATCAGTGCACGCCTTTTCATTGATCAGTTTTATGTAGACGACACTTTGTGTTATAGAAAAGTGGATCCCAATGATGTCTTCAGTTGCAATATGAAGCTCTTCCCGGATGAAACGTTCAATGTCAAGTGCTCGAGGTCTTGCGTAGTCCGCTTGAAATGTGATCTTAATTGTGGACTTGCGATACGAGTGCGCCATGGCACTACCGAGACAGCCGGCCGCGGTGGTCTCGCGGTTCTAGGCGCGCAGTCCGGAACCGCACGACTGCTACGGTCGCAGGTTCGAATCCTGCCTCGGGCATGGATGTGTGTGACGTCCTTAGATTAGTTAGGTTTATGTAGTTGTAAGTTCTAGGGGACTGATGACCACAGCTGTTAAGTCCCATAGTGCTCAGAGCCATTTGAACTACCGAGACACGGACGCGTGACACTCGCCGCAGCGGAAGGTAAACAGTAAACACTCGCGCGCGCAGTGCGCTGACAGGGGGACACAGGCACGACGACCTTGCCCCACCGCTGCTAACAGCGGACTGTCCATTTGAGCCACCGGATACACAGACGAATAGTGTGACTGCAGGGACTTATCCCTTGCATGCTTCCCGTGAGACTCACATTCCCAACTGCCCACAATCTATGTACGTAATGTTCCTAATAGATACTTTGCCCAACCACTCTTTACCTGCGCCCACTTAAGTTGACGATTCCCGTAAGAGTTCTGGCAACCTGTGCGCACTCGCACGGACGAAAGTCATTGGCCGGGTAGCCATTTAACTATATATGACGCTAGAAACTTTCTCTAGAATAAACGATGATTAATTGGTTCAAATGGTTCAAATGGCTCTGAGCACTATGGGACTCAACTGCTGAGGTCATTAGTCCCCTAGAACTTAGAACTAGTTAAACCTAACTAACCTAAGGACATCACACACATCCATGCCCGAGGCAGGATTCGAACCTGCGACCGTAGCGGTCTCGCGGTTCCAGACTGCAGCGCCAGAACCGCGCGGCCACTTCGGCCGCCAGTGTAACATTCCGATGCATTAATTTACTCAAACACAAATTGTAAAAGGAAACCATTAACGTCTATGTGCGAAAATCAGTGTATTCAATATCTTCTTTGATAACCAAAACACTGCTGGGGTGGACCTAGGCTGGTTGTAAAAACAAATGGCTCTGGTCCGTTCTACCAACACCGACTCAAAGGGAGTCCTGGGCGCTTGTTGGTGACGTCACGTCAGCTAGGCACGGCGAACGGCAGGTCTGTTGCAGGCAGAAACGCATGGGCATGCTTATCACTATAAATCTCTTATTTTTGGTCAAACTGTTTGGTATTGTTTTGGATTCTGCAGTTTTATTTAGATGAATGATTTTCTTACCATCGTAAAGCTACAAATGAAGATCATAGTTCCTTATTACTGAATCCTGTCGAAAGAAACGTAGATCAATATGAGAACATGTTTTGCCCCATTGCAAGCTTCTGAAATTTTACTTTCAAGAAACTACATTTACTTGATCCAGTTTGTTATCGAAACTTACCCCAACCCCCTTACAATCAACTCGTTTCTTTTATTTATTTATTTATTTTCGTTTGACATCGTCACTGGAAATGTGAACTAATTTACATGGGTGAATGTCCAACTGTTGCCAGTCATTAGATTACAGTCATTTTCAACGAAAGGAATTCTAAACAGGAAACAAAATAGCTTCATACATCGAAAATACTACTGAGCTTAAACTTTTTGAAACATGCACATTAGAAAAGATGAATATTCCCCTCTTGCAATTGAAAGGAGAAACTTTATAAGATAAAAAAATTTTGTTTGATAAAACAAGTATCTCTCTTTTGCCTCTTCTTCTGTCCCCCACGCCCTCCCCCAACGTGTACAATCGCAAGGTATTTCATTAACATTCAGTGCTCCTCACCCAATAGTGAACCAAGATACCTAAAGAAAAGCACCAATATGATCACAGTTTCTTGTAGAAGCAACCCAGTACAAACAAATAAGGTAAAGAAGCACGAATTCTGTTGCTGCCGGACCATGAAGTTGTTTTTGTATTTCAATCCTTAAAACAGGTGGAAATTTAAGTTCAGGAGTACACTAATTGTTAAGAAGTGTAATGAATTGCACAATTAATTGATTGAAGAAATCTCTCAGAACAATGAAATGTGTGATGGTCAACTACCGCCAATAATTTCACATTTTCCTGTGTCAGAGAAGGAGACACCACCATTATGAGTAAGCCTGCAACAGACCTGGCGTTCGCCGTGCCTGGCTGACGTGACGTCATGAACAAGCGCCGAGGCCTTCCTTTGGGTCGGTGTTGGTTCTACCCTCTCACTGACATCGTCACGTCCCTGATCAATGTGATCTCTTAAGTGAGAATGCATTGTGTCAACGAAAATGAAATAATCAATTGTCAATATTAGGTAATGAATGAATTTACCATGTAAAAGTAATATGTTACGAAGGTGGTGACTTCCATTTTTCTGAATTATCCGAGTTCGGAGGGCCAAGATTACCGTTCTCTGTATCATACTGAGCACAAGTCTCACACAGCTAATTTTTACACGGAATGGGGCGAAACTGCGGTATAGTCCAAGAGAAACTTCAGTTAGAAGAAACAGCCACATAAAAGCCACCATAATGTTAATTGGGTACAGTATTCTCGCATGTGGATTTTTTCATCTAATAGTTAAATAAAACAGGACTATACGCATTTTTTTACAGAGGTAACATCTGTACTTCCATTGTTTGTTAAGAAAATGCATGCAACCATAATCATGAAAGTTATATGCGCATATATAGATATTAAAAATTAAAGTAAATTTACAGCAGTCTTCGAACAAGTTTTATCAATGTAAATAACTGTATAAACAGAACCAAAGTCAATTCTAACCCATCAGTGGTTATAATGGTATATAAATTGCTTCTGTCATTTAGGCAGGTTGTACTTTTTATGACGTTTCGCCTTGCACTTGAGAATGACCATAAAGCTGACATTATGATTGTGTGAAATAAATGAGCTTAACTTTTGAGGTCATTAGTCCCCTAGAACTTAGAACTATTTAAACCTAACTAACCTAAGGACATCACACACATCCATGCCCGACGCAGGATTCGAACCTGCGATCGTAGCGGTCACGCAAATTTCTTTCAAAACCGTTATACATGTAGCGGGAACGCCGGGAACATGCGGCTATACTAGCGAATTCATGTGCTTGCTCCTTCTCCGGGCGAGTCGAGTCCACTTGTACCCGAGAACAGGCTCAGGTGATGCGTAGCCTACAGCAGACGGTCAAGAGTCGAATTTACTGAGACTGGAGCTCATTTCTAATATCCAGCTGTTCTCATTTATTTGATAACCATACTGTTTGTAAGAAACTTTCCGATTGGAAGTAAATTTCGTGTGATCGACTGGGATTGTTTCACTGGTACGTGTGACACACTGTCTAGGTTAATCATCGACACCGTATTGACGATTACAAAATCGCTGCAGGACAAGAGTGTATAAGGAAATCACATCAGGAGTCAGCAAAGATCAGTTTCTAAGTACTGTTATAGGTAAATTTTGCCTGCGGCCCGACAGTCACGTTTTCAGGAAACTAATTTGGGCCATAAACGGTTACTGCAGCAAATCTGTCCCCAGGGGAGCAGCGGACGCGCATCTGCGTGGCGCTTCCAGAGCTGCAATATTGCGTAGGCGGTCGCAGCTGGCGGAGGACTCCCCTAAATATTCCCCTCCGGTGCCATATTGGGCACTAAGCTCCCGCCTGTCTCATTTTTCCTACTTTTCCGGGCTCTCCGTGGATGCTCTGTTCCACTGCCTCCCTTACTTTCGAGCCTTGTCTGGCACGATTAGTAAAGCTATGTAAAAAGAGACTGTGCTGTACTGCATAAATTGCCGGTGACTTTACAGGTATGCCAGCGCTTGTTTTAAGTTACAATTACGTAACTTGTTTATTGTCACCACCTGTTGTTATCATAAGGTATAAATATCTATGGAGTGAGCATCCGGATGTGCAGAACGAGAATTCTGTCCGCAACGTCTTCTGCAGCTCAAGTCACTTGATTTTGGGACGACGCATTTTAGCCTTCCATCGCTTTGGGTATTTTAGGTTTTCTACTGCACTTTGGAGAAAAGTGAACCACTTGTATGAATATCAAGACCTCAGATGGAAACCCAGTTCCAAGCAAAGAAGGGAAAGCAGAAAGGTGGAAGAAGTATACAGGGTGAGTCACCTAACGTTACCGCTGGATATATTTCGTAAACCACATCAAATACTGACGAATCGATTCCACAGACCGAACGTGAGGAAAGGGGCTAGTATAATTGGTTAATACAAACCATAAAAAAATTCACGGAAGTATGTTTTTTAACACAAACCTAGGTTTTTTTAAATGGAACTCCGTTAGTTTTGTTAGCACATCTGGACATATAAACAAATATGTAATCAGTGCCGTTTGTTGCATTGTAAAATGTTAATTACATCCGGAGATATTGTAACCTAAAGTTGACGCTTGACACCTCTGACGTTCAGTTGCGTGTTGTAACAAACACGGGCCACGGTCGGCGAGCAGCATCTGCAGGGACATATTTACGATGACGACCGTGTTTACGAGTGTGGCTGTAGTGCACATTTTTGTATGGTTTGTATTAAACAATTACACTAGCCCCTCTCCTCACGTTCGGTCTGTGGAATCGGTTCGTCAGTATTTGATGTGGTTTACGAAATATATCCAGCGGTAACGTTAGGTGACTCACCCTGTATAGAGGGTCTATACAAGGGCGATGAACTTGAGGACAATATTATGGAAATGGAAGAGGATTTAGATGAAGGTGAAATGGGAGATATGATACTGCGTGAAGAGTTTGACAGAGTACTGAAAGACCTGAGTCGAAACAAGGCCCCAGGAGTAGACAATATTCCATTAGAACTACTGACGGCCTTGGGAGAGCCAGTCCTGACAAAACTCTACCATCTTGTGAGCAAGATGTATGAGACAGGCGAAACACCGTCAGACTTCAAGAAGAATATGATAATTCCAATCCCAAAGAAAGCTGGTGTTGACAGAAATGAAAATTACCAAACTATCAGTTTAATAAGTCACGGTTGCAAAATACTAACGCGAATTCTTTACATACGAATGGAAAAACTGGTAGAAACCAACCTCGGGGAAGATCAGTTAGGATTCTGTAGAAATATTGGAACACGTGAGGCAATACTGAGCCTACGACTTATCTTAGAAGCTAGATTAAGGAAAGTCAAACCTACGTTTCTACAATGTGTAGATTTAGAGAAAGCCTTTGACAATGTTGACTGGAATACTCTCTTTCAAGTTATAGAGGTGGCAGTGGTAAAATACAGGGAGCGAAAGGCTATTTAAAATTTGTTTAGAAACCAAAAGGGAAGCAGTGGTTGGGAAGGGAGTGAGACAGGGTTGTAGTCTCTCCCTCATGTTATTCAATCTTTATATTGAGTAAGCAGTAAAGGAAATAAAAGAAAAATTCGGAGTAGGTATTAAAATCTATGGAGAAGAAATAAAAACTTTGAGGTTCGCCGATGGCATTGTAATTCTGTCAGAGACAGCAAAGCACTTGGAAGAGCAGTTGGACGGAATGGACAGTGTCTTGAAAGGAGGATATAAGATGAACATCAACAAAAGCAAAACGAGGATAATGGAATGTAGTCGAAATAAGTCGGGTGATGCTGAGGGAATTAGATTAGCAAATGAGACACTTAAAGTAGTAAAAGAGTTTTGCTATTTGGGGAGCAAAATAACTGATGATTGTCGAAGTAGAGAGGATATAAAATGTAGACTGGCAATGGCAAGGAAAGCGTTTCTGAAGAAGAGAAATTTGTTAACATCGGGTATAGATTTAAGTGCCAGGAAGTCGTTTCTGAATGTATTTGTATGGAGTGTAGCCATGTATGGAAGTGAAAGATGGACGATAAATAGTTTGGACAAGAAGAGAATAGGAGCTTTCGAAATGTGGTGCTACAGAAGAATGCTGAAGATTAGATGGGTAGATCACATATCCAATGAGAAGGTATTGAATAGAATTAGGGAGAAGAGGAGTTTGTGGCACAACTTGACTAGAAGAAGGGATCGGTTGGCAGGACATGTTATGAGGCATGAAGGGATCACCAATTTAGTATTGGAGGGCAGCGTGGAGGATAAAAATCGTAGAGGGAGACCAAGAGATGAATACACTAAGCAGATTCCGAAGGATGTAAGTTGCAGTGGGTACTGGGAGATGAAGAAGCTTGCACAGGATAGAGTAGCATTGAGAGCTGCATCAAACCAGTCTCAGTACTGAAGACCACAACAACAACAACTGTACTCATTCATATTGTTGGCTCTGTTGTAATTAATTTCGCTACAGTGACATTGTATAGGAAATTGTCTCATGCAGAAATACTTTGAAGGGTTTGAGAAGCTGCGTACATTGGAGAAAATTAAACGGATTATTATATATCAATTTTATCTTGATATGAACGTAACACCAACGTGTGTACACTGACTGTCAATTTACTCAAATACAGTTGCAAAATTATCCAACACTTGTCTTGTAAACACATGGCCATAAAATGGCAGAAAATATGTTTACAACACAAGACTTTATAATGCGGCGTCTCGATAGTTTTCGACATATAATGTGCTTCATATCAATATGACATTGACAGTTATACATTTGCTGTACATACCTTTCACATACTTTTTCTTAGATACTTAGCAACTACAATACCGCACCAACCATAGCTGTTATTAAAAATCAAACGTGCAGAAACGTATATAAAACAAGACGAATACGTTTATTATTCGTGTTTCGTTATTACCCTAAGTTGTAGACAAGTAGTGTCGTCCCAAAATCACGTGACTAGCCATGTTTGTTGTTGAGAACATGCGCAGTAGGCTATGCTCACTCCATAGATATACATAAAATTAAAAATGTGACACAAATTGATTTTGACTCTGACCTGGGGTAACGTGGCTCGTCCACTTGCTAGAGTTGACAGTAAACAAATGGAAACTTAAGTCATGCAGCCAATCACTTTCAGTTGGAGGTTTGTGTGAGTACAAATGAAACGATCGAAGAGAAGGTGGGTAATATTGTAAAGAATGAAGTGGCGTCGTGGTAGAACGTGATGTACGGTATACATGTTTTAGGAATCCCCTGTCCCCTGTTCAAACTGATGTGTGAAGACATGGGAACTAATTGTAACGGAAGAGGTAACAGTAACTTCGGAGGACTGATCTCTGCGAGTTCTGCAATTACTACATTAGCCTGGGAAATTTCTTCCTGAAGCGACACAGAAAGACGAGAAACATCTGTCTGGAAGGCTGTTTATTGGCAGGATATCGATCTCTGTAGAGGACAACTGTCTGAGTAGCATCAGGTCTGTCTTCAAACCAAACAAAAGAAAAGTAATCATGATACATTTTTAAATAAAGGACAGCTCTTCTTGTACACAACATATGGTTTAAGAGCACTACAGTACCGTACCACACACACTGAAGAGCCAATAAAACTGGTACACCTGCCTAATATCGTGTAGGTCATTCCCGAGCGACTCAGAAGTGCCGCAACACGATGTGGCATGGACTCGATTAATGTCTGACGTAATGCTGAAGGGTACTGACACCGTGAATCCTGCAGGGCTACCCGTAAATCCATAAGAGTACGAGGGGGTTGCAAGGCATCCCAGATATGCTCAATAATGTTCATACCTGCGGAGTTTGGTAGGCAGTGGAAGTGAGACGAGTGTTCCTGGAGCCGCTCTGTAGCAATTCTGGACGTGTGGCGTGTCGCATTATCTTATTGGAATTGCCCAACTCCATCGGAATGCGAATTAGACACTAACAGTTGCAGGTGACCAGACAGAATGCTTACGTACATATCACCTGTCAGAGCTGTATCTAGATGTATCAGGGGTCCCATATCACTCCAGGTGCACACGCCGCACACCATTACAGAGCCTCTACCAGTTTGAACAGTCCCCTGCTGACATCCTGGGTCCATGGATTCATGAGATTGTCTCCATGCCCGTACACGTCCATCCATTCGATACAATTTGAAACGAGACTTGTCCGATCAGGCAACATGTTTCCAGTCATTAACACTCCAATGTAGGCGTTGACGTGCCCAGTCCAGGCGTTAAGCTTTGTGTCGTGCAGTCATCAAGGGTACACGAGTGGGCCTTCGGCTCCGAAAGGATGTCATGTTACACGTCTATGAGTAAGAGTTCTTTGCGCTGTGAAATTGAATTTCACGGTACGCTCGTCTTCCGTCCCGTCCAGTAATCCGTAACGGCGCTGTTCTGCTGTGTTGCAAGACAGCGCCTCTGGCAGCGTGTGAGCAGCAGCAGTGGCCCTGCACGACACACCAGAAGTCAGTCTGCGGGCCAGACAAGCTACATCGACCTGGCCAAGCGCCGATGGTCGTTGTGGCCGTGGCTCAATAGTTGTCGGGTCTCGCTGGAGACTTTATCGTACACTGAGCACGCTTGGGTTTGTGTCGGCGTTGCCAAGGAGTTGACTCAGGATGCAGGCAGCATCAAGGTGCTGGCGAGGACATTGTCTTTTGGCAGTATGGGTGGTCGATCTCACGGCAATGGACAAGACGTGGGTTGGCGTCAGGGACTGGTGATCTATCTTGTAACAGCGTGGCGGGCTAGAGATAGACCGCAGTTGTTCCTAGAAGGCATGGCAGTGGGCGGCAGTCCAATTATGGCCAACAAGCAAGCAAGACGGACTGGAACGTTGAGCACTGTGGAGTTGGACAGCGTGTTTGTAGAGTTGGCAATGTGCACGCGGTCGTTACGTAGCTGTACGGGGATCATCTATTGGGATGATGGACGGTGTCTGTTCCCAGTGTCCGAAAGAAGACGGCAGTCCACGGCCAGAGGAGAGGAACGGTGGAGAGTTTGTTACTGCAGAATTGTGCAGTCAGTCAACTATTGTGCTTTTGTGGTCCACATCCATAAGTGGGGAGCTGATGACTTTCGCAGACTAAATTATCGTAGATCAGGCGCCGAGTTTAGTGAAGTCGGCTGGTACCTGTTGCGGTGTTTCAAACACAGAGAAGCTGAAACAGTTATTTATTTTGGAACTGAAACTCTCTATTCGCTGCATAATAGATATTATATTGCATTAAGATTATTGTACTCATGCTGAAAATGTGATACAGCCATTTTATGTAGCCGTAATTTATATCTCTGTCGTGCAGCTTTCCTTTCCTGTATAATGGGTTGCCTTGTGTTGTCTGTTAGCATTGGTTCAGTTGATTCTAGTAGAGTATTTCTTTCTGTAGCAGTTGTTAGCCTTAGTTATACACAGTTATTCTGAATGATATTTGTTTCTTGATTGGTGCCCACTTGTAATGTAACTTGAGGTGAATAAGATTATTCTTTAGGAATACTGGGGTCTGTTCAAGCATTTTTATTATTATTTCACTGTGCCCATTTTGGTAAGAATTATTCCTGGAGAGAATAGGCTTTATTTCTGATTCTAACTCTTGAAGGTACTTCTGTTGGTCTCATTTGAGATTCCATATTGTAGTATCTGGTAGTAAATGAAAGTTCTTTAAAAATAAGTTCTATCTGACACAATCACCAGCCCAAACTCCAGTCCACCCAAATCCTGCACTACAAATTGGACAGCCTAAGTTGATGCATCAAAAAATCAGGTAGCTTCATGTACAGTGTGGTCACTGGCACATCCAAACATCCGGTCACACCTTTGTCTGGGCCCCACATACTGTGTTGACCAACATAACCCAATCTCGGCCTTGGTAGCAACTTTTATTAGTGGCTTCAGTCTGCGTATGTACATCACAGAAGTCTGAGGCTTCAAAAGGTCTCTGGGACTAAATAGTTTCATTTGATTAAAGCACTTATGCGATGGTTTCAGCCAGTATCTCTCATTTTATTCGATACTGAGATGATATTCCAATACAGCTGGAGAACCTCTGCAATACTGTTTGAATTTATGAGGAATACCAAGTGACTTGAGGCGTGTATGGCAATGTGGATTGAGGAGGGAGGCGTGCTGTGCTAGACCATGCAGTTGTGCAAAACCACTGTCTCAGGTTGGTGTATTGGTTAGCGCATCAGACAAATGAGGAGGAGGCCCAGGTTCGAATTGCGCCCTTGATACAAATTTTCATTCATCGCTTCATTCTGCATATGAACACCAATAACCGACAGGGATATGTAACGTAAAGAGTTATAAGTCTACCTGGTAACTCTTCTACATTATCAACATCACTCCAAATCCGTCAGTGTACTCGTTGTGAGTGTGTCTACTGGGTTGTATGCTGTTGCTATTATCTGGACCTGTAGCTACTTGTTGGACTGCAAATTGAGAACTATGCTTAACGCTGTCAAAGTTTGAGCGCTGACTATCTGTCTCGTTTCTGAGCAACGACATATGTTGTGTGCACTACTGTTCGTTCTATCGGCTAGTTACAGTGGTTCATCAATATTAAATCAATGGAAAAATGATTTTGTCGGAATATAAAAAAGGTGAATACATTCCTCTTTAAAAATCTGACAAAAAAGTGGGGAACCAGCTGCCTCAATACTCATACCCCCTTCCTCACCAAATATTCTGCCATCTGTTTTCCTCTTTCATTGACACCTCCTCTTTCCCACCAGTATTATCTCCTCGCTCTTCCTGTCTCATTGGCGCCATCTCTCTCCCTTCCACCATCACTGTCTCTCTGCTACCCTGTCTCAGCTCAAATAAGAGTGAATATATTGACACTCCAATATTTTTAATGAGCAAGACGGAATGAGAATTGAGGCACTCGTTCCCCACTTTCCTCTCACAGTATTTTTAGAGAGAAACATATTCGCCTTTTTCTGTTGGTTACCGTCTTCTTCCAACTACAGCAGCGTTTGTTACTTATACAAAACGAAATCTATAGGTCATCAACGTTTTTAGAATTTATTTACGTACTTCGACACATTTATAGATTTTGTCATACAACAACAACGAATAAGAGCGCGTAATATAACATTAACACAAAATCGTTGGCCTTACATTTTTTTCTGGATGCTTTGCTCATGGATCACAATTCATCGAAAACGCCCGGCTTATAACTTGCATCTTAAAAGAGTGAAATTGTACTGGAAATAATTTACTAAATTTGCAGTCTTTTCAGTTTTACATAATTTTTGGCAGTTATTTTAAGTTTTTCAATTATTTTAATACCCTTTTTCGACCATTTTCTTTCACTGCAGTGCCACGATGAACACATTTGAGTAGGCATATGGCACCCATTATGCACAGACAATTAGTCATGAAATTTTATTGATGAGAAGATACTGACTGAAAACATAGTTTTATGACCTTGAAACCCTTGCGATCGTCCAAGAACTCTTGTCATGTGTTCACTTTGCTAGTTAAAATACGCTGATACCGGATATTACGAGCGTATTTTACGCGCGTTAAGTACGGTAACTTTGAACCTGTGTAACGCGGCAACGGATTATGGTTTCGAAAGAAGTTTCACGCTTTCAAGAGAAAGTCATCTTAACAACGTAAGGCGGAAACTTCGATGATTTTCCCTGAACAGAAATTATAGACGTAGCCATCCACACAATTGGTACTTCTGGTACCAGAAAATTATAGTTCTTCGGATGTATCTTAGTCACTGATCTAAACTGTTGGAAACAGGACTCTGGTGTTTCGAGATGAATGTCTAAAGAATGTACCGTTAAAATTTGGACCATTTCCTATGCTTACTTATTTAGATAATTGTGACCCAAAGTGCCTAACCAGCTAAAACCGGTCTTTGCGGTCTTCTGCTCAAGTATGGTAGCTTTCAAACTTTTGATCTTGTTAAGGGATAATCAGACCATAAAAGGTTTCGAAGTTCCCCGAGAATATCATCTGAAGAATATATTTTAGAAATTTATTCCATCTGCCATGAAGAGAAATTACAGAAGGGTACAGTTGGTACTTTTCTATCCCAAAAGTTCATGGTTTTTCGGAGTTTTCTCAGGCACTGTCCACGAACAAATGGTGATTTTACAATCCATCTGAGGTCGACGCTAGAACACACTTAACAGAAAAGAACCAACTGATTTGCTCAATTTGGCTGGGTTGGAGGAAGTTTGAGTTGTTTAAATTTTGACCATCTGCTGTACGATATTGACAGCAAGCCCATTCTTCCGAAAGGTATATAAATAGTCACTAGGCCAAGGACTATCCAAAACACCTGAATCCTTATTTAAGTGATCAATAGAACCCGAGATACGATCCACTGAAAAATCGCATTTTCGCTAGCGGCTTTAATGGAACGCATTGAAACTGAACACCATCGTGCACGGACCGATATTGGAATTGTGTAAGTAGAACTGGTAATGGCGTTAGTCCATTGAAATAAATAATAAATTTATTTGTAATCATAGCTACCGTGGCCACTGTCACAGTCAACAAAATTGTTATATTTCACCACATCGTCAATATGCACAATTCTCGGCCACTGCTGCAAATGGCCTTCCTCGGGATGTTATTCTTAATAGCAGAATGAGAAAGTTTTAGCTCTTCTTTACTGGTGGGAGAAGCTGTTATCGTAATATGATAGGATATCGAGGGTGAGGAGGTGGGGTGTTATACGTACTTTATTTCTGATTGCATTATTTCTTCTCTCAGTGACGGAAATAGACGTTCTTGATTGGTGCTTTCTTAATTGCTGGCCACTGGTGGAAACAGGCAATTCAGAAACGAGCAGCAGGTGTGACGTAGTGCTGTTTACTTACCGCCTAGTGCCGCCTGAGGTGTGCTGGTATTAGGTGTACTGCGGCCCATGTGGTACCCCGTGCGCCCGTGTATGTTGCTTCGCGTGGGCTGCCGTCCGGTGGCGCTGTTACTGCTGACAAACAGGATGCCGGAAGTCTGTCCCGTCCTCTCTGTTATTCATGTTGGCCATCGCTTGGCTGTTTCGTTTTGTTATTTGTGTCATCAGTCATCTGACTGGCTTGACGCGAGCCGCCACGAATTTCTCTCCTGTGCTAACCTCTGAAACGTCCCCTTAGAAAAATTATTGAATTACTGTGCTGATAAATCTCTTACATTATTTGATTTTCAAACAGCTGAGCAAACTGAACGTACTCAGACATTTCGCTCTTTACCTATTCTGATCAACTCTAAACTGACACACAATATTTTTTAGCGCAATGCAATCTGACTTTCAATAATTCCTACAAAAGAATGGCCCTGACTATCATTAATCTATACGTTTCACAAATCACTTACCTCACAAAAATCTTCGTTACTAGAGCTACTGCAATCTACATCTACATCTACATCTACATCCATACTCCGCAAGCCACCTGACGGTGTGTGGCGGAGGGTACCTTGAGTACCTCTATCGGTTCTCCCTTCCATTCCAGTCTCGTATTGTTCGTGGAAAGAAGGATTGTCGGTATGCCTCTGTGTGGGCTCTAATCTCTCTGATTTTATCCTCATGGTCTCTTCGCGAGATATACGTAGGAGGGAGCAATATACTGCTTGACTCTTCGGTGAAGGTATGTTCTCGAAACTTTGACAAAAGCCCGTACCGAGCTACTGAGCGTCTCTCCTGCAGAGTCTTCCACTGGCGTTTATCTATCATCTCCGCAACGCTTTCGCGATTACTAAATGATCCTCTAACGAAGCGCGCTGCTCTCCGTTGGATCTTCTCTATATCTTCTATCAACCCTATCTGGTACGGATCCCACACTGCTGAGCAGTATTCAAGCAGTGGGCGAACAAGCGTACTGTTACCTACTTCCACTGTTTTCGGATTGCATTTCCTTAGGATTCTTCCAATGAATCTCAGTCTGGCATCTGCTTTACCGACGATCAACATTATATGATCATTCCATTTTAAATCACTCCTAATGCGTACTCCCAAATAATTTATGGTATTAACTGCTTCCAGTTTCTGACCTGCTATTTTGTAGCTAAATGATAAAGGATCTATCTTTCTGTGTATTCGCAGCACATTACACTTGTCTACATTGAGATTCAATTGCCATTCCCTGCACCATGCGTCAATTCGCTGCAGATTCTCCTGCATTTCAGTGCAATTTTCCATTGTTACAACCTCTCGATACACCACAGCATCATCCGCAAAAAGCCTCAGTGAACTTCTGATATCATCCACAAGGTCATTTATGTATATTGTGAATAGCAACGGTCCTATGACACTCCCCTGCGGCACACCTGAAATCACTCTTACTTCGGAAGACTTCTCTCCATTGAGAATGACATGCTGCGTCCTGTTATCTAGGAACTCCTCAATCCAATCACACAATTGGTCTGATAGTCCATATGCTCTTACTTTGTTCATTAAACGACTGTGGGGAACTGTATCGAACGCCTTGCGGAAGTCAAGAAACACGGCATCTACCTGTGAACCCGTGTCCTGATCATTCATCACAGTAAAATTGCAGTGTTTTTTTTTTCTCAAAGTCTGAGCAGTAAAAGAGAATGCCACTACTGCCAGCTAAATAAAGGATTCAAACTACTGAAGGCACTAACTACTGATAGGCATAGTTAGCAAATGAAAGATTTTGATAGAGAACAAACAATGTATTTACCTTAATAGTGTTCAAAAGTCATAATATATATAGCAGTTCATGACATCCATTCTTACAAATGTACTGTTTCTGATGGACACACGTCCAGATCATCCGCTCTCAAAAATCCGCCGTCTCACTTCCCCACATCCACCACTGCTGGCGGCTCACCTCCAACTGCGCAACGCTATGCACTGTTAACATCCAGCTGCCCAACAATAGAACAGCAAACAACAATGCAAACCAGCCACTGACTGCACACAGCACAGCTAGTGATTTTCATACAGAGCGCTACGTGGGGTTACCAATAAAAAAACATAAACAGCTGACTTACATAGCCCCCATGCTCCCCACAAATGATTTTACTAATTGTTTTGGGCACTGGCCAATACATATTTGTTAAAATTTTTTCACAATTACAATAACAAAGAAATCAAATGCAGACACTTATTGATACAATGTTGGTCAATAGCTAAAATTTTCTCACAGTCTATAAAGACAGTCCTGATCATTCATCACAGTAAAATTGCAGTGTTTTTTTTCCCTCAAAGTCTGAACAGTAAAAGAGAATTCACACGGAAGTAGTAGATTTCCATGCAGTCTTGAAGAAGTAGTGTTGTCCATCTAACGGAAAGACAGTGCTGACTCTTGACATGCAGACAGGTAATGGGCCACAACAGAGCAAACCCACAGCAGAGTTAGTCGAAGTTTTGAAGAATATTGGTAGGTAGGTCATCACAGAGCAGACCCACTGTAGTCCTGGTAAAGAGTATGGTACTGGTGGGCCACGAGAGGTGCAGACCCACTGCAGTCCTAGTAGAAATAATGGTATTGGTGGGTCATCATAGGTGCCGTCCCACTGTAGTCCTTGTAGAGACGGCCAGCAGCCATCTGTTGCTACTGTGAAGGTGCACAATCGCCATCGAAGAGTCTTGCAGAGAATATAGCAAGTCCATAAACCACCACTTGTGCACTCACAAAGTTTTTGGAATTGTCCTTAGAACCAGCAACAGCAAGTCCATAAACCACCGCTTGTGCACTCACAAATTTTTTTTTTTGATATGTCCTTAGAATCAGCAATGCTGTTAACCAGTCCCTTGCTGAATTATTAACACACGTGCAAACACTATAGTCCCTACTTCTCACATATTGTCCATATACTATGACCAACAGAAATGTGTACAGTGAAATGAATGCTTACAAGTTATGAAATGATAATTAAATGGACACCCTAGCTGCAAACAGGCGTTGATGTACTTCATAGGGGACATGTTGAAAATGTGTGCCCAGACCGGGACTCGAACCCGGGTTCTCCTGCTTACATGGCAGACGCTCTATCCATCTGAGCCATCGCGGGCACAGAGGATAGTGCGTCTGCAGGGACTTATCCCTTGCACGTTCCCCGTGAGATCCGCACTCCCAACATGTCCACACCACTACATACGTAGTGCGCCTAATAGATGTTTGCCCATCATACTCATTACTCGTGGCAGATTAATCTACCAAGTCCCGTACGAGTTCGGGCATAGCGTGTGCGTTCGCACAAGAAGGTCAATGGCCGGGAAGCCACATTTTAACTATATATGATGGTAGAATCTGTTCCCATTACAAGTTACTTAATTTGATGAACTGGTGTCTATACAATTATAAATTTACAACATAAGAATACAATTACAAAGGTACAAAATACATCATTAAAGAACACAATAGTACAGATAACATTTGTAGTAATACAGGCTTTACAAAAGAATAGAAACAGACATATACATCAGTGTTACAGGAATTATGACATAAGTAAATATATAAAACATCAGAATAGCTTTTGAAACATCAACTTCACACATGAGCATCAAAACAGAACAGAATAAACAATGTCTAAATATCTTTACAAAGAAAATAACATATTATTAGAAAAATTCTGCAACATAACTCGTATCAGCTGAACACAAAAAGACAGCTGCATCGTGATTCTGTAATGTATTTTCATGCCGCGAAAAAATAGGTTGGAAATGCTCACAAATTTGTGTTTTTACGTCATTACAGACTTTTTGGCATTTCGATTCGATTTTATGTAACTCAGTAGTTAAATCTTCACGTGTTTGTTCAAGCGTGGTGTCTAACCTTTGAAGATTTTGTTCCATTGTGTCTAACTTTTGAAGATTTTGTTCCATTGTGTCTAACTTTTGAAGATTTTGTTCCATTGTGTCTAACTTTGGAAGATTTTGTTCCATTGTGTCTAACTTTTGAAGCTTTTGCTGTGGTTGTCCCATTTGTTGTATTAATTGTAATAACAATGCACTGGTGTCTGAAACATGTTCCTCAGTGCTATTCGGCAGTGAATTTGCACCGGTAACATTCACATTTTGACAAGCAGAAAATGTGTCTTGACTTATTTGAGAAAACAGTGTGGACCCAAAACCTGAATCTAGAGTATTTGCGAGATTGTGTACTGTCATTTCGGATTCGTGAGGCGAGCTGTTGCCGACCGATCGATCGATAATGCTTCCCTGTTCACTAATTGTTTCACTGTCTACGCCATTATTTGCCGCCCGCTCCATTTCACTATGCACAATTACCAAATTATCACTTTGAATGTCTGTTAATTCATTACACAGTGGTGCTGATAAGTTACGTTCGTCGTCACTATTATTTCTCAGTTTACTTTGGAGCCTAGTGTTACATTTTTCACACGCCATTATTGTCACAATATTTCACACGATAACACAGAAAAGCACAATTTGAAGAGCAAAATAAGAAAATACATTAACATAGCACTGAAAATAATATCTAGTTAATTGAAAGCGCAGCTGCGAAATACTTGGTGCAAATCTACATGCATGCCACAACTGTTTTACTGTACAACAATGAAAAACTACAACTACAAAGGACATTCTCTCTATGATTACGCGCTAGCAATAAACAATAGCTACACTAATTACACAAACTACAAGAAAAAATCAGAAGATTCCAGTGAGGTATCCTCAGCTAAGGGTCGACATATGAAACGTCCCCTTAGAAAAGTTATTGAATTACTGTGCTGATAAATCTCTTACATTATTTGATTTTCAAACAGCTGAGCAAAACTGAATGTACTCAGACATTTCGCTCATTACCTATTCTGATCAACACTAAACTGACACACAATATTTTTTTAGCGCAACGCAATCTGACTTTCAATAATCCCTACAAAATCATGGCCCTGACTAACATTAACCTATACCTTTCACAAATCACTTACCTCACAAAAATCTTCGTTACTAGAACTACTGCAATACAGCGAGCGCCACTACTGCCAGCTAAATAAAAGATTCAAACTACTGAAGGCACTAACTACTGATAGGCATAGTTAGCAAATGAAAGATTTTGATAGAGAACAAACAATGTATTTATCTTAATAGTGTTCAAAAGTCATAATATATATATATATATATATATATATATATATATATATATATATATATATATATATATATATATAGCAGTTCATGACATCCATTCTTACAAATGTACTGTTTTTGATGGAAACACGTCCAGATCATCCGCTCTCAAAAATCCGCCATCTCACTTCCCCACATCCACCACTGCTGGCGGCTCACCTCCAACTGCGCAACGCTACGCGCTGTTTACAGCCAACAGCCCAACAATAGAATAGCAAACAACAATGCAAACCAGCCACAGACTGCACACAGGACGGCCAGTGATTTTCATACAGAGCGCTATGTGGCGTTACTAATAAACAAAAAAAAAGACAGCCTACTTACACCTCCTCATCTCAGAGCAGCAGTTGCAATCTCCCCCCTAAATTATTTACTGCATGTATTACAATCTCTGTCTTCCTCTACAGTTTTTTCACTCTACAGTTCCCTCTAGTACCATGGAAGCCATTCCCTGATGTCTTAACAGATGTCCTGTCATCCTCTCCGTTCTCCATGTCAGTAGTGTCCACATATTTTTTTCCTCTACTGTTCTGTGCAGAACCTCCTCATTTCTTACATCATTAGCTCATATAATTTTCATTATTCGTCTGTAACACCACATACCAAACGCTTCGATTCTCTTCTGTTGCGGTTTTCCCACAATCCATGCTTCACTGGTCCGCAGCTCGTGGTCGTGCGGTAGCGTTCTCGCTTCCCGCGCCCGGGTTCCCGGGTTTGATTCCCGGCGGGGTCAGGGATTTTCTCTGACTCGTGATGACTGCGTGTTGTGTGATGTCCTTAGGTTGGTTAGGTTTAAGTAGTTCTAAGTTCTAGGGGACTGATGACCATAGCTGTTAAGTCCCATAGTGCTCAGAGCCATTTGAACCATTTTGAACCATGTTACACTGTCATCCAATGCTCTGCACCAAACCCACATTCTCAGAAATTTCTTCCTCAATTTATGGCATATGTTTGATACTAGTAGATATCTCTTGGAGAGGAATGCCCATTTTTCCTGTGCTAGTCTACTTTTGATGTCCTCCCTGCCCCGTCCGTCATTTGTTATTTTTGTATCTAGGTAGCACAACTCCGTAACTTAATCTACTTCGTAACCAACAACCCTGTTGTTAAGTTTCTCGCTGTTTTCATTTCTGCTGCTTCTCATTACTCTCGTTTTGCTTCGATTCATTCACAAACCATATTCTGTACTCATTAGAAGTCTAATTCGATTCAGCAGATCATGTAATTCTGCTTCCATTTCACTCATGATGTCGTCAGTGAAACGTATCATTAACATCCTTTCACCATGAATTTTATTTCCACTCTTGAACCGTTCTTTCATTTCCGTCACTGCTTCTTCGATGTACAGATTGAACAGTGGAGGCGAAAGACTACATCCCTTTCTTACACCTTTTTAATCCGAGCTCTTCTTTCGTGGTCGTCCACTCTTATCATTACCTCTTGGCTTTTGTGTATGCTGTATATTATCCATCTCTTCCTACAGCTTTTCCCTATTTTTCTCAGAATTTCGAACATCATTTTACGTTCTCAAACGCTATTTCCAGGTCAACAGAGCTATGAGTGTGTCTTGATTTTTCTTAAGTCTTGCAACCGCAGCGTCAGAATTCCCTTTCTGGTGCCTTTACCTTTGCTACAGCCAAACTGATCGTCATGTAACACAACCTCGGTTTTCTTTTCCATTCTTCTGTACATTATTTTTGTCAGCAATTTCGATGCATGAGCTGATAAACTGATTGTGCGATAATTCTCGCACTTGTCAGCTCTAGCAGTCTTCGGAATAGCGTGGACGATATTTTTCCGAAATTCTGATGGTATATCGCCAGACTCGTACATTCTACATACCAACGTCAACAGTCTTTTTGTTGCCACTCCCCCCCAATGATTTTAGAAATTCTGATGGAATGTTATCTGTCCCTTCTGTCTTATTCGACCGTAAGTCCCCCCAAGCTCTCTTAAATACTGATTCTAATTCTGGATACTCTATCTCTTCTAAATCACTCCTGTGTCTTCTTCTATCACATTAGACAAATCTTCCCCCTCTTAGAGGCCTTCGATGTACTCTTTCCACTTATGCGTTCTCTCCACTGGATTTAACAGTGTAATTCCCTTTGCACACTTAATGTTGGCGCTCTTTTGTTTTAATGTTACCAAAGTTTGTTTCGACTTTTGTGCATGCTGAGTCAGTCCTTCCGAGAGTCATTTCTTTTTCGATTTCTTCACATTTTTGAGGCAGTCATTTCGTCTTATCTTTTTCTGCACTACCTATTTATTTCATTGCTCAGCGACTTGTATTTCTGTGTGCCTGTATTTCCCTGAACTGTTTTGCACTTCCTTCTTTCATCGATCAACTGAAGCATTTCTTCTGTTACACATGCTTTCTTCACAGTTACCTACTTTGTATCTATGATTTTCTTACCAACTTCTATGATTGCCCTTTTTGGAGGTTTTTATTCCTCTTCAACTGTAGTGCCTACTGAGGTATTCCTTTTTGCTGTATCTACTGCTTTTTTTAGAACTTCAAGTATATCTCGTCATTCCTTATTATTTCCGTATCCCACTTCTTTGCTTATTGATTCTTCCTGACTAATCTCTTAAACCTTAGCCAACTCTTCATCACTACTAAGTTGTGATCTGATTCTGTTTGATTTCGTAATATCTGTGTGACCATGATGAAATGAAACTGAAATCTTACCGTATCACCCGGCCTTTTCCAAGTATACCTCGTCCTCTTGTGATTCCTGAACAGAGTATTCGTTATTACTATCTGCAATTTATTACAGAATTCAATTAATCTTTCTCCTTTCTCGCTTCTTGTTCGAAGTCCATATTTACCTGCAACCTTTTCTTTTAGGCTTTCGCCTAGATCTGTATTCCAGTCCTTCATGACTATTATATTTTTATATCCCTTTACGTTCTGTCTTACCCTTTCAGTATCCTCATGTCATTTCTCTATCTCTTCATCTTTAACTTGCGACGCCGGCATATATACTTGAATTATCCTTTTCGGTGTCGGTTTGCTGTCGATTCTGATAAGAACAACCCTATCACTGAACTGTTCTCAATAACACACTCTCTGCCCTACTTTCCTATTCATAACTAACCCTACTCCCGTTATACCATTTTCCGCTGCTGATGTTGTTACTCTATACTCATCAGAGCAGAAATTCTTTCCTTCTTTCAATTTCACTTCACTCACCTCTACTATATCTAGAGTGGGCCTTTGCATCTCCTTTATCGGATTTTCAGCTTCCGTACCACATTCAAGCTTCTGACATTTCAATCGTAGAACGTTATCCTTACACTGATTATTGAATCTTTTTTCTCATGGTCACCCCTTGGCAGCCCTCTCCCAGAGATCCGAATAGGGGACTGCTCTGGAGACTTTTGCCACTGGAGAGATCTTCATGACAATTTTTCAATTCAGGTCACATGTCCTGTGGATGCACATGGTTATGTGTCTTTAATGCAGTGGTTTCCACTGCCTTCTGCATCCTCATGCAGTTGATAATTGTTCATTCTTCCGTCTTGTGGGGCAGTTTGCCACCCTTAGGACAAGAGAGTGTCCAGAACCTCTGTCTGCTCCTCCGCCCTCTTTGACAAGGCCGTTGACAGAATGAGGATGCCTTCTTATGCCTTACGTCTTTGGCCGCCAATGTTGATTATTAACCAAAATTTAAGCGGTGGCGGGTTTCGAAACAGACCGCTGATGTTTAGATTACTAATCAAAGACACTACCCCTACACAATGGGTGCACTTTCGGCCGTATCTATCGTCTCTCTAATCTTCCTCCTGTGTCTGCCTGCTGAGATGAGCGGTAACACCGGGCCTGGGTTCGATTCCCGGTCGGGTTGGAGATTTTCTCCGCTAGTGGACTGGGTGCTGTGTTGTCCTTATCATCAACGACACGCAGGCCGCCCACTATGAATTCACCTGAATAAGACTTGCAACCCGGTGGCCGATCTCCCCCCCCCCCCCCCCTCGAACCCCCCGATGGGGCCTCCCTGCCATCAACGCCACATGATAATCTCATTTCTTTTCCTTCCTCTTGATGGTAAGATGCTGTTTTTGCTGTTTTTCCAGTACGCAGGCTTCTCGGAATTCTATCTGTTTGTCACACTCGTCCTGGTGTTCTGCCAACACTAACATGATGTGTTGTCTTAGTCGGATATACGAGGGTGAGTCAAATGAAAACCTTAAATATTTGTTTAAATATTATTTATTGTGCAGAAGTGGTACAAAGCTGTATCACTTTTCAACATAATCTCCCCCACGCCCAGTGCAATTCCTCCAGTGCTTACAAAGTGATTAAATTCCTTTAGGAAAAAATTCTTTTAGTAGTCTGCACAACCAGTCATGCACCGCGTGGCGTACCTCTTCATCAGAACGGAACTTCTTTCCTCCCATTGTATCTTTGAGGGGTCCAAACATATGGAAATAACTTGGGGCAAGGTCTGGGTTGCTCGTTCTCTTCGTTTTCAGTTGGTGGAAGTGAACCCAGGTTTCGTCCCCAGTAACGATTTTTGCAAGGAAGCCTTCACCTTATTCGTTCAAAGCACCGAAGTAGTTCTTCACAAGCATCAACACGTCGTTCTCTCATTTCAGGAGTGAGCTGCCGTGGCACCCATCTTGCAGACACTTCGTAAAACTGGAGCACATCATGCACAATGTGATGTGCTGACCCATGACTAATCTGTAAACATGCTGCAATGTCATTCAGTGTCATTCGATGGTTTTCCTTCACTATGGCTTCAACTGCTTCAATGTTCTGTGGAGTCACAACTCGTTGTGCCTGACCTGGACGAGGAGCATCTTCCACTGAAGTCACACCATTTACGAACTTCCTACTCCATTCGTAGACTTGCTTCTGTGACAAACATGCATCACCGTACTGAACCTTTATTCGTCGATGAATTTCAATAGGTTTCACACCTTCACTACGCAAAAACCGAATAACAGGAAGCTGTTCTTTCCTGGTGCAAGTCGCAAGTGGGGCTGCCATCTTTATACTGATACTGCGACGGTATGTTTTCATTTGACTCACCCTCGTAGCTCTCATGCTCAGATGTTCGTGTCCTCGTCAGTCGCCCTGTCTCCCCTAGATTCACTACTCGACACTCGCATCCTATTTCATAAACTGCAAAAGCATGTAGCTTGGATGAGCCAAGAACATCTTTTATTCTGTTGCTGCTTCGAAAAATCGGCTTTTTCACCAGCGAAGAAAAGTATAAACAGCAATAAAGGATGTCTAAAAACTCTCCTCCTCAACCTCAATACCCTATCAGATTACATTAAGTGCCTCTTCCACCAGTACATAAGAAACAAAACTTTTCCCATTCAGTAGTTTGAAAAACGACCCTGACGAAGGTCATTTGCAACAGCGGCCACGGCGTCGGAGAGATTTTACACATCGACAATGTGGTCATGTACGCAGAGGAATTTCATCGACTTGGGAATAATCCTGTAACCAGATATTGCACAAACCTTTGAAGTAAGGTGGCACGGGTGCAGAAAGAAGAGAGCTAGGGGTAGCAGGTACCCACCGTGAGGCCGTTGACGAGCCACTCGAGGCTGGGGGCGGGCCGGGCCGGCGCCGAGCTGCAGTTGGCGCTGAGCGTCTCCCCGGGCTGGTAGGACTCGCTGCTCGCCCACACCTGGGGCGCGTCCTGCTGCGGCTCTGGGGCACCAAACACTTGCCGTTACTGGCGCTCACACACCACTCCACTACACAAATGTAAACAAGGCATTGTACGAGGGCTACTCGTTTATTAAGGTCCGATCGGTCTCGAAATATAAAACAAAGTGAAAAATCAAAATATTTTAATTGCAGTGGACAGCTACACATTTCAGATAATTTAGTGCATAGTCGCTGTGGTGTCACGTATCGATACTGCTGTACGGGAGTATCACAAAGGAATTGAAAATTTCTGCCCAAAACCAACGGCGCCGTGCAGCATCCAGTTGAACCAATGGAGCACACCCGCTGAGCCACCCCTACAGCGGCTCTGGACTATGAGCACCCTCTGCCGCTGCAATATAGGACGGCCGACGGTGGCATACCAGTCGACTTGCACTTGGAGCTACTACGCTACAGTAACTTTGTCTGAGTTTTATCCTTGCAGACACTGAAGTAGCTGGACTATGTTTCTTGAGGCATTATGTGTGATGAGTCATCATACACTTGGAGAAATATAAGTACACTACTGGCCACTATAATTGCTACACCACGAATATGACCTGCTACAGACGCGAAATTTAACCGCCAGGAAGAAGATGCTGCGATATGCAAATGATTAGCTTTTCAGAGCATTCACACAAGGTTGGCGCCGGTAGTGACACCTACATCGCGTTGACATGAGGAAAGTTTCCAACCGATTTCTCATACAGAAACAGCAGTTGACCGGCGTTGCCTGGTGAAACGTTGTTGTGATGCCACGTGTAAGGAGGAGAAATGCGTGCCATCACGTTTCCGACTTTGATAAAGGTCGGATTGTAGCCTATCGCGATTGCGGTTTATCGTATCACGACATCGCTGCTCACGTTGGTCGAGATCCAATGACTGTTAGCAGAATATGGAATCGTTGGGTGCAGGAGGGTCATACGGAATCCCGTGCTGGATCTCAACGACCTTGTATCACTAGCAGTCGAGATGAAAGGCATCTTATCCGCATGGCTGTAACGGATCGTGCAGCCACGTCTCGATCCCTGAGTCGACAGATGGTGACGTTTGCTAAACAACAACCATCTGCACGAATAGTTCGACGACGTTTGCAACAGAATGGACTATCAGCTCGGAGACCATGGCTGCGGTTACCCTTGACGCTGCATCACAGAGCGCCTGCGATGGTGTACTCAACGACGAACCTGGGTGCACGAACGGTAAAACGTCACTTTTTCGGATGAATCCAGGTTCTGTTTACAGCATCATGATGGTCGCATCAGTGTTTGGCGACATCGCGGTGAAAGCACATTGGAAGCGTCTATTAGTCATCGCCATACTGGCGTATCACCCGGCGTGATGGTATGGGATGCCACTGGATACACATCTCGGCCACCTCTTGTTCGCATTGATGGCACTTTGAACAGTGGACGTTACATTTCAGATGTGCTACGACCCGTGGCTCTATCCTTCATTCGATCCCTGCGAAACCCTACATTTCAGCATGATAATACACGACCGCATGTTGCAGGTCCTGTACGGGCCTTTCTGGATACAGAAAATGTTCGACTGCTGCCCTGGCCAGCACATTCTCCAGATCTCTCACCAAATGAAAACGTCTGGTCAATGGTGGCCGAGCAACTGGCTCGTCACAATACGCCAGTCACTACTCTTGATGAGCTGTGGTATCGTGTTGAAGCTGCATGGGCATGTGTACTTGTACACGCCATCCAAGCTCTGTTTGACTCAATGCCCAGGCGTATCAAGGCCGTTATTACGGGCAGAGGTGGTTGTTCTGGGTACTGATTTCTCAGGATCTATGCACCCAAATTGCGTGAAAATGTAATCACATGTCAGTTCGAGTATAATATATTTGTCCAATGAATACCCGTTTATCATCTGCATTTCTTCTTGGTGTAGCAATTTTAATGGCCAATAGTGTAAATCTTCTGTTTGTTGTGTCGCTAGTAATTTCTGCTCTTTTTCAGATTTTTTACTGCGACAGTTACTGCACAATTCCGTAGCCCACCTCTACTTATCGTTGCGTACAAAGTCGCTGCGTCCACTTTGACATATGTCACATCGTTTTACAGACTTTCCAATACCCTCGTCACAGAATACAGCCGCCTGCATCTGGTCTGCATCTCGTTGTCTGTACGAAATTGTTGTCTTCATAGCCAGCGCTTGATGTGATCAGCGATGAAACCCAGAGAGAGCCGCGTCTGGGCTCTTTGGTAAATGATCAAACACTTCCCATCGATAAATCTGCAGGAGCTTTGTGCACCCCAGAACTGACATGAAGAAGGAAATACTTGACACGGTACATGGGCTGCACTAAATCACAGGAAATCTCTCAGCAGGCACTCATACTTGGCGAGAGACACTATTTTCTAGTCATCTTTACGTTCCAGCTGCGCTCTCAGACCTAAAAAGAGCGACATGGTTCGATCGACAGTCATACTAGAGACACTGCCCAAAACATCTGTGCAAAGCTTCATCGGATTTGGACTGTGGTTTCAATTTCGCGACCGATCGGACCTAAATAAACGAATAGCCCTCTACATACACTACATACAGCATCTCCCCAGAGTGGTTACGATTTGTTACTCAGGCACACTTGGGACAAATTCTTCAAGGGATTTGGGGCAAAAACACTTGTTTCTCTGATGATATTTTTATACACACTACAAACAGCGTCTCCTCCAGCTTTAAGAACACACTTATCGCCCACTCTTTGGCACCTCCTGCTGACGTCCTATGGTTACAAACAATAGATACTACTGTAAATTGACTACCACTCTACTACATAAGGGTAAACAATGTATTAAATATTTTATATGTGCACTACAAACAGTTCCAGCTGATACAACTTGCTATTTGCATATCCATGAGGCACTTCCTGGTGGGGCTCTGGGGCAAAAACAACGTTACTGGACATAAGCTACCACTCTGCTGTACAAATGTAAACAATCTGTTGTCTTTCCCAGCTGGATGTGCTCGCCAACACCTCGGGTTGATCCTGCTGCTGGTCCGCGACAAAAAAAACCTTTGATGGTACTGAGGCTGAGCAACCATGTTACTAACCAAATACATATTAGGCACTGCATATGTACTGCATTCAGCAATTACCCTGTCTGGTAGCACTCGCTACACACCCACCCCCAGAGTTCGTCCCTGTAACTGTGAAGCTACTTTGCTCCACAAACATACACATACCCTTAGCTGGCAGGTCTCGCTCTCTTCGCCCACGTAGTTAGCTCCCTGCTGTAGATCTTGAGCGACAAACACCTGTCGAGCTTTCACTTCGACAAACAAATGTAATTAATGTAGTGTATATGCTCTAGACACAGCTTGTCCCCTGACTGGTAAGCTTCGTAGTTAACAGCAACTCGGCCGCTGATGACCTGGTTGTGAATCTGCCATTACCCTACTTGACATAGGACATTATTAGGTTTTAAATAGTACTTTTCAATATTTTGCAAATAGCTTAGAAGGATCGTGTAAGACTCACTGGCAGATAGTGCCATGCTGTGTATCTGCCCAATAAAAGATCCGACTCAACTAATTTAGATACTACAATATTATGCAAACGTAAACAATATGTTCTCTATGAACTGCTTATAGCAAACCCTATGTAGGGTAGAGACAACAATTCTTATGGATGTGGAGGAGTACTCCTGGATGTACCTTGGGCAGCATCTGCTGTAAATTTGCAGAACCTCAACGTTGATTTTAGCATATCTGAAAGGCAAACAACATGTTGTATGCATACTGCATACGGTTCGTTCCACAACTGGTAAGTTTATCTGCTCCTGACACCTGGCGCATGTCTCACTTTGGCTCTGCATCACAGAACATAGCTGAGCTACCATATTACTGTTGTTTGCTCATCTACCATTATGACATGTCATGTTGCATCTGTGTGTCCTTAAACACCTGCCATTATCATAGCTGAGTTTCCACGCTGCATTTTACTTCCAATCCGTATACTACATGCAGACTGTAGACAGGGCAGAAAAACAGTCACCAAGAAACTTTAGGTATGTCCCAACATACTCGTATGGTGTAAGTAGTACAGTACTTACATAAAATAAGAATTAATGTCCACCTTTATCGTTGGATTTTGATGTGTATCTCATGTAGCACGAAATGCATTTTGTAACAGTAGTAGTAGTAGTAGTAGTAGTAGTAGTAGTGGTACTTGTTGTTGCTGTGGTATGTTCTTTTGCTAGCCGATGTAATAGTGTAGCCGATATAAGAAGCCAATATGTGCTCACATATTGGTCTTGTTTAACAGGTACTAAGTTGGCAGTACGCACATCGTGTTCACCTAAAAAGTCATTCCAAAAGTGGTACTGTGACGGGTTGTCACACGGTACGATTTGTTTAATGTTTCCGCAAATGTGATGCATGTTTAAACTGTGGTGGATTTAGGATAAGTATGACATAATGAGTGTGACGCAAATGCCTTAAACTTGTCCTCATCCCAGCGAACAAAGCAAAAGTGCATAAATCTTTCATATAGAAGTTCTTGCAACAATACTGATGCCCTGTCGACCTGTAAGATGGTGTCTCATTGGCCATTGTAGAGTTTTGTTTCCAAGCTGCTCAGAACAATGACATTCTCGCTGCATTATCAAGTATAGCCGAAACTGAAAATTTCTTAAAGATCAAATATAACCGATACTAACCTAATTTTCGGCAAATCAGCGCACGATGTCAACCCACTTCGATGACCCACGACGATTTAAGGGACTGTGTCAGCGCTAAAACCACACCCAGATGGGCTTACATTTGCACAGGAAGGAGACCAAAGAGCACAACCTGAGATCGCATAACAGCATCACTCACAACACCAGTTACTTTGCAACAGAGAAATGGTAAACTACGAACATAACATTATAACAAGTAGAATGCTGCAACAGATAAACACTTGATAAACCACTCCTACATTACTAGAGTGTGTGACATTATAGATTATATGTTAAATCGAGAGGGGTGCCAGAAACAATGGCGTCAGCAAAATCCGGGTGCCTCGAACCAGACATACTGTGTGTATACGAATTAGCACAACGCTGCAAAGTACGCACCTAGAGAGTATGAAATTGCTTTTAAATTTGTTTCTTGGGAGTAATTAGACGTTTTCCAGAACGCTAGTCTATCTTCACATCTAGGTAAATTGTGTGCCTCTATCGTCTCGATGCGGTTAGCCTAGTGGAACACCTAGTAGAAACACCACAGCTCGATATATCCCTACAATACTAGGGTGTGTGAAAACGATCTTATTCTCTTACTGGTTGAAACAATGTCAGAGTAAAATCCTGGTGCATTTAATCAAAAATACTATAGGTAAAAGAATTAGTACTGCGCTACAAAAATGCGCGCCTGGAGAGGGACAGAGAGATAGAGAGGGAGAGCAGTATATGCGGGGAAAAGTATGTCGCCTACAGGGCAGCCTCCCTTCTGAAGTTAACGCGTGGTACAGAGCCACGACCGCAAACTTGGATTACTGTCGTGACCACACTGCTCGACAACTCAGTAATGACCGAGAAATTTTGCACAATGTATACTTAATCGCTTCCGACCAGGTTTCTGTCAGAAGAGTCACTATTATGAAAGTACGAACCTGAGGTAGGGCCATTCCACCAACGGCAAACAGATAACAACAAGTCGGACCAAATATGTGGATTGTGTTGCAGATAAACACTAAGCACTACCCTCCCATCCGCCCTTTCTTCTGAACCAATAAGAAATGAACGCCCCTACCCTAACCATCACCTTTTCAAAGCTAGCACTTATGCATGAGCGACCATTTTTTCAACCAGACTGCACTCCCAGGTCGAATTAAGGTATGTAATTATAATTACTATATCTACACAAGTAAATCTGCAATATGATTATTAATATTCGCAACGTTACTGTAAGACCGGTGTATTAAATGCAGGAAATCCGAGTACAGCTACTGCTATTGACGTAATTCCGTGTGACCATAAAAATCCACGGACACACGCTAGTCAGCTAGCCCAACTGTTGTATTTACATAGAAAATTATTGATTCCAAAAGCTTTCCTTTGCGTTAATAATGAGTGACATCGCATATTTAGATATGCTTTAATAGACGGTAGTCAGTGTATTACTACTAACCTGCCACACGATATTTACACAAATAACCTCTGAAATATTATTGCTTAGTGACAATTATAAAAGACTCGTAAATGCAATCCCGCAAACACAATGACAGTGGGCTAGATCTTCTAGTGCTTCCACGCTGAATAAAAAGACATTTAACTCTCGCACTATGAGTTTGTGACATTACTACAAGACTCATAAATAGATATGGAGTATATATACATGTGTCTGCCACACACAAATAAGTCTGAGCAATGACCACAGTGTAGCAGAAATAAACTATTCCTACATATGAAGTCGCCGACTCACATAGCTCACAATATCTCTCTCTCTACATGATAAAATGTGACCTGAGAGACATCTACAGAGAACATCTCGCGATAAGCAAATTACCCAAAGACGTACCACCCATGGGATTCAACTTTTGAACAACGCTTATGCAATGACTGCTGGAAAAAAATATGGCTTGCACACACCTGATAACATTAGAGTCATAGCCACTTCTTCTCAATCGCTACAAATGCCTCCAGCACTATAAGGCACCAGATAGCTCAAAGGTATCGTCACCGAGGCACTCCCTACGTAAATGAAACAGCTAACCTTGGAGAAGGGGCACCATCGCTTCAGCATGAGTGCGTTAGCTGATGGTAGGCACGAGAAATCTTTCTACGCAAACTGACAAATTAGGCGAATCACCGACATGTGTGTGCCATTATCAGTATTGGACAAGAACTGCCTTCCCCCTGCGAGAAATCATGGCGCCGAGAACTGTCAGGTCACTCTGCAGTTACGCAAAGATACGAGGTTCAGGTGGATCCGTGCGTGGCACGAGTCTGTAATCGGTCGCAGAAAGCCGGTGCTTAAGTAGACAGGCAGTAAGCATCACCTGTCATAAGCGCTCTGTAGCCATGCACCATCTCTCGATAAGCAGACTACACAAAGAAATACCACTCATGGCATTCAATTTTCGATCAACGCATATGCAACGACTGATGAAAAAAAAAATTGCCTTCACATACCCTATAACATTAGAGTCATAGCCGTTTCTTCTCAATCACTACAAATGCCTTCAGCACTATAAGCCGTAAAACCTTTTAAAAGTATTTGTTACAATACATTTTTCTAAATATCGAGAATAATTCCAGTAATGACATATTACTAAGGGTAGTGTAGTTAACTTGCACAGAGAGAATTTATTAAATCTGCTATATTAAGGTCAAAAGTTATAAGAAAAATGTGCAGTAACTTGCGTTAAATTTACAATCCTTATGTGGCCATTAAACATGTGTTTTTGTTATGTATCAAATGGTAAATTACTTTTAACGTATCATAAGGAAGAAGAAAAAAAAAACAGTGATCGAAAAAATATTTATGTACAGCCCCTGTGTTTTATAAAGTTAATAGCCACATCTTGTAACAGTTAATCTTTATTTTATTAGCGTAAGTGCTGTGACAAACAACTTCCTATGTACAAGATTTATCCCACAAAAATATCGTAATGCTGGACTTTTTAACAGCTAGTTCTGTCAACACATTAGTATTACGTAAACTCAAATTGGCAACATATATATCACGTAAGATAAGACAAAGCCGAAAACCTACAGGCAGACGTTTCGTGTCTAGCCCTATTTCTTTTGAGGAGCATTGGGTACCATACAGAGCACGTGTGTGTTCTAAAAAGTTCAGGAAGAGACGATATGATTTTGTTATTATATAATAAGAGACCTGCAGTTTAGACAAGCGTTAATAAACACAATGATTCTGTTTGTGCAAGCGTATGTCTGACATATGTTAAGGAACAGGCGTATGTAAACACTGGCCTGCCTCTAAAATAATCTGTTATGAAAGAGCTATATCTCAGTTCACGCGATAATTATAGCCCACATGTATTAATGCAAGCTAGTAAGTGTCCCAAGCTGATTAGCAAATCCTGTATATTTTCGTAACAGAGCACGAAAGCCCTGAACATGTATTGCATGCGAAAATAATTATAGATTGATGAGTAATTGCAGATATTTATTAACAACACCATACTGACATTGGTACTGGGTGGTGGAACTGAAACGCCGGCCAGAGTGGCCGAGCTGTTCTAGGCGCTACAGTCTGGAACCGCGCGACCGCTACGGTCGCAGGTTCGAATCCTGCCTCGGGCATGGGTGTGTGTGGTGTCCTTAGGTTAGTTAGGTTTAAGTAGTTCTAAGTTCTAGGGGACTGATGACCTCAGAAGTTAAATCCCATAGTGCTCAGAGCCATTTGAACCATTGGTGGAACTGAAACACATCTGGCAAGGTGATGTTTCTGCCAGCTATAGGTGTGAGTGCTTGATAAAACGTGGCTCCCACTCTCCGAGCTATAAGAAGTAACGTGGCTGGTGAATGGAGTCCAGTAATCCAGCAAAGCAACATTGATTTCCAGCATTAGATCGCCTGCAAACAGCAGTCAGTAAGACTTTTGGTGTATTACAAGTATGGAGATGCAGTGCATAATCTTATAAAATGTTACAGGTGCCGATTTTTTTTAAAGTAGTGCGTCGAGATATGGCATTGTATCCTGCCACTAACGAATGAAACTACAGTCTTCCGCATCATGTACATATCCAGATAAAAATACAGCACTTGTATTATAATTTTAGGAGTCATAACCACAAAAGACATTTCAATCACATGATCAGCAACATATAAAATAGCATGACATCCCAGCAGACAAAACCGTAGAACGAACTAAGGACTTATACACGAAGACTTTGATAGACGAAGACCTATTCTATTAATAACGGATCACCTCCCTTATGTATCAGGAAGGTATAATTTGTTTTCTACCTCCGTCAACTAGACAGTCCAATCCTCTACAGATAGAGTGCAGTGCTTCTTTAGATTCTCAGATTTACTCTCAGTATAATTTCCCATATTCTTCAGACTAGCAAAAAACATTCTGGGAGGTATTGCATCCCATACTAATTTGCTTACGCAAGTAGGCAGTCGTCCACACATAAATAGTCCACAAGAGAACTATCAGCATCGTTGGTTGGTAGCTAATGTAAACGAATAGCAGGTTAAATGATTAAAATATAGACATGCAGAGGATAAATTTATTTGGAACTGCAATCCAATTACACTGTTTTGTATGTACTGTGACGTGTATAGCCCATGCCTGTGGGGCAAGACGTGGGGGCCAGCAGGGACAAGGAGCATGTGTAGTGCTGTACTGCTCACCAGAAGTGCATAATTAGCAGTGTACATTTATTAATGTCATCAGATCCAATGTCTATAAAAATACCACGTGCCAGTCCCGAACTTAACAACCATATGGTAGAACACGACAATTCATTCAATTGCATGGAGGGCTGACATAATGTACGATTGACTATGACATAATTTTAAGTAGAACTAAGATGTATATTTTGATAAAATAACATGCACAATGTAGACGTAAGTCATCAGCACAGAGGTTATGCACCTCTGCAGTAAAGTAAACGTCTCAAAATACTGTACTTCATACAAGCACACACCAACAGCATGAGGTTTTGAAATCGACTGGAACAATAAATAATTAAAATTAAAGATACTATTTTGCATTTGAACTCAAACATAGCGTACTTGATTATCCTTATCGACAGCAAAAACATGACGTTAAAGACTCAAGATGAAGCACTAAATCTGGCAAGAAATACGCTGTTTCTCTAGAATGCGATGTCAGTGCCCTACAGGGCCTGAAGTAGAATGGATGCGATTTTTGTGGTATGCATACTAATGAAGAAAAGTCATTTTCAGTGGCTCCTGGACCCACATTATAGCAAATATGTAACTGCTTATTCAAGAAATAATAACAGTGTATGATTGAAGAACGTTGAACAGGAGATGGCGACAGTAGCTCACAGGCTGGAAGATAGAGCTAGCAAGAGAACCCTGGGCGATTTAGCTGTGAGGGAGATGTAACCTACAACAGAGTTGCGCTGCGGTATGAAACGGTATCGACTGCACGTATCTCGCCGAAATACATTCAAAACATTCAGTTTTATATGAATCAGAAGCAGTAAAAATACCACAACTGATACTGTCAGAGAGAACAATTAAAATGTTTAAATGTTTGATAATGGTTTCCAGACTTCAGAAAAGCGACAAGTAATAGTATTAGATACGAATCAAAATCATGAAGACAAAATGTATGTGATCCATGTTAGGCCCAGAACCCGTTTATCTTTTATCAGAAAACTTCTCTTCATTGCATCTGTAGTAACATCCATATGGAATCCATGTATATTCCTCTGTAGTTCTGGAATTATATCACTTCAAATTGCAATCAAATATTTTTAATAGCATTCAGGATAAAATAACATTACTATTGCCTTATACCATCAGTACTAGTGGGAGTATAATAAAACAGGGTGTTTATAAATGAATATCGGGGTTTTAACGCTTTAAAATATTTATTATATTAAACTAACAGTTGTAAATGATATGTCAAATGAAAGAGCAACTGAAACAGTTTTACCAAGAACCTTACAATGTTAAATAATAGCGTAGCGCGCGACTGGTTGAACTTCACTGTACCCAAGTGCTGGATAGGCCGCAAGGAATCCAATGACAGGGCTTGCTTCGCAATTTCATTTGACATATCATTTATAACTATAAGTTTAATATAATAAATATTATAAAGCGTTAAAACCCCGATATTCATTTATATAAACACCCTGTATTGTCTTTTCATCCTCTCTCTCTCTCTCTCTCTCTAGAATATGCTGTCTTTCCACTAATAAAGCGCATGTGATATCATACTCTGTCTTATAACTACTCGTTACGATAGCGACCAACCTTCCCTCTTTCCCGATTAATCCATCTGTATAGCGGTTTCTGTTTTTAAGTCTGTATGTGATGTCATGCGTCTTCCTCCTTCCTCCCTCCTCCATGTCTTTTTGCAAGTGGTCTGCGTTCTCTCTCAGCTTCGAATCTGAAGCAGTTTTGGGAAGAGGTAAAATTTTAGCAGTTCTTTCTTTCTTGTAGCTTTCTATAAAAGTATCCAAGATATCTTCAGGCACTTTGTTCTAGAGCTTATGTCACAAAAAATTTCGGCTGCTTGCTATGTACGAATACAGATATCCTGTATGACTGTTTTGTATGTGGATTTTACTGAATGTTTGGGTATTTATTATTTTTCCACATTTTTTTGCTAATTGGTAGAGAAGGAATTCAGGTTACTACTGTAATAAGTAGATATAATAGAGTATGACACCACATGTGATTTAACAGTGCAAAGACACGCACGCACATGCACACACACGCACACACACACACACACACACACACACACAACAACCACACACACACAAAGCTGTTACATTATTTTGTGTAGTGGTCTCTTGCATGGATCCTCCCCCTACCCCCAATCCCTCTCCCACTAATGTCAGTGGTGGTAGTGGGAGCAGTGAGCGGCGACAATGGAGGAGGTGTGCAGGTATCATTGGCAGTCAGGTGGGTTCAGACTATCATCTGAAAGGTGTATTCACATTTGAAATAATGCACCATGTGCTACATTTGGGAAAATTGTTTGTGGTGGTTCCACCTGCGCAAATTCCTGAACCGCATCCATTCACACAGTAATTCTGGGACAACATTTGGGTTGGATCCAACAACCTACCATCTGGGATAACATCCTGAAATCTACCCACTTACGGTAGGTCTGGAAATACTGTTTTCAGCCTCCACTGTTGCTACTGCACCCCTCACCCGTGTGTGTTCAACAGAATAATTCAACACTCTAACCCCTCAGCAACTCATGTATGTGTCTTAGTGTGTTTTAGCACTGAAATCTTGAGGGAGAAATATAGTTTGTAGTACCCTGGCTAGGTTGGGACACTGTACACAGTTGTCTGGTAAAAAAAATAGCAACCCACATTGGTAATGTAGGCATAGGAACAATCTGAGCTGGAATTTGAGAGAGCCCACTGACATACATAAGTAGAGTAATCGTTAGAGATGGGGATGCTGCTCCTTATCGTAATAAGTAGATACAAGAGAGGATATGTGTTTTAATAGTGCACAAATGGCGCATTCTAGAAGGAGAGACATGGTGGCAAGACAATATTCTCATACTTCCATCAGTTCTATGTGCATGAGGTTCGGTAATGACATTTTGTCCTGAATGCTGTGATATTCTCTCTCTCGATACATGCAAGATGGAAGTCATTATTTGGAATCGTAAAAATTTTTGGGTCCAGTGTAAAGTGGTATGATTCCAGAATCATAAAGTAATACACGTGGATCACATATTGACAGTACTGCAGACGAAATCAAAGCATGTTTCCTGATAGAGGATAAAATGGGATCTGTGTTCTACATGTATACCATGCTTTAGATTAACACCTAATGCTATTGTTTGTCGTTTGTCTAAATTTTCAACTCATTTATGAGACATTTGACCATTTTCTGAGTGTTCTCTTTGGCAGTTTAAGATGTGGGAATTCTACTGCTTTCCGCACATAGAAAGCTGAGTGATTTGGAGGACAGTAAATGCATGTTGGTGAGATAGGAACTCAAAGATGCAGTTAGTACAGATACTATTTCACATCTCATCACAATGTACTGGTAGGTTAGATCTCTTTCACAGCTGAATCACTGGGGGTAGCCCAATCGCTGTATCTGCGAGCCTGCAAGCTCCTGTAACCATTCTTTCTTTAACATTTTACAGTCATGCACTATCGTTATTATTATTTAAATAATTTGTTACACCATTGCTATAAAGTGACTCTGGATGTTATTAAAAATGATTTTCCTCCATTAGGAGACATTTTGAGTAAGACCATGCTTAAGAAAAAAGAATCACATCCACCCTGCCCCAGGTTCTAAAGTACAACCACAAAGCATTACAAAAAAAAAAAAATATATTGTAATCAAACCCAGACATAGAGAGTATGACCAAAAGTGCTGTCAGCTAGAGTCTTTACCTATATCTTTTTGCTACTGATATGGATAATCCACTGAAATGTGTTTGACCCATGGGTTTTAAAACAAAATGTTTTCTTTAATTTTGTTTATTTAATGTGAAAATGGATTATACAGCCTCATGTTGTTGATTTGTTCCCATATAAAATAAATTATTTTCGGGTGTTTGCTACTAATTAAGAGGGTACATCAACCACTGGACTAAGGATCTCAGACTAGATTGTTTGTATTATTTTATTGAAACGATATAAAACTCGTCCATACATTAAAAAGACGCTGCCTGCTAGGGTCCCATTATCACATTCTACCATTTGGTTGTCAGGTTTGGGACTGGTATCTCGCATTTTTATAGATTTGGGTCTGATACTTCAATAAATATATCCCACTAAGTATGCGTTTTTCGTGTGTAGAGTTACACTATCTATGTTACTTGCCACTACTGGTTTATGTCCCACAGTTTGGTTGTGGGGTTTACATGACGCAGCACATATAAAATAGTGTAACTGGATTGTAGTTCCAATCACATTTAGAAAGTATGATAAGAAGATCAAATGATTGGTGGTTTATCATGATCTTTACCAAAGGTTTTTGCTACTAGTGTGAATGATCATCGTTAATAAGAAAAGAATTTGCTGTGTTTGCTCACTTTGATCATGTCACTAAGCTAAGATGCTTACATAGCTTTATCATTGCTATTGCAGACTGACATGCAATCTAAACATGTACGTATATTCTGGAGAATTAAATACTGTTGACTTCTGTGGATGTATATTCAGTCCAGATAATCGGGGTTGATAATCGATTATAAACTATTCTCTGAATATCAATAGTTTTAACTATTTAACCTGTAAATACATTACAAAAACTACCAACCAGTGATGCTAACAGTTCTACTATGGGCTATCTCTGGGTGAATGGGACGTAATACCTACCCAGAAGTATTTTTGCTTGTGTAAATAATATGGAAAATTCTAGTGATAGTGAATTTGAGAATGAAGAGACCAACTATTCGTCTCTAGTGGTCTTAACTGTATTTCTGGGAGAGATACAGAACGAATTATACCTTCCTATTACATAAAGGGGGCGATGTGTGTCGAGCAGGCTTAGACTACTATCTATTAAAGCTTTAGTCCTAAGGTCGTTTTACAGTTTTGTCCGCTGGGATGTAATGATATCTTATATGTTGTTCATGTTGTAATGACGACGTATTTTGAGGTTGTGACTCACAAAATTTGAACACTTAAGTGTTATATTTTTAGCTGGATGTACATATGTTGAGGAAGACTGCAGTTTTAATGGATTATTTGGTAATGGCAAGACACAAAAGCGCACCTCGACACAAATTGGAAAAAAAGACAATCCAGACCTTTAATGGATATAGAACTATGCATTGCATTTCTATTGTTTTAACATGGAAATTTATTATACCGACAGTGATAACGACAGTTCTTTTGCAGACAATCTAATACTACAATTCAATGTAACTCTGCCGGATGAATCAACTCAATTCATCAGCCACATTACTTTCTATACAACCAAGGATGGGAACCACATTTTATTATGCACTTACCTCTATGAATGGAAAAAAAATCACCTCAGCAGATGTTTTATAATTCGACCATGCAGCGCCAATATCAGTGTGATGATGTTAATAAATATCTGCAGTTACCTACCGATCTATAGTTATTTATCGCATGCAATACATGTTCAGGATTTTCGTAGTTCGTTACGAAAAGATGTGGGATTTGCTCTTTTTTTATAATTTCCTGTACTGTAGGTCGTTTATAAGAGAGTCTATCGGGAATAATGTCTCTTCCTAAACTTTTTAGAACACCCTTATACTCTGTATTGTCCTTTGTGCTACTCACATAAAATAAAGTTAAAGAAGAAAAGCCTACCAGTGCGAGTCATTCTTTCTCTACTCTTATGTGGTACAAACACTGTGAGCAGAGCAGACACTGACGACGGATCACCCTAGCGAAGATATGGACTGAAAATGGGGAAATCCATTGAGATAAGCGACTTTGACAAAGGCCAGATTACTGTAACACAGAGCCCGTGAACGAGCATATCGGAAACGGCGAAGCTGGTCGAATGTTAACACGCAACTGTCGTGAGTCTATGCGGAAAGAGGTAGGACAGTGAAAGAACCACAATGTGCTAAATCGATAGACATCCACGACTCTTCATAAATGGTGGGGTTGGGAGGCTTGTCGGTTCTGTGAAGTAGGACAGATGCTCATCTTCGGCATTTCTGCCGGATGAGCACAATGCTGGTACATGCAAGTGTGATTCGGAACACACCGTTCATTGTACAATTACATTGTTGAACGTTGAGCTCCACAGCGGAGCACCCCTATTTGTTCACATGTTGACTCAATGATATCATCAATTAGGATTGCAGTGGGCACGGGACCGTCGGGACTCGACCGTCGGTCAATTGAATCCTGTCGGTCCTTCAGGTGAATCACATTTTTTCTGTACTATTTCGACAGCAGTCTACACAAAACCCAACATCGAGGGCAACTGTAGGTTGAAACGTGCAGCATGCAAGACACAGCCTGATGGCCGCAGTATTATGCTATGGGAGACATTCTCCTGAGCTTGTATGGTGCCTCGAATACACGCTGAGAGCTGCGAACCATCTTTGTCCCTTCCTGCTTGATGTCTTCCCCGACGACGATGTCATTTTTCAGCAGTATAAGTGCCCATGTCTCTGATCCAGAACTGTGCTACTGTCGTTTGAGGAGCATTATAGTGATCTGACGTAGATGTCTTGGTGACCAAATTCATCTGATTTGAATCCTATGAAACCCATCTGGGTCACTATCAAGAGCCATAGTCCCGTATGCGAATCAGCAGCCAGTTATTTACGGGAATTACTTGACCTATGGGTAGATGTCTAATACCACATACCTCCACAAACCTACCAACAAAATGTCGCATCCGTGTCAAGTCGATAGTTTCCACAGTTTTTACCTCACTTTTCATTTTCTAGCTCACTCATTCATTTCACTCGTTCGTTCAATAGAAAATAAGAAGTTACCCATAACCTACACAAAATGTCTACTATAATCTACTTTTCAGGTCTAACACACTTAATTACATTTAAATTACTTAACTAAATGAATGAAAATGAGTATTTTTTGTAGCAGTTACCAGTTTTCAAAATAATTATTTCTTTCATACAAATGGTAAACAAAATAAAATAAAACCCTATATTTTTTTTATAAAAGGTGAATGTATAAAAATAAAATAAAATATTTTTTATAAAAGGTGAACATAAGAGAATAAATAAAACGCATTATGGTGAATTTAAAAAGTATCATTTATTTTTACATGGTTTTGCTACGAGAAACCTACAATAATAAATTCACTATCAAAAAGTTCAAAGTTTTTTAAGCAGAACAACACAGTTATTCAAGAGAAATTCGAAACAGTTCAAATACATACAAAAAAGTATTGGGAATCAGGCATTTGTCAATCGCTGACAGTGCATATAAAACTTAAGCTAGAAACATGAATCTTTCTTTGTGTTTATTTGGTTATTTTTAATTTTATCAAGTTTAATATTAATCTTGTAATTTAGATCTATATTTTTATTTCTAATTTCTTCTTCCATCCAGTAACTGGAACAATAACATCCTGGTATATTTTCGAATTTAAAAATATATCGTTGCCTCGATATTTTTCGATTGTAATGTTGGAAATGGTTAGTTTTAATCCTTCTTCTAGGTCTTCTAGTAGTTTACAGTTTTGGAGTTTTATGTTTCCATGTATTTGAGCCCTTTTTATACTTTTGATTGTTTCTCATCTTCTTCTTTATACAGTAAACTCTTTTTGTTCTCGAAAATTGGATGTATTTTTAAGGAAGCTATTCTGTAGAAAGAATTTCCATTATAAGCAGAAAAAATCTGTCTCTATTTCCAAAAATGGTTCTTCAAGAGGATAGTAAGAAATTTATAATTCTGACAGAAGGCTACTATATGGATTACAAGTATATCCTTCTTTTTCTAAGAAAATTGCTATTTTTCCATATCTACAAATTAATTTTTATCAGAGCATTTAACAATATGAACCGATTTATAAAAGGTGAACATAAGAGAATAAATAAAATGCATTATGGTGAATTTAAAAAGTATCATCTATTTTTACATGGTTTTGCTACGAGAAACTGAGAATAATAAATTCACTATCAAAAAGTTCAAAGTTTTTTAAGCAGAACAACACAGCTATTCAAGAGAAATTCGAAACAGTTCAAATACATACAAAAATGTATTGGGAATCAGACATTTGTCAATCGCTGACAGTGCACATAAAACTTAAGCTAGAAACACCAATCTTTCTTTGTGTTTATTTGGTTATTTTTAGTTTTATCAAGTTTAATATTAATCTTGTAATTTAGATCTATATTTTTATTTCTAATTTCTTCTTCCATCCAGTAACTGGAACAATAACATCCTGGTATATTTTCGAATTTAAAAATATATCGTTGCCTCGATATTTTTCGATTGTAATGTTGGAAATGGTTAGTTTTAATCCTTCTTCTAGGTCTTCTAGTAGTTTACAGTTTTGGAGTTTTATGTTTCCATGTATTTGAGCCCTTTTTATACTTTTGATTGTTTCTCATCTTCTTCTTTATATAGTAAACTCTTTTTGTTCTCGAAAATTGGATGTATTTTTAAGGAAGCTATTCTGTAGAAGAATTTCCATTATAAGAAGAAAAAATCTGTCTCTATTTCCAAAAATGGTTCTTCTAGAGGATAGTAAGAAATTTATAATTCTGACAGAAGGCTACTATATGGATTACAAGTATATCCTTCTTTTTCTAAGAAAATTGCTATTTTTCCATATCTACAAATTAATTTTTATCAGAGCATTTAACAATATGAACCGATTTTTTACCACCTAATACACCTATATATGCAAACTTGTTTTTAACATTTACCATAGAAGCATAAATTTTAAAAACTCCACTTGTAGGAAAATCTTTCCACTGTCATTTTTAAATAATTTATTTCTTATTCTTTTTCCCTTATCTTTTGTTCCTCCTCCAAAGTATTTTTACATTCATCTTTTAAAGATTGTGCATTATCCAAATATTCTAGTTTTCTTTCTTCTATGTTTGAATTTTCTATTTCTTTTTCTCGTTTTTTATTGGATTCTAAATATTCCATATTAATTGATTCAACTTCTTTAACTGTATGTGGATAGAGTTTGCTATGGCTATTTATTACTTTTCTACACACAAATGGAATAGTATTATTGGTTTTATTAGTCCAAATCCTAAGACATCTACATCATTAACCACGCAGTCTAAGGTGCCTTCTCATGGTTTGTGCTGCTCCCCTTGTTGGAGGTTCTAGTCCTCCCTTGGGCATGGGTGTGTGTGTTGTCCTTAGTGTAAGTTAGTTTAAGTAGTATGTAAGCCTGGGGACCGATGACCTAAGCAGTTTGCTCCCATAGGAGCTTACCATAAATTTCCCCCCAAAAAATTTCTTTTTCTTTGGCTATTGTAGGAAGTAAGCTATTATATTTAGAAAAATATGTCTCTAGATTTTATAAGGCATGTTTGTTTTACAGAAATTACATTCTCTCTCTCTTCGTAAAATGTGTGCTAGTGATGGATAAACCATTAAAACCAATCAGATATAACAAATCGATCCAATTTTTCTTTTTCTCCTTTATTATCAGTTTTAATTTTCATTTGCATGCTTGTCAATTTTTTCCTATTTTTTTTCCTCCAATAAACGAATTGCAAAAATTGTTATAAATAAGACAGCTTTTGTTCTGTGATGTGTTAATTTTTGCCACCTGTTATTTGTTATTAACTCTAAACAATCTGTTATCTCTTTTTGGAAATATGGATTGATATAATAATAAATTTTTGCTTCCAGTCTTATAATACCTTTTTCTTTAGCTAATGTGGAGGTGAATGGTTCTCTTAATCTTCTCGCTGGTCAATTATAAATATCTGCAATATGGTTTCCAAGTGTTTGTTAACTCCAAGACTCAATAACTGGCAAATAAATTAATTGTAATTTTTACTCTAGAATTCGAAGTAAAACAGTTTTTCCTAAGGAATTATTATTGTTAATAATTATACTGCATTCTTCCCTATGTTCTCCTTGAATTTGGGAAACAAAATTATTTGTTAAGTGCTTGATCATTTCTTATTTGTTAAAAATGCTACAAAATCTTGTGCTACAATTAAATCTAATGAATAATAACGTTCTATATGAAGTTCTCGTAACATTTGTGCTAGATCTTTTAATAATGCACCGATATTGGCATCTGCTAATTCGAACTTGTAAGGTATAATAAAACGATGTAGCAGGACTTAGAATTTCGCCGTGCTACACTCGTTCCCTCAGATATAAATTATACCGTCGCAATGGTATGAGCGCTCGAAGGCAGAGAAAATACTAAAATTGTAACTCTTTTTTTTTCCTATCCATTTATTGTCTCTTGAGAATGGAAGCTAAATGCAGACATGATGTGATGAAGACAAAAAAAAACTTATTAATGTGTAGACATATTGTGGAAGTTATGACATTTGGAGGAGGGAAGCAATGTAAAATAAATTGCATTTAATACCAAGACGGTTTTGTGTACATTACAAATTCCTGGACGATGAAACTTATTGCAAGATAGCGGAGCAGACTTTTCATGCAGAAATGAAATAGGAGATTTTTGGAGACCTGGACGCCGTACGAAAGAAGACATGTTAACATGGTAAAGAATGAACTCTTATCTACGCCATTTCCCCCTGTTAGTCACATTTGTTATTCTCTGTCTTTTTTCAAATAATTTTTGTAGTGGTAATTGGTTTGACTTTTGCTCAGAAACGCCACAAGGACCACCCCAACAATAGCTTTTCTGAATCACAGAGTCCGATAACTTTTCTGTAATACGAAGTCCGATTTGCATTTCTTTCTTCCCTTTTTCTCATGGTCATTAACGATTTTTAAAAAACCCTTTTAACTCACGATTTCTTATTACACTTTCAACCTTTTCTTTTTTTCTCTTTTTTTTGTTAACCACTACAACGATTAGTATATTTATTTCTTATTACATCGATATCTATATTAATAGCTTGTTTAGCTCCTTTACATGTTGTTGTATTTGAATAAAAAAGAAGAGGTAACTATGCTTTAACAGCATGTTCTGCAGAGCAAAATTTAGGAAATATTCCTCGCAAGGAATTATCTACTTTTTTCTAAGTAGAAAATGCTTTCTGCCTGCATATTTTATACAGTGTATTAAATCTGTAATTTTTAGGTACCACAATATTATCGCAGGATCGTTCTGTAATTGGTTTGAATTATTCTCATTTTTATTCTCCTCTTGTGTAAACAATATCTCCAGCATTTTTAACAAGGTTATTATTATTTAAAATGTCTCTAAGAACTATTATCCCAATCTCTAATTGTAGTACACATTTTATTTTCAGTGCCCATTTATAGAGATAAAAACATTATAGTCATGAAGATGTAGCTAGAATTTAATAAAAAGGTTAAAAATAGAAACGATAAATAGTTGTCAAAACTGATTTTTTACCTATATGAATAAAGTGGATTATTAATATGAAATATGGAAATGGACAATATATAGTTCCTATTTTTTACAGAGGACCAAGTTGTCATTAAAATTTATTGAATGTTAAAAAAAGGAAACTGAAGAAATCGGAAGAATTTATTCTGAAGTTAAAGAAATGAAATCATTAACTCCTGAAGAACAATCAAGATATGCACTATCTAAAAATGTATGTATTTAACTGTTATTATTCACAGAAAAATAGAAATGTTCATCATCTTGGTCTTTTGACTGGAAAACATATAAATCCATTACGTAATAAATGTAATTTTCGAAACTTCCTGGCAGATTAAAACTGTGTGCCGGACTGAGACTCGAACTCGGGACCTTTGCCTTTCGCGGGCAAGTGCTCTACCAACTGAGCTACCCAAGCACGACTCACGCCCCGTTCTCACAGCTTTACTTCTGCCAGTACCTCGTCTCCTACCTTCCAAACTTTACAGAAGCTCTCCTGCGAACCTTGCAGAACTAGCACTCCTGAAAGAAAGTATATTGCGGAGATATGGCTTAGCCACAGCCTGGGGGATATTTCTAGAATGAAATTTTCACTCTACAGCGGAGTGTGCGCTGATATGAAACTTCCTGGCAGATTAAAACTGTGTGCCAGACCGAGACTCGAATTCGGGACCTTTGCCTTTTGTGGGCAAGTGCTCTCCTTTCTTTCAGGAGTGCTAGTTCTGCAAGGTTTGCAGGAAAGCTTCTGCAAAGTTTGGAAGGTAGGAGACGAGGTGCTGGCAGAAGTAAAGCCGTGAGGACGGGGCGTGAGTCGTGCTTGGGTAGCTAAGTTGATAGAGGACTTGCCTGTGAAAGGCAAGGGTCCCGAGTTCGAGTCTCGGTCCAGCACACAGTTTTAATCTGCCAGGAAGATTCGTATCAGCGCACACTCCGCTGTAGAGTGAAAATTTCATTCCAGTAATGTAATTTTCAGTTAAAACATCTCAGTTTTGTACCAATTTATCTACATAATTTATCGGGACATCATTTGCATCTCTTTGTGAAAGAACTTGGTTATCGTAGGAAAGAAATAGATTTAATACCAAACAACAAAGATAGATACAGTAGTTTTGATAAGAAAACAGAAAGTTTAAAAATGTGATTTATTGATGCTTCTCAATTTATGGCTTCCTTACTTGACAAACTTTCATCAAATTTGAAAAGAGATTAAATGAAAAACATTAGGAAATTTTACCCTGAAGAGTTATTGAATTCAGTGATCACAAAAGATTTATATCCATATACAATATATATAATTGAAGAGACAATTAGCAGTAAAAGAGGAATTCTATAATAAACTGAATGACTGTGGAATGAGTGATGAAGATTATAAACATGCAAAAACAGTTTATATCCATATGTAATATATATAATTGAAGAGAAATTAGCAGTAAAAGAGGAATACTATAATAAACTAAATGACTGTGAAATGAGTGATGAAGTTTATAAACATACAAAAACAGTTTGGGAAAATTTAATATTTAAAACCTAGGTGAATATCTGATGTATATCTTAAAAACTAATGTATTGTATGATGTATTTGACAAATTTAGAAAAACATGCATAAAAGAATACAATTTAGATCCATCTTGGTATTTTACTGCACCAGGATTATCTTGGGATGCAATGTTGAAAATGACTAAGCAAACACTCGATTTATTATATAATGATGATATGATTTTAATGGTTGAAAAGGGAACAAGAGGGGGAATATCACAGTATTGTATAAGATATGTTAAGGTAAACAGTAAACATAAGAAGGATTTTGATATTGAAAAGTATCAAATTATCTTACAGATTTAGATGAAAATAATTTATATGGAGTAGCCATGGGTCAATATTAACCATATGGTAAATTTGAGTGTGATAGTCCAGATTCTTTTGATAGTATTGAAATCATTGAAATTTCAGATAATGATAAAATTGAATGTATTTTTTGATTAGATTTAGAGTATCCAAAGGAATTACATGATCTACATATAGATTTACTGTTCAGTCCTGAAAGTAAAATTGGGTACCAGGATGCAGTTGTAAGATTGCTTCAGCTGTCACTGAAACTAAAGAAAGCAAATTGTGAACTACTCTGAATGATAAAAATAAATATGTAGTTCATTACAGATATCTTAAGCAGTATTTATCATTTGGAATTCAATTAACAAATATACATATAATTTCTAATTTTTAGCAATGGGATTGATTGAAGAAGGATACAGATTAAAATACAGAAATGAAAACCAAAAATTATTTTCTAAGAGATTTCTACAATTTGATTAATAATTCCATCTTTGGCAGGACAATGACAAATATTAGAAATAGAGTGGATAAAAAAGCAAAGCAGAACCTTAAAGGCAAGGGCTATATTTAATGAAATTCTTGGCACTATTCATATGAATAGAAGAAAAATAACATTTAGTTAACCCATCTATGTTGGTATGAGTATATTGCATTTATCTCAAGAGCTGATGTAAAATATCACCATTGAATAATGAAACCAAAATATGCAGGAAATATTGAACTGTGTCATCAAGATACAGGCAGTTAAATCTATAATATACAAACTGAAGATTTTTATCGAGATGTAAAATCGATGATTGATATATTTGATACTACTGTTCATCCTGAAAATAATATTTATCATATTCCACAAGTTAACTAGAATATTGTAGGAAAAATGAAAGATGAATGCAATGGAAAAATAATGGAAGAATTTGTGGTTTGAGAGTATAAATTTATGCCTTTCAAGTTGGTGGTAAAACAGAGAAAAAATCTAAAGCAGTTAAGGAATGTATTGTTAAAAATAGAACAAGCTTAGAAAATTACAGAGATTGTTTGTTTATCAATAGACAGCAGTACAGAAGGTTTAATATGATTTGAAATGAAAAACACGAAATATATACAGTTGAAATAAAAACGGAAGTGTTGAGTCCTCATGATGACAAAAGATATGTTTTGGAAAATAAAATAGATACATAAATATACAGTCATTACAAACTAATGGAAATCTATTAAAATTTTTTCTGTATAAATGGTGACTAATCAAGAAGCTCAACAATACAAGTGCCTCAATAGGGATTAAAAATTAAGTGAGTTGGAGGTCAATATGTTACATAATTTTACTGGATGTGAATATTTATATTCTTTGTAGATATGGAGAAAATATTGATACTAAGCTTAAAAATCAATTTAAGATTATTTTACTAGATAGAATTCTATATTAATTGCTGATTGGGATTGTCAGTTAACTGAAAATGAACCGATGAAAATGAAATGTAGAGGATTGAAGAAACTTAAAATCAGAAATAATGCATTTCATGATATTGAATTCATGATATGAAAATTTTGAACTGTTTACAGTGAATTTATTATTCCAGGGCTCTTGTAGCAAAAGCCTGGAAAAATAAGAGTTACTTTTTAAATTCATTGTCATGCATTTTACTCATTTTCTTAAGTTCACCTTTTATAAAAAAAAAAAAAAAAAAAATTATTTTCTTACATTCACCTTCTGTATGAAAAAAATATTTGAAAATTGGTGAATGTGATACAAAAATATTCGTTTCTATTAATTTTTCAAAGTAATTTAAATGAAATGAACTGAGTTACATCTGAAAAATGGAAAGTAGTAGATTGTTTCCGTGGGTTGTGGGTAAGTTTTCATTTTCTAGTGAATGAATGACTGAAATGAGTGAGATAGAAAATGAGAATGAGCCAGAACCTACGGAAACAATCTACTGTGGTATGCAGAATCAGTGATGTATTTCGTTCCAAAGACGGATAAACAAGCTATTAAGTAGGTGATGATAATGTTAGGCTCATTATTGTTCATTGTACAGTTTGTTTTCACGTAATGCTAGCATGCTGACTGAACCTGCATGTAAAAAGTCAAGCATTACGTTATTAGACATTTGAGAAGTCTTCTACTTGTAATTTGTGTGTTACAGTACTTACGTAAGCAGAAATGTTTCTCTGTCAGAAAGTGTGGCTACGGAGCACATGGATTAATCATAACTCTTTGCTATCAGATATGTACAGGCCGATTTTTTTTCTGCAGTGACTGTGTGTTGTTTACGAGATGAATCCCGCTGATGGTTCATGTCTGGACAGTCGGTTTATTGCACACGTACTCTGAAACTCTCTCTGAGGCTGCATTTTATAGTACAGCGGGAGAAGTGAGTCGATGACTTCATACATAGAAATAGTTTATTTTTGGTGCAATGTAGCCGCTGCTCAGACTCGTTTGTGTGTGGCGGGAACGTGTATTATTCCGACACCGCACATTCCCATTGCGAGAGTTACGTGTCTTTTTGTTCCTCCTGGGAGCACTGGCATATGGCACCCACCACCATTGTGTTTGCGGCATTATATTTATAAATCTTATAGCATTACTAGAAACTAATAATATTGCAGGATTTATTTGTATAAATATGGTATTGTAGCAGGTTAGTAAAAATGCCTGGGACTACCACTGTTACAGCTTACGTACGGTAGCAATGTCCATCATTATCAATGCATATATGAGTTTTTCATACCAATAGCCTCTTTTTAAAATACAGCTGTATTGCTAACTGGCCAGCATGTCTCTTTGGATTTTTGTGGATGAGACGAAATTATGTTAATAGGTTTCTTATAGTGGAGTTGCATTTAGAAACAATAATATTTTTCCTCCAGCATTCTGGTCGGAGACGACTGCTCATACATTGTGCAAATTCCTCAGTCATTGCTGGATTTCACGGCAATGTGTTGACGACCATATACCAAGCATTGTGGTTTGCGGTCGTAGCTGTACTCCAAATCAATGGTCTACGTTATAAGGCATACTTTGCTGTAGGCTGCATACTTTTTTCTAGGGGAATAGGAGGGTTGCAGATACTACTCCCTTTTCCTCAACATTATGTCACTCCCTCGTTACTTACGTATCGAACTGCGGTATTTCTAATAAGTATCCTCACCAGGGTAACCTCATCGAGGTGATAGATGCGCACAATTCACTTTGATGTGTCGATAAACTAACACTTTTCACAACATCTATATAAACGATTTTGGAGACAATCTGAGCAGCTGTCTTCGGTTGTTTGCAGATGACGCTGTCGTTTATCGACTAATAAAGTCATCAGAAGATCAAAACAAACTGAAAAACGATTTAGAAAAGATATCCGAATGGTGCGAAAAGTGGCAGTTGACCCTAAATAACGAAAAATGTGAGGTTATCTACATGAGTGCTAAAAGGAACTCGTTAAACTTCGGTTACACGATAAATCAGTCTAATCTAAGAGCCGCAAATTCAAATAAATACCGAGGTATTACAATTACGAACAACTTAAATTGGAAGGAACACATAGAAGATGTTGTGATGAAGGCTAGCCAAAGACTGCGATTTATTGGCAGGACACTTAGAAAATGTAACAGGTCTACTAAGGAGACTGCCTACACTACGCTTGACCGTCCTCTTTTAGAATACTGCTGCACGGTGTGGGATCCTTAGCAGATAGGACTGACGGAGTACATCGAAAAAGTTCAAAGAAAGGCAGCACGTTTTGTATTATCGCGAAATATGGGAGAGAGTGTCACAGAAATGATACAGGATTTGGGCTGGAAATCATTAAAAGAAAGGCGTTTCTCGTTGCGACGGAATCTTCTCACGAAATTCCAATCACAAAATTTTTTCTCTGAATGCGAAAATATTTTGTTGACACCGACCTACATAGGGTGGAACGATCACCACGATAAAATAAGGGAAATCAGAGCTCGTACGGAAAGATATATGTGCTCATGCTTTCCGCACGCTATACGAGGTGCAAATCACAGAGAATTGTGAAGGTGGTTCGATGAACCCTCTGCCAGGCACTTGAATGTGATTTACAGAGTATCCATGTATATGGAGATGTAGAACATTTAATAACTCACAAGAACCAAATTTACAACATACGTCATGCTCTGTAGGTGCTTATTTTTTAACACTGTGCTAATTCTTATAGCCACAGTATCTTTGGTTGAAAGCATCAGAAATTTTCTACAACGCCATTATTTCCAACAACGCAATCATTTCAACACTAAAGCTATGAAGCCACACACTCTAATACCTTAGCAAGTTAATATCTATTGCAGGGTGATATTTGTTATACATATATTATCTTTGGTCGGAATCACCTATGACGACATTAGTGTGTCGGGATATTGCTTCTACAGACTTGTTCGTTTCTGACACTTACACTATGTTCTCACACACAAACAACTCCCCCCCCAACCCCCCACCCACCCACACACACACCCTCATATTAATAATGAAGTGGTGGGGGCACATGCTGCACTCTGACTAGCTGAGAGCATCATGACGTCGACGGGATGATTAAATACGTAAAGCTTTATAAAAAGATGAAAAATGTGGAAAATTATGTAAAATTGTGGAATATGTTGGAAAATATGGAAAAATACTAAAAACCGGGTGAAACATAAGTAAAACTGTGGAAAATATGCAACAATGAGAGTGCTTCATATCTGTCACATGTGGTTCTGCTGATGTCTGGAATCGCAAAAATCACATAAGATTAAACTATTATTATTGAACAGACCTCGAGTGACATGGCTTAACGTAAGTTGTTGTTAACAAGCAGACATAGCGTGATCAGCTTTCTGTGCTGCCCGGGTACAGAGCGAATCCTATATAATAAAAGATGCAGATGAGGATGGGATGTTTCAGTTTCATTGTTCTAGGGGAAAGGTGTGGGGGTGGTACGCGGAAGAAGGGATAGAGAGAGTGGTTTGGAATTCCCATCAGCGACTTTTTATTTGAGTCATCTATCTTCTGACTGGTTTCATGGTTTGATATGGCCCACTACGAATTCCTCTCCTGCGCCAGCCTTTTCATTACAAAGAAACACTTGCATTCTATGTCTTCAATTATTTTAAGGATGTGTTCGAATCTTTGTCTTCCTGTACAAGTTTTACTCTCTAGAGCTCCCTCTAGTATCAAAGAAGTTATTCCATGATGTCTTAACAGATGTCCTACCATCTTGTCACTTCTTCTTGTCAGTGTTTTCCATATATTCCTTTCCTCGCCGATTTTTCGGAGAATCTCTTTCTATATCAGTCCACCTAATTCTTAACATTATTCTGTAGCACGCCATCTCAAATGCTTCGATTCTCTTCTTTTCACGTTTTCTTACAGTTCATGTTTCACTACAATACAATGTTGTACTCTAAACGTACATTCTCAGTAGCTTCTTCCTCAGATTAAGACCTAAGTTTGATGCTAGTAGATTTCTCTCGGCCAGGAATGCCATTTATGTCCTTATTCTATCCGTCACTGATTATCTTTCTGCCTAGGTAGCAGAATTCCTTAATTTCATCTACTTCGTGATCATCAACCCCAATGTTAAGTTTCTCACTGTTCTCATTTCTGCTACTTCATTACTTTCGTCTTTCTTCGATTTATTCTCAATTCGTATTCTATACTCATTAGACTGTTCACTGCATGCAGCAGATGCTGCTAGTCTTCTTCACTTTCACTGAGGATAGCAATGTCACCAGCGAATCTTATCTTTGATACTCCTTTACCTTGGATTTTAATTCCACTGTTGCGCTTTTCTTTTTTTTTCGTCATTGCTTCTTCGATGTGTATGTTGAACAGTACAGGGAAAAGACTACATCCCTGTCTTACACAGTTTTTAGTCTAAGCATTTCGTTTCGGTCTTCCACTCTTATTGTTCCTTGTTGGCTCTTGTACATATTGTATATTACCCGTCTTTTCCTACAGCTTATCCCTATTTTTCTTAGAATTTAGAACGTACTGAATACAACTCACTCAGTTGTCCAAAGTGTGCATGGCGCGCCCCTGGATGACCTTGAACAGACTCGCGAATCTGTTGAAATATAACGAAAGTCGTTTGTTGACCACACTGGATTGCTGCTATTGGATAACATGGTGTTTACTTATCGTTCTATGTCAAGTAAATTAATTTTAATTGTGAAATTTTTCCTTGTATTTTAGCACTGAAGATGTCTATTTATAGCCCAAATCTAGATTTACAAGAATAATAAAAGCTGATGGGATTCCGACAGCCTGCTGTGTGCCTCTCCGTCCCTATAGTCTACCGTCGCTGATAATAACGGTTTCTGATGGAATCAAAGTTGGTTGAGTTCCCAGTGGTTCCCGGGGCGATGGGATGGTGGGGATGGCCTTGAATGTTTGTCAAAAAAATGTGACCTGCCACCTGATCTTACCAGCAATGATCATTATGTCCAACATGTCCACTGTTAACCTACTATTATTATGTGAGATTTAGTTCTCTGGAAATCTTTATAGGCCAAGTATTGAGTTAGTAATCTGCTACCTTTTTTAGCAGGGTATGGAAACGAAAAATAAACGTGTTTTTATTGTTTCTATACGACGTGTTCATAGCCCATCTTTCTTCACATGAACTACCACGTATAGAAACTTTGGTTACTGTCACAATTCATGATGGAGGAGAACATACTCATGTTTATTTTCCAACAAGACGAAGCCCCTCCACGTTGGAATAATAACTATCGGGAATAGATAGTTCGACACCAGTCAGAATGATAGACAACGCGCATCAACCACAGACTGTATGTTTTCGCATTTGAATGTAGTGCTTGGTAAAGCAAGCATGTAGGCTATTACTTCTTCTCGGACTAAAGATATTATTGCTTGGGGGGTTGTGGCTGCCTTCCTCATTATAAAAGCATGGAATACGGATATGCGGAGAAGGTACTTTGCGCTTAGATTTATGTATCATTGTGGACGGAACAACGTCATAGGTGAGGTGTTAAGGCAAGCTTTCTTAGTAGTACAGGGAGCAGAAGATGGCAAGAACAGTAGAGACAGCCAAGAGTGAAATGTATCCAACAAGTTATCGAGGGCATCATCTGTACGCGCTGGTCTGAGATGATGGCATTGTTACAGGAAACGGGTCGTGGTGGTCCGCTTCAGACCCGCTAGGCTGATCGGACGGAAAACGATCCTTCCTCAGTCGTACAGATCTTGGATATCATTACCACCTGTTCCATCAGTGCAGTTACTTGTGCCAAAATGTTTTGACGACCTCGTTGTCGTTTTCTCATTCCACATTATAGCCCCGTGGCTGAGCAGGAGTTCATGTGCAGGTATAGGATGGGCTCAAATACTTATCGGGCTCTTCACTGACGGGTACTCCACAAGAACATATTAAAAGTTTCGGTTCGTATTTCTGAGCTTTATTGAGAAAGTATAAATGAAATATCCCCCAAAAAACCAACTCTTCCATCAGCGACTTAATTTTCCCTTGAATGTACTGGAAAAAGTTCTTATTGGTCTTTTGTACCTGACAGAAAGTGTTCTTAATGTTGAGAAGTAAATTGGACTCAATAAACCTTCGAATATGTTACGATGTTGTGAGGATGGTTGCCACGCGTTTTTTGATAAATTGGGTTCATTGAGCATAACGCTGTGTGTCCATTTTCAATTCCATTCGAGCAGGTACTGTTCTTTACATGTCAAAAGGGATCTACTGTGTCTTCCACAGAATAATGTTAGGATGGTAGGAATAATTTGTTCTTTGTATTTTTGGAGAATGATACAACAAGAGCGAAAAGATCGTAATTCTAAACATGTAAAATGTTTTTTTGAGACGTCTTTTCTTGCATCTGACTTGTCTACAAAAGTAAGTGAATGTATTAAATCCATTCGTGATCTAAAATTTCACTAATGTCTTGTTGAATATCTGCTTCTGTCTGTGCCACCGGTTCTTCATCTTTCTTTGATTTCATTTATGGAAGTACAACAACAACATTACCCGCTTTGATAATTTCGACTCCTCTTGAACCGTAGGTACTTCATAAGGGATTCACAGGAGCACCATCAAAAGAAATATTTCCATCATCACCACTAGCGTCTTCGATAATATACTCGTCTTCTTTAATAGAGATACAGCGATTCATCTGATACACACTACAAACTGAAACTACAATCTGCGCTCAACAGCATTGATGAAGACATTAGTATCTACGTCACTGGTCACTGCTCGTGGTCTACTGGCTAGCGTTTCTGCCTCTGAATCACGGGGTCCCTGGTTTGATTCCCAGCCGGGTCGGAGATTTTCTCCGTCCGGGGACTCAGTGTTTGTGTTGTTCTCCTCATTTCATCATGATTCGGGAAGATGGCGAGACTGGATTGTAAAAATATTGGGAATTTTACGGGGTCGGAGATTTTCTCCGTCCGGGGACTCGGTGTTTGTGTTGTTCTCCTCATTTCATCATGATTCGGGAAGATGGCGAGACTGGATTGTAAAAATATTGGGAATTTTACGGGTGCTAATAACCGCATCGTTGAGCGCCCCTCAAACCAAACATCTTCATCATCATCATCTATGTTACTAGGTATACCCAGTGGGTAAACTGGATTCGGCTAGCAAAACGTTTTGTAAATATACCGGGTGGTTATAATTAAACTTTCCCTATTTAACATGTTGCAACACGGAAGCTAATTACCGTACGAGTACCAAACTTGGTAGCATTGACGTCCAGAGCATGGGGTGTATGATTTCCATGCATCACAGCGCCACCGTCCATTACCAACTATGGCCACCAGGTGTCATGATCAGTCATCGTGATTCATAGTCTCACAACCTGACCAGTCGCAGTGCACTTGTTGATGTGTCAACATGAGCTTGGACAAAAGGAGCAGGGAATTACTGGTGAAGCTCTATTAGCAAAATAACAGTAATGCTGCAGCTGCACTTTGAAACTATTGTCAGCTGAAAGGATTACGGAAGGGTCCTCTTTCTCCACCTGCTGTGCGATCATGATGAAGTTCAAATCAACTGGAGAACTGAGAGTCGCTCCGGGAAGAGGCCGACGACCGATTGCAAGGCAGTTGGTTGATGAAATCGCTGTTGCTATGGCAGACAACGTTGCGCGCAATTCCAGATCGTCAGGCAGTGTGCGTGCTGTTTCACTACATTTAGCATCTCTTAGTCCACTTCGAACCACTCTCAAATGGTATCCGTACAAGATCCATATCGTACAGCAGCTTGCACCCCAGGACGCACAACGACGTGTTTCATCGATAGCTTATTCTTTCTATTTCGCCCTTGTGAAGGGATAGCATTGTGTTCATGTCGGAATTCCAGAGTGGTCAACATTGTGCAGGCTCAGTGATCGAGATTTCATGTTAGCCACTTGGGATCCGGGGAGGCTGCGCAATTTCTAGAAGTTTTGGATAGTTTCCTTTATGTCTTCACCAACAAGCTGTGGGTGACTAATAAGATTCAGTATAAAATCCGACTACTGGATGATGTTCCGGTGTGCCAAGTTCCATATAGGTTGACCCTCCAAAAATGAGTATCTTACGTCAGAAGGCAAATTATATGCTGAGAGATGGGGTAATTACAATCTCGGCATCCCCATGTAACTTTCCCGCATTTCTTGAGCCTAAAGGGCAAGGCAAAGATTGCCGCCCAGTGCTGGGCTATAGGATATGGAATCAAAAGGTCATTCCTGAACGAGTGCCACTGCCCGATCTTTATAATTTTTTATCTAGTTTCCCCGTACGCGTTTCTTTACTGTGTTCCATTTGAATCAAGTCTTTTTGAGTTATCAGTTATCAGATTACATTGACTGAGGACTGTAGCAATGTTACACATTCTGTACGGACGGGAATCTGTAGGAGTTTAACAGAGTACTTTTTAGACTTTCTACTGGGGCTGACGTTTTGTCTCGCCTCTTAAATGACGTTTCCGGTAATTTTAAGTTTATACCGCTTTACCATTACGCAGATACCGTGGTGGTTTATAGCGCCACTTTTACCGAAAATTTGAAACACGTCCAAGAGGTTCTATCACGCCTATGGGAACCGGACTCACCGTCAAACCCTCTAAGATCACATTGGCTCATGGACAGATTTCCTTCATGGGCCGTGTAGTCTCAGCGAATGGGGCTAGAATTGACCAAGAGAGGACTCACGATTAACGAAGGTTGCCACCCGCCACTCCCCCCTAGAAACGAGAAAAGGGTGGCCGGGTTTATTGGCACAGCCAGTTCTCTCAGTTAACGGCTCTGTTTAACAGCCTGCGGAGAAAGGGCGACGTATTTAATAGGGGAGAAAGCCATCAAACCTCCTTTGCAGCCATTAAGATGGTTTTGCGTAATCCTCCAGTGCTGGCTATTCCTGATTTTGAGCTCCCATTTATTGTTCAGACTTCTGCATCTGATACGGGGGTAGTAGCCCTTCTCCTTCAAGAACAACTTGGGGAGCAGCATACAGTAACTTATGCCTGAAGGAGGTTACCACCAGCTGAACTGAAGTATTTGCTCGGTGAATGGGAGGCTATAGCTCTGCTATTTGCTTTAGAAAATTTTAGGTTTTACCTCGAGCACAGCGAGTTCGTTATGGAAACTGATAACCAGCCTTTAAACTAGGTTCTGGCGCGCCCTAGAATAACTGGCGGATAGCACGTTGGGTGGTCTGCATTTACTCATTGCAGTTTAAGGTCAAACACATCAGAGGGCCGGCTAACCGAACTGCAGATGCTTTAACGCATTGTTTGAGGAGGAAGGATCGTAGTAGCATATGTTACTTGTTTTGTCTGTATGTGTGAGTGAGGGGGGGAGGATGTTAACTGAGGTTACAGAACTCTTTGGGGATCTTAGGAATATACAAGAGCATGACCTCTTGATTTTATTGGTTAAACGGTAATTTACCCCAGAGGGAACAGGTGCCAGAGCACACTTTAAAGGAGGGCATTGTTACCAAAGGAAGGCAGACAAAATTATATTTGTTTACCAAAGAAAGTGGTGCCTCCACCACCGCTACTCATTATTTCATTTTCACTGTTAGATGGGCACTCAGCATTGTTACCAAAGGAAGTCAGACGAAATTATATTTGTTTACCAAAGGAAGTGGTGTCTCCACCACCGCTACTCATTATTTCATTTTCACTGTTAGATGGGCACTCAGCATTGTTACCAAAGGAAGTCAGACGAAATTATATTTGTTTACCAAAGGAAGTGGTGCCTCCACCACCGCTACTCATTATTTCATTTTCACTGTTAGATGGGCACTCAGCATTGTTACCAAAGGAAGGCAGACGAAATTATATTTGTTTACCAAAGGAAGTGGTGCCTTCACCACCGCTACTAATTTTTCTTTTTCACTGTTAGATGGGCACTCAGATGTCCATAAAACTCTTGCAAAGATTCAGCAACATGTAATATGACCTTCACTGCAAAGGGATGTTCGTCGCGTATTGGGGAGTGTGAGTAAAACTTTTTATTGATTGTGTGGGTCCTCTTCCTCGTACTTGAACAGGGGTTCGTAATATTATAGTCACATCAACGCTTTCTCCAGTTTCACATGGTTAACACGAAGTCGAGTAGTGACACAAATATTGTCCATTTACCATTTGTTGAATATCTTTTTTTATTTGGGCCCACCAAAATCCTTGATGAGTGATAACGCCCTAGCCTTCATGTAAAGGCAACCTAGTAAATTTTGCTTCGAGGATACCATTAGGCACGTCACAACTACCAGTTATTACCCTCAGCCTTCTTTGGTGAGAGAGTAAATCGAAACGTTAAGTCCGTCCTCATCATTTTTCATGCCCACCCTCAGAATAAATGGACCGTATCTTTACCTTGGCTAAATTTTGCGTTGTATTCAACGTAGCATGAAGCTATTAATGCAATCCCACTACCTTAATGTTCCCGTATTCCATCAACTATCCTTTGGCTCGCTGATAAAATTACTCCGGGGTGAATCAGCATAATTGGAGGAGGACCAGATATAACATAGAAGTGGTGCCCTATCGGCCGTTATACTCAGCGGAGAGGCGAGATAATGGTCGCCGGCCGGTGTGGCCGAGAGGTTCTAGGCGCGTCAGACAGGAACCACGCGACCACTACGGACGCAGTTTCGAATCCTGCCTCGGGCATGGATGTGTGTGATGTCCTTAGGTTAGTTAGGTTTAAGTAGTTCTAAGTTCTAGGGGACTGATGACCTCAGATGTTAAATCCCATAGTGCTCAGAGCCATTTGAATTTGAGATAATAGTCAAGGTAGGAAATATTGCTGAGAGAAGGAATGCTACGGGTTCCCACAGACTGGGTCCATGTTTTTTGAGTCAAAGTGAGGTGCTGAATGTCTTAAGCCCAGTTAATCTCCAAGTCCCCAAACTGGGTTTCGGTAAGGTATTGTAAGTGCATGTTACCCAAATAAGGGAGAAATAATCATGTTCTTGCTCCTTCATTCCTTGGTTACCAGCACAGCGGGGTGTTGAATTGCACGTTTGGTGGGGGAGATTAAACAGTGGCGGCTGGATCCGGTCCATGTTCGATCGTAGAAAGTTAATCTCTACCAATTTTCTGCGACCCGTAGGGAAGTGGCGCCTGCAGCGAGGGAGTCGTACTGTGGTCTGTACAGAGTAACGTTGATGGCGAACTCTTATGTGGTGTGTGGCGTTGTTCGGCAAGTGATTGGTGCTATTGTTGTCTCCCTGGAACGTGGCTGAAGTGAAGAACAAGTGATGTGAGGCGTCCCTGATGGCGGGCTGTTTATCTTCTTGCTGCTTTTGCAGTACGGATGAGGCTTAAAGGGGCAGTTTTCGTTTTGTAACTTTTAATGGCCATGACAGTGTGCCATCTGTTGCAATGAATTGTTTGTAGACATAAGAAATAACAGAACTGACGTTTGAGTTACTATGTCGTGTGTTCACGCAAATGTGAGCAAGGCATTTAAAAATTTGGATTTGTAAATGAGATTTTAAACATTCTGTTTAATGTTAAGCAGCCCTGAATTTTGTTTTAAACTGTTTAAGTTATTGTCAAGCCTTGGCCCCCATGAAAGACTACTGTGACCATATAACGGGTGATCAAAAAGTCAGTATAAATTTGAAAACTTAATAAACCACGGAATAATTTAGATAGTGAGGTAAAAATTGACACACATGCTTGGAATGACATGAGGTTTTATTAGAACCAAAAAAAAAAAAAAAAAAAAAAACAAAGTATTGCTAGACGCGTGAAAGATCTCTTGCGCGCCTCGTTTGGTGATGATCGTGTGCTCAGCCGTCACTTTCGTCATGCTTGGCCTCCCAGGTCCCCAGACCTCAGTCCGTGCGATTATTGGCTTTGGGGTTACCTGAAGTCGCAAGTGTATCGTGATCAACCGACATCTCTAGGGATGCTGAAAGACAACATCCGACGCCAATGCCTCACCATAACTCCGGACATGCTTGACAGTGCTGTTCACTACATTATTCCTCGACTACAGCTATTGTTGAGGAATGATGGTGGACATCATTTCCTGTAAAGAATATCATCTTTGCTTTGTCTTACTTTGTTATGCTAATTATTGCTATTCTGATCAGATGAAGAGCCATCTGTCGGACATTTAGTGAACTTTTGTATTTTTTTGGTTCTAATGAAACCCCATGTCATTCCAAGCATGTGTGTCAATTTGTACCTCTCTATCTACATTATTCCGTGATTTATTCAGTTTTTTAATTTATACTGACTTTTTGATCACCCGGTATGTGGGTTATTGTGGGCCTGTGTAATCGGTAGGGTACACACCAGCTTGATATGGCAATCTAGCTGCATGTGACAACAAGTAAGTAGCGATTACAATTTTCGGTGATCTGCATCCTGATCCTATCTTATTTCATTCTTATGCTATTGAACTTGAACTTAATTTTCTAAGCGATATTAGCCATCTTAGTAATTATTATTAATTGTGGCTTTACCAGTTTATTGGCAGAGTTCAAAATATTGTCGTAATTTATTTACGGGTTGCTTTAACAGTCAGTACTAGGGGCACACCGCTACCATTTACCTATGTTCGCGCTGAGGTAAAAATGTTTGGAGTTGGACGAGCGCTGGGACCGCCCCTTGGACGGTACTTCGGCGGTGCGGTTTCCTCTTGGCAGTCCAGCCATGTGGGTGCGGTGCATGACGTGATAATTTTGCCTTTGATACTCCTGTTTCCTGCTCACTGGGTTTATAATGAAGTTGTCCTGTGTTTCAATAACCAATATGCACTATTGCTAATTATATTGCCATTCCCCTTACAGAATATTTAGTCCTCCCGTGTTCATATCATGCTTGAAACTTGGTTACTGGAAGTAGACTTTATTGTGTTTTAGATATGTCCTGCTTCAGGGGTCTCGGTTTATTTTAGGTGTTTTGAACTATTCAGATAGGGCTCCAATTACACTACTGGCCAGTAAAATTGCTACACCAAGAAGAAATGCAGATAATAAAGGGGTATTCATTGGACAAATATATTATACTAGAACTGAAATGTGTTTGCATTTTCACGCAGTTTATGTGCATAGATCCTAAGAAATCAGTACGCAGAACAACCACCTCTGGCCGTAATAACGGCCTTCATATGCCTGGGCATTGAGTCAAACAGAGCTTGGATGGCGTGTACAGGTACACCTGCCCATGTAGCTTCAACATAATACCTCAGTTCATCAAGTGTAGTGACTGGCGTATTGTGACGAGCCAGTTGCTCGGCTACCATTGACCAGACGTTTTCAATTGGTGAGAGATCTGGAGAACGTGCTGGCCAGGGCTGCAATCGAACATTTTCTGAACGCAGAAAAACCCGTACAGGACCTGTACCATGCGATCGTGCATTATCCTGCTGAAATGTAGGGTTTCGCAGGGATCGAAAGAAGGGTAGAGCCACGGGTCGTAACACATCTGAAATGTAACGTCCACTGTTCAAAGTGCCGTCAAAGCGAACAAGAGGTGTCCGAGACGTGTAACCAATCGCACACCATACCATCACACCGGGTGATACGCCAGTATGGCGATGACGAATACACGCTTTCAATGTGCGTTCACTGCGATGTCGCCAAACACGGATGCGACCATCATGATGCTGTAAACAGAACCTGGATTCATCCGAAAAAATCATATTTTGTTATTCGTGCACCCAGGTTCGTCGTTGAGTACACCATCGCAGGCGCTCCTGCCTGTGATGGAGCGTCAAGGGTAACCGCAGCCGTAGTCTTCGAGCTGATAGTCCATGCTGCTGCAAACGTCGTCGTACTGTTCGTGTAGATAGAATGAGATTTTCACTCTGCAGTGGAGTGTGCGCTGATATGAAACTTCCTGGCAGATTAAAACTGTGTGCCCGACCGAGACTCGTACTCGGGACCTTTGCCTTTCGCGGGCAAGTGCTCTACCGGGCGTGAGTCGTGCTACGGTAGCTCAGATGGTAGAGCACTTGCCCGCGAAAGGCAAAGGTCCCGAGTACGAGTCTCGGTCGGGCACACAGTTTTAATCTGCCAGGAAGTTTCATATCAGCGCACACTCCGCTGCAGAGTGAAAATCTCATTCTGGAAACATCCCCCAGGCTGTGGCTAAGCCATGTCTCCGCAGTATCCTTTCTTTCAGGAGTGCTAGGTCTGCAAGGTTCGCAGGAGAGCTTCTGTAAAGTTTGGAAGGTAGGAGACGAGATACTGGCAGAAGTAAAGCTGTGAGTACCGAGCGTGAGTCGTGCTTCGGTAGCTCAGATGGTAGAGCACTTACCCGCGAAAGGTAAACGTCCCGAGTTCGAGTCTCGGTCGGGCACACAGTTTTAATCTGCCAGGATGTTCGTGTAGATGGTTGTTGTCTGGCAAACGTCCCCATCTGTTGACTCAGGGATCGAGACGTGGCTGCACGATCCGTTACAGCCATGCGAATAAGATGCCTGTCATCTCGACTGCTAGTGATAGGAGGCCGTTGGGATCCAGCACGGCGTTCCGTATTACCCTCCTGAACCCACCGATTCCATATTCTGCTAACAGTCATTGGATCTCGACCAACGCGAGCAGCAATGTCGCCATACGATAAACCGCAATTTCGATAGGCCACAATTCGACCTTTATCGAAGTCGGAAACCTGATGGTACGCATTTCTCCTCCTTACTCGAGGCATCACAACAATGTTTCACCAGGCAACGCCGGTCAACTGCTGTTTGTTTATGAGAAATCGGTTGGAAACTTTCCTCATGTCAGCAAAATGGCTCTGAGCACTATGGGACTTATCTTCTGAGATCATCTGTTCCCTAGAACTCAGAACTACTCAAACCTAACTAACCTAAGGATATCACACACGTCCATGCCCGAGGCAGGATTCGAACCTGCGACAGCAGCGGTCGCGCGGTTCCAGACTGTAGCGCCCAGAACCGCTCGGCCACACCGGCCGGCTCATGTCTGCAGGTTGTGGGTGTCGCCACCGGTGCCAACCTTGTGTGAATGCTCTGAAAAGCTAATCATTTGCATATTATAGCATCTTCTTCCCATCGGTTAAATGTCGCGTCTGTAGCACGTCATCTTCGTGGTGCAGCAATTTTAATGGCCAGTAGTGTATGTCCATGGGTCTGGAGCGAATTCGGCCTTGTAACACACTCTGAAAGAGTGCTGCTCGGTTCAGTTTGAGACTCTATGGAGAGCACTCCATTTCAGGAGTGTTACTGCCCATAAACCTTTCAGTCGCAGATCCAGATTTATCACAGGATACGTGGCCATTCTGATACGATCATCGTTCCGACACGTTCCTCTAGTGTTCGCGGTACACCATGTGGCAAAATGTGCTCATATCCTTCCGCTTTTAGAGTTTGCTTAAGTGCAATAAGGAGAGCCACACACTAACTACCGTAAAATCCTCTAGTCTGTTCTTCACTGTTGGAATTACAAATGATGGTGGGTAACATTCTCCAGGCACTCACCAACCCAAACCTTTCCATAGGATTGCCGCAGGGTAGAATGTGATTCATCTGCGCAAAGCACTAGTTTCCTTTCTTCCACTGTCCAGTGGTCGTTTACGTCACCTCAAGCTTCGCTTAGCATTGGCTACAGATATGTGTGAGTTATAAAGAGCTGCTCGACCACCGTACGCCATAACTTTTAGCTCCCTACCCACAGTAATTGTGCTAGCAGGACTGCTGTTACGACTTTGGAACTTACGAGTGCTTCCTTCCACTGATTTCGTGCGACTTCTTACAACTACCCTCCACACTGCTCGATCTTCCCTGTCCGGCACTACATGAAGTCTGTCTGGTATTCATAGAAAAACTTGTCTTTCGTATACGTGTATCTACAATCGTAATCGGGTAGCACTCTATTACGTAATACGACAGTTTGTCTGTTTGGATGATTTGGAAAATAGTTTCAGGTAGCCCCGAAATAAGTCATCAATTAAATAAAACAAACTGAATATTGCATCTTTGGCTGTTTTCTACACCAAACATCACAACAGTCAATTTGGGCAATTTTAGAACGGTTCGTATTTTCCGGAGGGATTCATTACTCAGGTGATATCCAAAGACTAGACTACGTTCGTTCGATGCCAGTGAGCTCTGCTGCCCGTCTCATTCCGTTGTTCCTGCCTCTCTGCTGACAACACAACACTGTCTGCCTCCTATTGTACTGGCGGGTTCACACCTCTCATGACATCTAGTGGTCAGTTCCGCATTTCATAAGTGTGTCCAGATTCTTTTGACCATTGAATGTATATGTACGTCATGTGGTATCATGCTTGTGATGAATGATGACAGAGAAGCGAGAGAATGCAGCTCGGCTTAGCGCCACTGTCTGACAAAGGGATCAGCATCAGCCGTGTGACATGCTTTCACTACATGAGTGTGGTGGTGAGGTTTCGAATTTGAGGGACTGGCATAACACAGTACCACCTTGACAGCGTTAAACGTACAACACGCATCTGCTCCATCCGATACTTGATGCAGCTGACGCCATTATTTATATTGCCACATTTAAAAAAATGGTTCAAATGGCTCTGAGCACTGTGGAACTCAACTGCTGAGGTCATTAGTCCCCTAGAACTTAGAACAAGTTAAACCTAACTAACCTAAGGACATCACAAGCATCCATGCCCGAGGCAGGATTCGAACCTGCGACCGTAGCGGTCTTGCGGTTCCAGACTGCAGCGCCCTTAACCGCACGGCCACTTAGGCCGGCGACACATTTAGATGTTTTGTACAAGAAATTGCAGTAGGCAGTTTCAAAGGTAATAGTGCACTGGAGGTTTATCACAAACAAGTCACTCTTATTATTAAATAACAGTTAATGATGCATGACGAACATAGGCTTTCAAATACGAGGACATAAGGTAGTATTCGCAGGCTTACAGTGTATCGTAATGAGTAACGTCGTGGGTGGTGATGGCGTATGTACTAGGTTCACTGGTTCGCGTCCCACTGTATGCAAATAATTTTTGTGTCTCATCTTAACACTGTTAACACATTTTGCGACTTTCATCGTCGTCATCATCATCATCATCTTCTTCTTTCAAGGATTAGGTTGTATAGCCACCTGTTCCGATCTCTGACATCAGGCCGTCTCTTATGAGGTTTACTTAGTATCTCTCTTTCCAGTGGGCCGATAGTTCATTATCCTTTTTGGCAATCTGTTTTCTGTCAATATGGTCCATTTCGTTCTATTCTCTTCTATCTTGTCATTAACTGAAAGGATTTTTATGTCTCTTCTTATTGTTTCATTCCTTATCTTACTCATTTTATTACAGCCTCTTATATGTCTGTGATTTCATCTCTGCTTCCTGTGCACGTTACTTTTCTTGTTTTGTACCGTCCATGATTCAGAACCATACAGAAGAGTAGGTTCAGCCATAATTAATTGAATCTCTTTTACGTTTATTTTCTTGTTTTTTTTCCCCTAAGTTATTCCAGTTGTTCCACAGATAGCTTGGTATCTATCAACCTCCTTCTTCATTTCTTCGTCATAGTTAAAACTAATATCACATCCTAGTTAATTGAAATGCGACACTTGTTTTAAAATTTTCCCATTTGTCATTATTTTCGATCTAACTGGATTCTTTACTTTGAAAGCCATTATCTTTGTCTTATTTGAAGATATACTTATGTTGTAATATATAGCGTTTTGGCACAATGCTCTTTGTAAATCACCTTCTTCTTCTTCTTCCGTAATTATTTAGTCATCAGAATATAAAAGAGTATTTAGTGATACCTTGGATCCTATTTTAATTGATAAATGTATTTCATCTTTCCACTTCATAACTACATCGTCAATGTGTAAATTAAATAGAATGGGTGACAGTCTGCACTCTTTTCGAACATCTTGATTCACTAAAATTTGATGGGATATTTTCGAACCTGCACTTACAAATATTTCTGTATTTAGAAAAGGAATCTATATGGTACTAATAAGGTGTTTAGGAAAACCTTATATTTCCTGTATTTTCCATAAGAGAGATCTTTTTAGCTTATCAACGGCTTTCTCATAATCAGTAAATGCTAAATGCGCTAGTAAACCGAATAGGAAAGGCAATAAGAAAGAAAGAGAAAATTATAGAGGAAGGAAGGAAGGAAGGAAGGAAGGAAGGAAGGAAGGAAGGAACATTGGAATTAACGTCCCGTTAACATATAGAAAAATAAGGTTACTAAATGCAAGATAAAATTTATGGGAAAAATGTTAATCGAATATCACAATCTGTCGCAGAAGCACACTCAGGCCTCAGAAACGGACGTTCGTGTAAGGATAATATGTTTGTAATAAGACATATTATTGATAAACTTGGGGGATGGGTCTCAATATTTTAAATTCTTCCGGGCCTGCGGCGTTATATATGCCTTGTAAGGACATTATGTGTACACTGAGCCACGCTGCTTTGTGTAACAGTTGATATTACTGTGACTTTATTTTCACTGGCTATAGGCCTGTTTCGGCTCAAAGGCCATTTTCAAGCACTCTGCAACATATAGTACGGTATTTAGATAATATATCTGAGAATTTACGTAATAAATAATTATTTCTTACATTTGGCGTAAGACTTACTTCCATATTACGTCGTTAACGCTCTTGCTGTCAGATATCTTACTTGGTGCGTTTTTAAGCAAAACACAGGCGAAATTATAAATTATTCGCTAAGTAATGTCTAGGCAGTGGAGTTTTTCTTTGTTGGCCAGTATCGTTAAGATCTTGTTAACATTTTGTAATTTTGACAGCTTCGAGTTATGTCAGCGATGTTACATGCTTACAGATTTGTTTTTATGGATTTATGGAGTTGTGTGATAGTAAAATCTTTGCAGCTGTATATTGGTGGTCGTTTTATGAAATTATCCGTGGTCAATAATTTCAATAAAATTATCGAAATAGTTTTTATGTTTTAAATCGCTTTGTTTGTTTAAAATGTGACACTTTATTACTGCTGTAATACAAGTATATTCTGTAATATTAGTGGTTATTTATAACTCTAACTGATTAGGAAACGAAGAGAGAAATAAATAGTAGGCTGTTTATTTTCGAATGTGTGGCGTGGTTAGACGGGAGTATTGCTTAAATTAATGTGACTGTAACGAGTAGCAATGGCATTTATAATTCGTGGCTTGTCAAAAATGTTTGGCTGCTCGTTTCTGTGGGTGTGGTCAGGCAGAATCCCAAGGGGCCCACTTTGTTGTCACAAATATTTAACTGTCTGAGAAGAGGAGGGGGGAGAGGGCTTTGCTCATGCACAAGGTGAGGTGCTTCATATCTCACTTCCGTCTGCAGCAGAAATGTAGTTTAGCTTTAGCGTATTTTGGATCTCCTACCCTTTTGGGCTCGATAGTGACGGTTAACATTTTTACCACCGCCAGGATACGAACAGGCTACTTTCCGAGTCTATAGTCACGTCAGATTCGCGGCAGCGACCTTGGCAAGGGAGTCTGGGGGGTACTCACGTATGACGGCGAGCTCCCTCTCGTCGGAGCGCTTGGTGTAGATGGGCGCCTGCGTGGACACCTCGCACGAGTAGAGCCCCGACGCCTCGAACCGCATGTCGCGCAGCCACAGGTGGTTCTCGTCGCTCACGTTGCGCTGAAACAGACAGGCGGGCCGTCGTCCGTCAGCAGCCAGACTCAAGCCTCACAGACGGCGAGCTGCCGGATGATGTTTCCTGGAAACCAGTCTTCAAAGAGTCAGTGATTAATTACTTGAATAAGGGCCGACTGCACCAACGCCGATTAAAAGTTAACCGCGGTCAAGTCAGCATTTCACCCGGATTAATTAGATATTTGGCTGCACCAACATCGATCAGAGTTAATCGAGGGATTTGATCGCGATTAAAGCTAACAGAACTCGAAGGGTCGATTATCTTGAATTGATCGCGGTTAACTTATTGTAAACACGTAACATGGCAGCGTGTTTTGACGTTTTAGATGGCACAGAAGACGAAGAAATGCAATATCTTCAACATATAAATCGTCGCAACAGTGTTGGTGTACTTGTGGAATGGGGAAATCCTTTCGAAGATTACGGTGATCGGAAATTTGAAGAGAGGTTTCGTCTTTCAAAAGAAACTGTGATGGTTACTGGATCAAATTCACGATAAGTTAGAATTTCCAACTTACCGAAATAATCCGACTCGCTCATGGACATACTTCTCATGACATTAAGGGTATACGCAACTGGATCATTTAATATAGTAACTGGTGACAGTGCTAATGTACATTCTACAACGGGACAAAGAATTATAAGCGAAGTGTCAGGAATCATAGCAACAATGTCTCGTGAATACATAAAGTTTCCTTTTCGAGCGGAAGTACGCTCTGTGATGGATAGTTACAACACAGTGGCTGGATTTCCTGGAGTCATTCGTACAGTGGATTGCACTCACATAGGCATTCAGAATGCAGAACTTTTCCGCAATAGGAAATCATATTTCTCATTTAATTGTCAAACAATCAGCGACCACAGTTTAATAATACGGGACAGTGTGGCTCAGTGGCCTGGCTCTATGCATGACAGTACAATATTTCGTAATCGCGCTCGAAGGACACAGTTTGAAAATGGTGAAATACCAGTCGGTCACTTACTAGGAGATAGTGGCTATGCATGCAGACCTTACTTATTGACACCACTTTCAAATCCACAGAGTGCGACAGAGCACCGATATAATAGGACTCACATCACAACAAGAAACACTGTGGAGAGACAATATGGTTTGTGGAAGAGGAGGTTCCCCATTTTATCTATGGGAATGAGGTGTAATCCACAAACGACAATGGCAATTACTGTGAGTACGGCTGTCTTGCATAATATTGCAAGGAGCACAAGCAAGGAAGAGCCACCAGAAGATACGGAAATTCTGCGGCTGCTGAGGCCCTTAAGTAGCGAGAGGGGCCCCGATATCGACGATAATGAGCCAATGTCTCCCGGTCAACAAATGTATCGTGATGACGCATTACCAGGACGAGCAGTTCGTCGCACTATACTCGATGAACATTTTCACTGAGGTAAACTGTTACTTAGTACATGTAAAATACACTACTGGCCATTAAAATTGCTACACCAAGAAGAAATGCAGATGATAAACGGGTATTCATTGGACAAATATGTTATACTAGAACTGACATGTGATTACATTTTCGCCGGCCGGAGTGGCCGTACGTTTCTAGCCGCTACAGTCTGGAACCGAGCGACCGCTACGGTCGCAGGTTCGAATCCTGCCTCGGGCATGGATGTGTGTGATGTCCTTAGGTTTGTTAGGTTTAATTAGTTCTAAGTTCTAGGCGACTGATTACCTCAGAAGTTAAGTCGCATAGTGGTCAGAGCCATTTGAACCATTTTTGATTACATTTTTACGCAATTTGGTTGCATAGATCCTGAGAAGTCAGTACCCAGAGCAAGCACCTCTGGCCGTAATAACGGCCTTGATATTACTGGGAATTGAGTCAAACAGAGCTTGGATGGCGTGTACAGGTACAGCTGCCCATGCAGCTTCAACACGATACCACAGTTCATCAAGAGTTGTAACTGGCGTATTGTGACGGGCCAGTTGCTCAGCCACCATTGACCAGACGTTTTCAGTTGGTGAGAGATCTGGACAATGTGCTGGCCAGGGCAGCACTGGAACATTTTCTGTATCCAGAAAGGCCCGACAGGACCTGCAACATGTGGTCGTGCATTAGCCTGCTGAAATGTCGGGTTTCGCAGGGATCGAAAGAAGGGTAGAGCCACGGGTCGGAACACATCTGAAATGTAACGTCCACTGTTCAATGTGCCGTCAATGCGAACAAGAGGTGATCGAGACGTGTAACCAATGGCACCCCATACCATCACGCCGGGTGATAAGCCAGTATGGCGATGAAGAATATACGCTTCCAATGTGCGTTCACAGCGATGTCGCCAAACACGGATGCGACCATCATGATGCTGTAAACAGAACCTGGATTCATCCGAAAATATGACGTTTTACCGTTCGTGCACCCAGGTTCGTCGTCGAGTACACCATCTCAGGTGCTCCTGTCTGTGATGCAGCGTCAAGGGTATCCGCAGCCATGGTCTCCGAGTTGATAGTTCATGCTGCTGGAAACATCGTCGAACTGTTCTTGCCGATGGTAGTTGTCTTGCAAACGTCCTCATCTGTCGACTCAGGGATCGAGACGTGGCTGCACGATCCGTTACAGCCATGCGGATAAGATGCCTGTCATCTCGACTGCTAGTGATACGAGGCCGTTGGGCACCAGGCAACGCCGGTCAACTGCTGTTTGTGTATGAGAAATCAGTTGAAAACTTTGCTTATGTCAGCACATTGTATGTGTCGCCACCGGCGCCAGCCTTGTGTGAATCCTCTGAAAAGCTAATCATTTGCATACCACAGCATCTTCTTCCTGTCGGTAAAATTTCGCGCCTGTAGCTAGTCATCTTCGTGGTGTAGCAATTTTAATGGCCAGTAGTGTATGTAATTATTTTTATTTGAAATTATTATAGTGCATAGATAACAAAATGTTTTTTAAACATTTACATTACAGTCGGTAGTATTCTTCCGCTTACAATACTCATTTAGTGCCAACAGTTTGAGACTTTTTTATTCTAATTTCTTTCGTATGTTCTCTCTTCATCTTTTCCTGCTGCTGCTGGAGTACTTCCACCCTCTTCTGCATCACACTGTCTAGTGAAAAGGAGGAAGTTGGTTTAGGTCTCAGTGGTATCCTTCTCCGATTACATGTTTCTTGTGTTCCTGCACTTGAAGGTTTGGAGAAGGTTTGTTGAACATTCTCCATAACAACCTACACTGGAATCAGGCTTTCGCCAGCTTTAGCAGCAACTACTGTTTGTGGTACTGCTGGCATCGCCAACTGCTGCATCATCAACTACATCTACATTCAGATCCATTATTACACTGTACTGTGTATCCGAATCAGAGGCTTCAATGACGAGCCATCTATTTCCAGTTGTTTTGTCTCGTGTGGACTCTTTTTAGGTACTGGTACTGCCTTCCCTCCTCCTGTTTTATAGACTTGAACCTTCTCTTCAGCAAAATCCTCCGCAACCTCCTCTTCAAGTTTTAAGCCTTTCAGGCCTTCTTTTTGTTACACCTGAAATGGATATACTGTATTTTGTAGTAGCTGATACGATTTACGTTGGTGTATCTTGGATTGTTATTCAGTATTAATCTAAGTACCAGAAAAAATAGTGTTTTAATTTACATTAGAAACAGATATTTATTGATTTTTGATTCAAATAAAATTTAATCTTACCTGGAGTTGAATTAAATTGTGTTGCTATATTTTCCCATGCATCCAGTTTTTCCCTAATTGTGCAACCTTCCGTTTTTGTTACACTCTAATATATTTGAATTGCAGGCAACCAACTCCCAAAGTATCTCTACTTCGAATTTGGAAAAATTCGGCGTCCATTTCTTGTTTTCCATGGTGCAGTAACAACGCTCACGTTACGCCAACTATATGAAAAGCACTCGTAAGTACCACAGACCAAAGCGGTTACAACACCCTTGCCACAGGCAGACAGTGAATATTATTATCTTTGCATGTATATGGGCGCTTTCCTTTGAAACACGCGGAGTTAACCGCGGTCAAAGTCCCGATTAGCTAACCGCGTTTTGGTAATCGGCGCTTAACGTTGGTGCAGCTCAGAGACAACTTAATCGCAATTAAGTTTTAACCATTATCACGAGACCCTCGGTTATATTGCTTTTTAATCGGCGTTGGTGCAGTTAGTCATAAGTTCTACTTGATTGCTGGTTTTCTACAACAAAGGAGAAGTACACCGTTTCTCTACTGTGGCCGAGAGACATTAGTGTAGTTTGCCAAACTTTCCGACGTACTGAGTTGCTGGACAGTTGAATGACATTATCTCAGTTTGTGTTGTTTTTAGGGTTCCGCATCTCAGCCCGCTAAGAACGTAACCCTATTGGGATCATTTTTTTGTCTGTCTATCTGTCTGTCCGACTGTTAAGAATGCTGTTTCTCAGGAACAGGTACAAGTATCAAGTTGATATTTATGTCGTCTATTGTCCCTTTATGGTATAAGACATCTAAGTTCGTAAGTTGATGTAGTCAAAAGATACTGCCACGTTTTATTTTTTGATACTAGTAACACCAACTCATCAAAACCATTAGGGGACTTGCTGTCGACCTAGACTCATAAAATATGGCAGAAAGGAAGAGTTCACAGTACATGTAAAGGAACAGTTCCGAAAATGGTGAATTTGTTATAATACCACTAGAAAAAAGATATTTTTTTTTATTATCCGTCTCTCAGCATGTTACGATTTCTTTTTCTCAGGAAGGGGTAAACGTATCGCGTTAAAATTTCTGTCACATACTGAGGTCTATCCCTCCTGGCGGTGCAAAATATTTAAGCTTGTAAGTTGAAGGAAACAAAAGATACCGCCATTTATGTCACATAATTTTGCGTTTTGCCTCAGATTAAAGCTTAATCAACATTGAAGTTAGCCAATAAGGTCATTGCGCCATCAAATTCAAACCGCCTGCCAGAGCGGCGTCGACAAATATGTTTTTCGTTTGGTTTCCTAAACCCGAACAAAAGAGACATAACAAAAATTGGACATGGGGCTGCAATGAGGATCGAACCCGAGACGAAGGCTGAGCAGTCTCATGCGCTGTCTTCTACGCTATGAGAACAACTGACACTAATTTTATCTGGCGGGTCACTTGAATTTGTGCGCGAAACTGCCCGATTGGCCATCTTCAGTGCTAATTAACACGAAAACAGAACAACGTAACGAATTTGTTCTTAACAATTAATTCTCAGCAGGAATCATCGGTGACTGAGTCGTAAACGCACTTATCCGGATTTTTATAGCAATGACTTCAATGTATTAGGGTAAAAGTAGTAAATGAAACTACGTAACAGTTTTCATTTAATTGCATGTCCCCGAGCGAGAGCAGGGCTTAACAGCGCCGTTGACTTCTTTTGTAACGAGTCTGATCGGCGCCGTTCGCAGAAAATTCATCAACCGTGCAGTGCGCAGGAGATGCAGCTGTACTGGTCTACTTCGCTGATATTTAATTATATTACATTGATGAAAGAGATTAAGAAATCAGTTCCTTTATACGAATGAAAATTTTGACGTTGTTAACGAGTCTATAGTTATCTGCGGGACTGCATAGTCTCTTTTATCTACGCAGCTATTTACCCTATTGAAAGTATTACATTAAACAACTATGGCAGATAGTTCTGCGTACAGTACCATGTGAACAGTGTAATATAGTTGACTCACAAGGTTTTTACTTTATACTGTGACTGGAAGAAATGTTTGATGTCATTTAAAAGTGTACTAGAAGAAAATTGGAGGTATATTAAGGAACATCTCTGGAGACTTTATTTTACGGAAACTAAAAAGATCAGGGAAATAATTTTGCAGTGATTAAAGCAATTTTAACCAAAGATAGAAAGTGAAGAGCCCAAGTTTTACCTTCTTATCTGTCTATTTTACGAAGCCACAAAGTCTGTAATCGGTAATAGAATTCAGTGATTATGCGTCAGATGTAACAAATATTTGTTCCATGGAATTTCTTTGAAGCAACAAAGTCAGAGAATCGCTATACGTTTCCATTATGACCATTCCGAGCTAATGCAGTGAGCATGACGAAGGTTTGCATCTACTCTCGTTTCATTTGCCCGCCTATTGCTACTGCATTGCGACAAAACTTTATTCGAAACTAGAAACTAAGAGTGTCCCAGTTATAAAAGCTGGAAATCCTTGAAAAATATGTTAAGGACTTGCAACTATGGGGCTACGCTTTACAACAACACCAGCATGGCTGAACTACAACTCAACAGTAAATTGGCCCAGAGTGGTGTATTTAGAGTAACTTGCAATGGCTGTGCAAAAGTGTATGTTGCTCAGTCAGGCAGTTGAGTTATCAAAACACGAGAGAAGCTGGAGAGTAGAAAAGCAGAGTCAACCTCTGCGTGACGTCTTTTCACAGAAAACCCCCCATTCGAAGTAAATTATGCTCTTTTACATACAGTTAGGAAAAACAGAAAGATGACGCAATTTCTTAAATTACTTATCCGTCACGCGAATGTTATAACACAGTAGCACATTTTCGTCATAATGTTCATTTTTATGTAATTTAGTACCTAGTGTTGACTGAAAACTGATAACATTTTCCTTTAGAAACACTTGATGATTGTCGTTGTATTTACTTTCCCCATCTGCATCATTAATATCCGTGAAAATCTTAGTTCGTCTTATGTGGGTGAAACATCCTCTTGTCACTTATCGATGGTCTTAGAAACTGATAGACGAATCAAGTTAATATAAATATTATTTACGAAACATAACGGGAGAGTTTCCTTTTTAATATTACAGCCTAACTGTGTCACAGATAAGCTTGATCAGCGATGATACTATTTATAAAAATGGTCCATGATGCTTTTGACAAGGATGAGGGAATCATAGGTATTTTCTTAGATATGTGAAGGCGTTTTGATACTCTTGGACAAGACAGACTACTGAATAAGCTAGAATTTTTTGGAATAAGACATTTAGTTACTGATTGGTTTCGATCGTGCATAGTAGACGGAATACACACAGAGATAATACAATCCTGATGTAAGGTTAAACTTCAACTAAATACTTATCGGAAGCAAAATACGTTAATGAAATTGTAGAATACATTTTCGAAGATAGACATATTTGTCGGTATATACTGACAAGTGACCTTTATTTTTAAGACGCTAACATATTTTTAGTGTGTCGATCGCTGTTTTATTATCTCAAATTACTGGTTTCGGGCTGTGTAGCTTATCTTCATCATTATCATACTTGCAGAGCAACCAGGTGTAAAAGGAAAGACTATCAGTTTTATTGCCCTATACTCAGTATGTACGGTACCGTGAGATCCGATACTTTAGATCTGCCCGCCGCCGTAGTCGTAATTTGGCGAATTTTTCGTCTTACTAGCTACGTGCGCAGGCATCGAAGCCAGAGCCGCGGAAACCGAGGTGTGAGGTTGGAGCGAAGAGGACGGCACTGAGTCGGTTGGTGGGCAGCAGCCAAGTAAGTCAGCTGGGAGCTGGTTCGCCTTGGAGATGGGCTGTTTGAATGACCAAAGGTCGACGCAGGGCGTGGGCTCCCGATCTGTGAACATCACAGATCGGGATGGCAACCGGTCTTTTCAGGTGGTGGCGAGTGAGGACGTCAAACACAGCAAGATATGCCGACAAGTGGCATCGGTCACTAGAGTTGAGGAGGAGCACAAAGTGTAGTTTAGTGGCTTGTAGTAATTCTGTCTCAGTTGGCAATGAGTTGTGAGTGATGAGTACAGCGTACAGTGAGGGGAGAGAATGTATGCTTTGAGTGCAACGGCGCTGCCATCGACACAGTAGAGGTTCGTGGAGGTATGTTCCGTCTATGCAACTAACTGAAGACAGTTTGTTTATTGCCGTACGCGTTTCACTTCTTTTATTTCTGAAGCATCTTGAGTGGCTTGTAATACATGTTTCTTTTTATACATATAATAAACATGTTATGTGGCTGCTATAATATGTTGCTATGTTACATTTTGTCATATTTTTCTCTTGTTTTTTAGGCTAGAATCAACTTCAGTATAACAAAAGTTGATGCTACAGAAGTTGATTATAACCTAAAAAACAAGAGAAAAACACGAGAAAATGTAACACAGCAACATGTTGCAACTACTGCATAATACGCTTATTATATGTACAAAAAGAAACATGTATTACAGGCCACTGAAGATGCTTCGGAAATAAAAGAAGCGATGCGCGTACGTCAATGAACAAACTGCATTTAGTTAGCTGCATAGACGGCACACGTTTCCACGAATTTTAAAGCAACTAAGGAAAGACGGAAAACAAAGAAAAAATGACAGTAGTGTCTGCATATTGTTTCTTCAATTGCGCTGCCGTGTGTTTACGTCTCTCTAAACGAGACTTCTGTGAATTATTTTTCTTACTATTCTGAGGGTGTCGTCTATATTGTATATACAGGTGGAATTCAATAAATAATGCAGCACTTTTTTTTCCTCATAGCAGGTCGGTTTTATTCAGGATTTCAACACACCGTATTATTCTCTACTCATTTGCCCATAAGAACCTATTTTTCAACATAATCTTCGTTCACTGCGACAGCGTTACGCCACCCTATTGGGAGGGACTGTGTGCCCGCATGGTACCACACTACGTCGACGTAGGAGTCAACTTTTGGTGCATCATGCATAACCTCCCCATGACCCACGTACAGCTTCGAGCGGAGTAAGGCCCTCATTGGGCCAAACACACAGAAGTCGGAAGGTCTGATATCCGGGCTGTAGGATGAATGACGAGAAACAGTGCAGTGAAATTTTGTGAGTTCCTCTCGGGAGCGCAGACTTGTGTCAGGCCTTGCACTGTCACGGTGGAAGAGAGGTTCGTTTGCATTTTTGCGGCGACGAACATGCTGAAGCCATTCCTTCAATTTCCGAGTGTAGCACAATACACTTCAGAGTTGATCGTTGCATCATATGGGAGGATATCAAACAGAATAACCCACTTTAAGAGTTGCAGAAAATAGTCGCCTGTACTTTAATGGTTGAGGGTGCGGCTTTGAACTTTGTATTCGGATTAGAGATGGTGTGGCGGCAGTCCATGGATTTCAGTTCTGTTTCCGGTTCGAAGTGATGAGCCCAAGTTCCATTGCCTGTGACAATGTTCGACAAAAAATTGTCACGATAAATCTCGTAATGCGCCAGCAGTTGCGGACAGATAGTCCTTCGTTGCTCTTCATGGTCTTCTCTTAGGTAGAACACACCTTTGAGTACGACTGTATCAGAACTATCAACAGAGGCCTCCAGTCGAGCAGCAAGGTGTTTGATCGTGATCCGTTGATCACAATAAATGACAGTGCACTCACGTTCCAACACTTCAGGAGTCACAGCTGTGTGTCGCCGACTGGCACGTGGAGATAAGGCAGTTCCGCGTGCCCGTTTTGTGATGGTGACAGTGGCCTCGCCCAAAGACTTGCCGTGCTTTTGTTCACAGCCAGGTCTCCGTTGACATTCTGGGAGATGCTTAGAATAAATGCGATGCTCTGGATTTCCGTGAAAAGAAACTCGTCTCTCTGCTTGGAACGCACCTCCATTACAGACGCCATTTTGAGGGCTACGTATAGCACCGCCACGTATGAGAACTTCATGAAACTACAGAGGCTGAAGCGGGAATATTCCATGATGTTCCACAACAAATCCGCATTTCTTCAACAGAAATTGGCCGATAGAATATTTATTTCGTTACTTATTGAACGCCACTCGTACATTTAAGTACACTAATTGTGTGAGTACTGTCCCCCATTGTCTACATCTACATAGATACTCTGCAAATCACATTTAAGTGCCTGGCAGAGGGTTCATCGAACCACCTTCACAATTATCTATGAACACCTATATCTTCCGTACGAGCTCTGATTTTCCTTATTTTATCTTGGTGATCGTTCCTCCCTATGTAAGTCGGTGTCAACAAAATATTTTCGCATTCGGAGGAGAAACTTGGTGATTGTAATTTCGTGAGAAAATTCCGTCGCAACGAAAAACGCCTTTCCTTTAATGATGTCCAGCCCAAATCCTGTATCATTTCTGTGACACTCTCTCCCATATTTCGCGATAATACAAAATGTGCAGCCTTTCTTTGAACTTTTTCGATGTACTCAGTCAGTCCTATCTGGTAAGGATCTCACACCGCGCAACAGTATTCTAAAAGTGGACGTACAAGCTGCCACGTGATGACTGGGTGTTGTGTGATGTCCTTAGGTTAGGACTGCAGCGCCCTAGACCGCTCGGCTACTACCGCGCGGCCGAGCGATTGTCTATGGGAATTGTAGAAGGACTATCTATAGACATAGATATAGACAGCACCAATACAGAATTGTCAGCCTGAAAAACTCATAAGGGTATAGCAGGATAGGCTGCGTTCGGAAATAATCGTTAACAAAAGAAAAATTCGATACATTACACCGTTTTCGAGTTACTTAACGTTGAAGTTAACCAATGAGGAAGTTGCGTGAGCAAATTTCAGAGGTCCGCCACATGCAGTAGTGTCAACTTTTCTCATAGTCTCGATGATAGAGCACGAGACTGCTCAACCTTTGGTTTCTGTTGTCCAATATCCGCTTTTTGTATCGCTGTCTTATTCGGTTGTAGGAAAATAAAAACGAAAACGTTTGGCGACACAGTCTCTGGCGGACTGCTTGAATTTGCACGCTATCTTCAGCGCTAATTAACTGGTAACGGCGCAACGTATCGAGTTTTCTTGTTAATTATTTCCCAGTGCAACCTACCTGCAACACAGTTAAAAACTTTTCAGACTAAAAACCCTGTGTAAACAGTCTAGAGGCTTCGTAGCCTTGTTCCTAGATACTTGCTAAGTATGGCTGACCTTGATGGGATCACGGCTTGTGCAATCTTAACGATGGATAGAGAACGTACAGTCTAGAGGCTTCGTCGCCTCGTTTCTCGAAATTTGCCAAGTGTGACTGACCCTGTTGGGATCACGGTTGGTTCAGTCTTAACGATGGATAGAGAACATAATGCAAAGAGGAGATCTTGGAGGAAACAAAAAATGTTTCTGGAAGTACCTCATTCCGGTTGTAATTTATTCTCGTATTTGAATTTAGAAGACAGCATGTCTTTGCAAAACTTCATCCCTTTCACTCCATGTAACTTTGAAGATCTGTTTAAGCTTTTAGGCGGAAAAAATAATGGAAATAGAAAATACGTTTAGGGAAATGGTTCCAGCCCCTCTGAGACTGACAGTAACACTGTGTTATCGGCCAAGTGGAGAATCGTTCACCAATCCGATGTTCACATTTAGCATCTCGAAGCAAGTTGACCAAAGATTGTTCGTAAAATGTTTGGGGCCATGATACAAAACGCTGAAGAGATTCGTGAAGATATGTACAAATAATTATAAACTGATGACAGAAAAAGATATATTTTTATGAAATAACACATAAACGGAGTACGAAAAACGTAGAAATGAAAAATGTCATTTTCTTATGGCACCAAGTATACAGGGTGAATCGCCTAAAATTTGCACTGCAGATATTGCGGAAACGGGAAGTGCTATTGATGTGCGGTTTTTACAGAATGGAGTAGTTAGGGGTTCCTATTGTAAGCCATTCAACAGATTGTAATAACAATTAGGAAGTGTGTTTTGTGCAGACATATGCTTTTTCAAATGTAACAATGCCTGTTGACATTAACAAACTGGAAGTAGCATAAATTAGAATGTCAGTGGCGTGTGTTACAGGATTCTAGTGTGAGTTGTTAACGAGATATCGTAGTTTAAAAGTTTCCACATCGACACTTGTACAATACCTGTTATAGCATACGCTACTGAACAACACAACTGCATACACTAGTAATGTGGATTCTGACCAGTAACGAGACAATTGACTATCACAGATTGTATTCAGAATGGAGGGAGGAGAAGGAGATTAGAGTTTAACGTCTTCTCGCCAGCGAGGTCTTTAGGGATGGAGCAGAAACTCGGAAGGTAATCGGCCGTGCCCTTTTCAAAGGAACAATCACAAAATTTGTCTGGAGTGCTTCAGGGAACTCACAGAGAACTGGGCGGCCGCAATGACGTCGGAACAATCTTCCTCCCGAATGCGAGTCCAGTGTGCTAACCTCTGCCCCACGTCTCTCGGTGTCTCCAAAATAACTACAGGCAGCGGAACTACACACTTCCAGTCTGATACGGAACGACAGCTGCTCACGTGGTAGTATTTCAGCGGAGATGTCCCAGCAGACTGCAGTAATACGTCGTTGCATATCATCGGGTGTACACAGCGTATTTCAGCTTTCCCCAAAGAAGAAAGTCTGCTGGGGATCAAATCTGTGGAATGGGCCGGCCAAAGCGCAGGTTCTCTCCACTCCCACGTTTTGGAAACAATTCGTGAAGACATGCTGCAGTACTTCGTACGGACAGCCATCATGTTGGTACCATGGGCTTCTTCTACACTCATGCTCATAAATTAAGGATAATGCTGATACATAGTGAAAAAACGCTCTGGTGGGCGGTTTTCGGATTTAAATCACCTCGGGGTATGACCATGCAGTGCATCTGACCTGCGATCGTCGCACGGTGGAGCCGGCAGCAGCCCACATACGCGGAGATGTGTTGGTGCATTTCAGAGTACGTTGCAACGAGTAAGTGTGCAGACGTTTTCAGACGTGCTAAAGATGACCGTGTGTCGAAAATGGCTCACAGAACACATATTGATGACGTATGAGGGGTAGAATACTAGGGCGACTGGAGGCTGGTCAAACACAGCAGGTCGTAGCACGGGCCCTCCGTGTGCCACAAAGTGTGATATCAAGATTATGGCAGCAGACAGGAAACGTGTCCAGGCGCTACGGTACGGGACGTCCACAGTGTACAACACCACAAGAAGACCGATATCTCACCATCAGTGCCCGCAGATGGCCACGGAGTACTGCAGGTAGCCTTGCTCGGGACCTTACCGCAGCCACTGGAACAGTTGTCTCCAGACACACAGTCTACAGACGACTGAACAGACATTCCACTGATCCATGGTCATAGGAGAGCCCGTAAGGCCTGCTGTCAAGAACACAGTACATGGTCAATGGAACAGTGGTCCCAGGTTATGTTCACGGACGAGTCCAGGTATAGTCTGAACAGTGATTCTCGTCAGGTTCTCATCTGGCGTGAACCAGGAACCTGATACCAACCCCTTAATGCCCATGAAAGGGACCTATATGGAGGACGTGGTTTGATGGTGTGGGGTGGGATCATGATTGGTGCACGTACACCTCTGCATATCTTTGACAGAGGAACTGTAACGGGTCAGGTGTCTCGGGACCTCATTTTGCAGCAGTATGTCTGCCTTTTCAGGGGTGCAGTGGGTCCCAACTCCCTTCTGATGGATGATAACGCACGGCCCTGCCGAGCTGCCACCGTGTAGCTGTACTTTGAAACAGAAGATATCAGGCGAATGGAGTGGCCTGCCTGTTCTCCAGAACCAAACCCCATCGAGCACGCCTGGGATGCTCTCGGTCGACGTATCGGTGCACGCATTCAAACCCCTAGGACACTTCAGGAGCTCCGACAGGCACTGGTGGAAGAATGGGAGGCTATACCCCAGCAGCTACTCGACCACCTGATACAGAGTATGCCAACCCGTTGTGCGGCCTGTGCATGTGTGCATGGTGAACATATCTCATATTGATGTCGGGGTAAATGTGAAGGAAACAGTTGTGTGTTGCAGCACGTGTGTTTCGGGGCGGTTTTCTCAACTTATCACCAATACCGTGGACTTACAGATCCGTGTCGTGTGTGTTCCCTATGTGCCTATGCTATTAGCGCCAGTTCTGTGTAGTGCCACCTTGTGTGACAGCACATTCTGCAATTATCCTTAATTTATGAACATGAGTGTAGTTGCAGAGGAACGTTTTCTAGCATCCGTACTGGATGATGTGTTCGGCGACTGCGATATTTGTTCGCGTTCAATGTTCCGTGTATGAAATACAGGGCGATCACCTAGTGGTTCACAATATCAGACCACAGGTTTACATTTCATGGACGTTGTCGTTACATCTGACAAAGCCAGCGGAAATTGTCAACAGACCAGTAGTGTGTGTTTCGGCGGTTTACCTTGCGTTGAGTGTTAAATGTGGCTTCATCACTGAACGAGATACACAATACGTCTGGAGCACGGTGTCTTAATGCCCATGTGCAGAAGTTGACACGATTGTCATAATCGTGTCCATGCAGCTCTTGACGGAGGAATATGTGACAGGGATGGAACCTATGTCTATGGAGAATGCGTAGAACAGTTGCCTGAGTCACCTCGCTTCCTCGAGCGATTACGCGTGAGCTAGCGTGCCGGTCAGTTGCAACAGCAGCGAGAAATATAACTTCCCTCCTATTCTGTCATATCTTATTTCCTTCTGTTATGTTGTCTAGGTGTTACACTACGATTTTCACGTAACTGGTTGAGGAGGTTGATAATAATTTTAAGGATGGTTGACATCTTTTCGGATAACTTGCCGCATAGACCGTGCAAGAACGAACTGCATACTTCCTACACTCTCCGTCCACCATGAGCACGTCGTCCACTTTTAAGGGATCATCTGCACGCGAAAGCGATAATGTAATTTGTTCGCGCTGTCAAAGACAGGACATATAAAGCGCTATCTATAAACAATATGTAGTTGCGGTGAAAAAACAGCAAATGTTTTAATATTGTACTTCAGCTTTTTCTCCTCTCACGCTACTTGGAGTGGTGAGGTAATACGTTTCTGTACGGACGCATTTTGTCATTGTTCCGTAATTCCAGACATTTTCAGAATGAGATTTTCACTCTGCAGCGGAGTGTGCGCTGATATGAAACTTCCTGGTAGATTAAAACTGTGTGCCCGACCGAGACTCGAACTCGGGACCTTTGCCTTTCACGGGCAAGTGCTCTACCATCTGAGCTACCGAAGCACGACTCACGCCCGGTGCTCACAGCTTTCGAGTCTCTGTCGGGAACACAGTTTTAATCTGCCAGGAAGTTCCAGACATTTTGTTTCATACGGAACATAGGCAGATTTAAAGAGGCGCATCGACGTATTTATTTATACTAACCTACTGCCAGGCAACAATTATTATTTATGTGTGTCTATTCATAGTTTATGTGCGTATGCGATTTCTTGAATATATATTTTATTAATCTCTATGTCTTTTTCATTTTAGTAGTTTTAACAATGATGCAAGCGGCTGCGACATGGCAGAGGTTTGTGTGCAATCTGATGGTAAATTATGAAGTCCTAGCATAGAAGAACCATAAGTCAATCTTCACAGCCATTTTACTGCAAGAAGTCCGATATTTCACACGGTAATCGAAAAATACTTAGCAAACGTACGACCTTAGCCACCAACGCAGTTGTTCACACGCCAGACAGTGTGTGAGGAAATAATACCGTTTAATCTTAATACTTTGAAATATTATTGATGATCATATCTGTATTCTCATCCTAAAACGTAGAAGCAAATTATTAATTTTATTATTTATACACCCTCGACATACTGCTTGGATTGCACTGACTAGCAAGTCACATTGCACTCAATCAACATGTAAGCACATAGCAAGAAAATGAGCGTACCTAGCAACTACACAGGTGATGAGGATGTTTGGTTTGTGGGGCGCTCAATTGCGAGGTTATCAGCGCCCGTACAATTTCCCAACCTTTGCTCAGCCCAATTTCGCCACTTTCCTGGATGATGATGAAATTATGAGGACAACACAAACACCCAGTCATCTCGAGGCAAGTGAAAATCCCTGGCCCCATCGGGAATCGAACCCGGGACCCTGTGCTCGGGAAGCAAGAACGGAACCGCGAGACCACGAGCTGCGGACTACGTACGCCGTATGGCACGAACAATTGTCGGTGTGGACACTTTGCACAATATGGTATTCGCACCAGTATCCAGCAACAAACAACACTGACGTTCTAAATTACTCTACTTTTAGTTTGTTAATGTCAATAGGTATTGTTATATTTAAAAAATCTATGTTGGCACGAAAAATACACTTTCTAAGTATAATCACAATCTGTTTACTGCCTAACAAATGAGCCCCCCGCTACAGTCTATTCTGCAAAACCTAACATCGGTAGCACTTTCCATTCTCGTAAAATTTTCAGTGCGAGATTTAGGTGATTCATCTTGTAGACAATTAATTATTAATTAATCAAGTGAAAAGAGGCTTACAAACTCATTAAGATTACTGCAGGTCAATAAGAGTGTTTTAGTAGTTCTAATTGTCAGAGACACTATGATCGAAGGTTTTCACGCTTTCCTTGAGATGCTGGTGAGGAAGCATAACTGTAATAACTTCCTGACCTGTGGGACACGCTAATCGTCAGGACGAGGACATTGCCGTGACAAAAAGCAGATTTCAGAGTACCTGTTGGCTCAACACAAAAGTTTTGTCTCAAGTACAGATAGTGTTGAGGATCAGTGGACGAAGTTCAAAACCGTCGTACAATATGCGTTAGATGAGTATGTGCCAAGCAAGATCGTAAGAGATGGGAAAGAACCACCGTGGTACAACAACCGAGTTAGAAAACTGCTGCGGAAGCAAAGGGAACTTCACAGCAAACATAAACATAGCCAAAGCCTTGCAGACAAACAAAAATTACGCGAAGCGAAATGTAGTGTGAGGAGGGCTATGCGAGAGGCGTTCAATGAATTCGAAAGTAAAGTTCTATGTACTGACTTGGCAGAAAATCCTAAGAAATTTTGGTCTTATGTCAAAGCGGTAGGTGGATCAAAACAAAATGTCCAGACACTCTGTGACCAAAATGGTACTGAAACAGAGGATGACAGACTAAAGGCCGAAATACTAAATGTCTTTTTCCAAAGTTGTTTCACAGAGGAAGATTGCACTGTAGTTCCTTCTCTAGATTGTCGCACAGATGACAAAATGGTAGATATCGAAATAGACGACAGAGGGATAGAGAAACAATTAAAATCGCTCAAAAGAGGAAAGGCCTCTGGACCTGATGGGATACCAGTTCAATTTTACACAGAGTACGCGAAGGAACTTGCCCCCCTTCTTGCAGCGGTGTACCGTAGGTCTCTAGAAGAGCGTAGCGTTCCTAAGGATTGGAAAAGGGCACAGGTCATCCCCGTTTTCAAGAAGGGACGTCGAACAGATGTGCAGAACTATAGACCTATATCTCTAACGTCGATCAGTTGCAGAATTTTGGAACACGTATTGTGTTCGAGTATAATGACTTTTCTGGAGGCTAGAAATCTACTCTGTAGGAATCAGCATGGGTTTCGAAAAAGACGGTCATGTGAAACCCAGCTCGCGCTATTCGTCCACGAGACTCAGAGGGCCATAGACACGGGTTCACAGGTAGATGCCGTGTTTCTTGACTTCCGCAAGGCGTTCGATACAGTTCCCCACAGTCGTTTAATGAACAAAGTAAGAGCATATGGACTATCAGACCAATTGTGTGATTGGATTGAGGAGTTCCTAGATAACAGGACGCAGCATGTTATTCTCAATGGAGAGAAGTCTTCCGAAGTAAGAGTGATTTCAGGTGTGCCGCAGGGGAGTGTCATAGGACCGTTGCTATTCACAATATACATAAATGACCTGGTGGATGACATCGGAAGTTCACTGAGGCTTTTTGCAGATGATGCTGTGGTGTACCGAGAGGTTGTAACAATGGAAAATTGTATTGAAATGCAGGAGGATCTGCAGCGAATTGACGCATGGTGCAGGGAATGGCAATTGAATCTCAATGTAGACAAGTGTAATGTGCTGCGAATATACAGAAAGATAGATCCTTTATCATTTAGCTACAAAATAGCAGGTCAGCAACTGAAAGCAGTTAATACCATAAATTATCTGGGAGTACGCATTAGGAGTGATTTAAAATGGAATGATCATATAATGTTGATCGTCGGTAAAGCAGATGCCAGACTGAGATTCATTGGAAGAATCCTAAGGAAATGCAATCCGAAAACAAAGGAAGTAGGTTACAGTACGCTTGTTCGCCCACTGCTTGAATACTGCTCAGCAGTGTGGGATCCGTACCAGATAGGGTTGATAGAAGAGATAGAGAAGATCCAACGGAGAGCAGCGCGCTTCGTTACAGGATCATTTAGTAATCGCGAAAGCGTTACGGAGATGATAGATAAACTCCAGTGGAAGACTCTGCAGGAGAGACGCTCAGTAGCTCGGTACGGGCTTTTATTGAAGTTTCGAGAACATACCTTCACCGAAGAGTCAAGCAGTATATTGCTCCCTCCTACGTATATCTCGCGAAGAGACCATGAGGATAAAACCAGAGAGATTAGAGCCCACACAGAGGCATACCGACAGTCCTTTCCACGAACAATACGAGACTGGAATAGAAGGGAGAACCGATAGAGGTACTGAAGGTACACTCCGCCACACACCGTCAGGTGGCTTGCGGAGTATGGACGTAGATGTAGTAGATGTAGAAGAAGGCCTGTAACTTCCAACTGTCCGATTCCCAAATGAAATAAGGCACTGTGTGTGTTGAGCGGATCAGGACATTTCTCCAATTTTGGTCATTTGCTCTTCCTTAGTTTATCTGCTACTGATTCACCAAACAAATGAAGCAATCAATTTCACGTAGCTTACTGCTTCCTTTTTTTCTTGACTTCAAGATTTTCATGTACTGTTTTACGACCGCCCTGAAAACAGATAGTTATCATTATCTACTGGGACGTTCACCAGTCTGTGACCCATCAGATACTTACACACTAAACGGACAGTTCACCGTAACCTCATAATGTTACCTGCATGTATTAAGTAAGGAGACTTGCTTTTTATTATAACTGCCAAAAAGAGGAACCGAATCGAGCTGAAGTGTTTAATACTACGTGGAATTTTCTTCACTGTTTAGGAAATGTAGATGATAAACACATACAAATTTTGTCTCCAGAACAAAGTGGGAACTTGTTTTTTATCTACAAAGGCACATTAAGCATTTTGCTGCTTGAACTTGCAGGCAGTAACCATGACTTCATCATTGATGATATTGCATTTCGACGGCGGATTCCGGATGGTGGTTAGTTCAAGAACATCACACAGTAAAAAAATCTAGAAGAACAATCCCTAACTGTGCCAGCTTGTGATGGATTGACCGGAAGAAAGAGTCCAGAGCCATTGTTTTTTTTTGGTAAGTGACGCATTAGAATTAGCTACTTCATGATGAGGCCAAATGCAGGTTGCAAACCAGTATCATCGACGTCAGGAGAGGTTTACAACTGCAGACTGTGCAGAGCGGGAAGGTAACTGAATATATTTTTGGTATCGAGTCACAAAATTTAGAGTATTAATAAAGGGGACACCTCTAGCTCCAAAAAAAAAAAAAAAACAAAAAAAAAAACAGAGGCCAGTGTTTTATGTTTCGTTTATCTGCAAAACGTTTTGTGCAGAAAGTGTATTCAGAAGTAACTTTGCTCTATCTGGATTTTGATTTGTATGATACAAACGGAAACTTGATTGAGGGGTCCTGGAGGAAAGAGCTGGATGAGAATAGCACTTTGATGTACCTGTCAAACCTACCCCGAAAGTCAACAAAAAACTTGCATGAAACTCGGAATGAATTCAGAGAGTATTCTTACTCCTGATGGAGAGGTTCCACGTATATATGATGATTAATAAATTGTGAATCCAGACAGCTTCCAACATTTGAGACTATCAGTCATTTAGAAGACCTTTTATAAAGGCCCTAAAATAATTTCTAGTTGTAAGATTTTATTATTAACGGTTTTAATTTTTGTATTTTAACAACATTGTTGTCAGCTTATATTTACGTATAAAAATTAAATAAAATATGTTGATCAAGCACTTACATTGTATTCAGTGCTTCCAGATTCATTCTTCCTTTCCTCTCATAGACAAGACTTCTCCTGCATCTTGATTCGGAGCCTTGCAGTGGAAATGACAAGTGTTCGTATGTGAACCGAACATTGATGAGAAGAGCTGCCCCACTCTTCTATGCCGGATTAATTTTTTATGTTTGCAGTGGAAACCTGTTTTCCAATTGTGGATTTTTTTCAACATCAATTATTTAAACTTCACATTATTAGGCCAGCTCCTCGATAAACAACCTCTTCTTTTTGAGATGTTTATATTCGGGATAACGAAATTACCACAAACATGATGTTTGCGTGAAAATCTTCAGTCAGCTGAAACACTTTGTTCATTAACCGCATCTTCATAAGTGATGTTTAACAATAAGGAAAAAGATAATAAAACAATTGATGAAACGTTTCCCACAGTGGAAAGAGAATTACTGGAGGTAATGTCTACCAACAAGACCACACTGTGAAATGCTGCAAAATATTGTCTAAGAACTGTATGTCTCCCATTTCAATGAGAATCAAAAGTTCTGCACTTTTGTTGCAAGGAGCGTGTCTGTAGACAAGAAATGTCTTTCATCAGTCCAGGTAAAAGATTGCTCTATTGTGTACAGACACTGCCCTGCTTAACTGCACACTTAACTCACCACCACACCATGCATTCTGAGTCGGAGGAGTGCAAAGACAGGTAAACGGCAAAGGCGCCATGTTTAGATAGCAACGCAGTCACACTGCATGCTACTCGGTTTCGTGTTTCATATTTTTCAACAACATAAATCACAAACGAAACAAATTCTTAGATTATTTTAATATTTTTGGCACGCTTAAGACATAATATAATTTTTATCCGGTAAAAACTGGCGTCATACGGACAGAAGAAGACAGTTCCACTAATTTTCGCACACACGTTGCTACGTGAGCGTGGCTAATTTACTTCCATAATCGGGGAGAAGCCTTTCACATTCATACATTGATCGAAATATTTCATCAAGTTTGCAAACTTGTTACGGAATTGTTGAAACTGTTCCCGAATAAAACAAGGTGGATACTAACGTAAAAGGATTTGGTTTTAAAATAGGAATAACATTGCAGATCAGTCCATCCCATCAACACGTGCAGAAAAGCTCTTTTAACTGAAATGATAAACCATCTCGAAAACAGTTCGACAACAGATGTAAGATTGGCAGTGTCCTAAAAACCTTTAGAAAACTGTCCTTGTATTCTTTCAAGGCCACAATCTATTCTTTTGACCTCGCGTTTCATTTACCACCAGTGAGACTTTGGGAACTGGACCGTGTTTTTTGTCGCAATCTGTCTCTTCTACAAGGCAATTTTCTGTTTAAATGCGTCCCCAACAAATGAGAAATAAGTTGTTCCTCACTTTACAAAGTCTTACTGTGAACAGTGTGGAGTAAAGTCCACTTAAGATGCGAGGTCAGCAGTCATTCTGGAGATATAATTTTCGTTCTTGCACACTTATTCGTTCATAATTTCAACAACATTGGCTATCACATTGAAATATCATTCCACGCTTGCCTCTTGACTTCCAACGTACTTTGTATTAATGTATAAAGTTCCCATAGTCTTCATTCACTCCCATCAAAAATTGTTGTGAAAGACAGTGGAATAATGCATGCCACTTCATAAATTCAGTTCAGTTTCTTCACGTGCTCCATGCCTACGAATTTAACGCGAAGTGTTTCTTGATGTACGGAACAATGAACACCGTTTGTCGATCGTTGTAATATTTTGCTCCTTCATTGTCAAATAAGTATATCTGCATGGTGTTATAATGTTGTTTCATAGAAAATTGGCATTAGACGTCATTATAGAACTTAATAATAAATATTGCGAAATCTCATATACATTTTTTGTCATTTTCATTTATTTTTGGAGGCTTGTGACGGTAGATCGCTGGATTGTCTCTTTGTGTAAACGGCCACTGGACCTGTGAGCATCCATCACACAACGCGCAAGTAGCGAAGGTTTAACAGCTCCGACACCACGATTTTGCCGAATTGAATACAGTAATGTGAAGAGAAAAATGCCGCTCCGCAGTACTAAGTAAAATGTTGGGCTCTACGCAGTACTTTCGAGAAGGAGAGAGAAAACCTGAGACCGGCCGAGCCTCGGCCCTCAGACGGTTCGCACATGGCGTCCACGTGCCGTTTGGCATGAGCAGGCCAGCCTTGGTCTAGGAACAAAAGTCGCTCGACTATTTACGTAGTAGTGTGGTAGAAGACCTACTTTATCAACGGCAGAAAGCAGAATATAGCTACCTAATGTCCAGAAATCAGCGCTCACTTATGTTCCACACAGACATTCAATCTGCCTAACAGTGTGTTACTACTGCTGAAATGTTAGTTGCAGCATTTCTCTCAACAGTTGCTGATCCCTTCTCGAAGACATATTACTCATTCCTCACATTCAGTTTCTCGGCATAATGTTTGCAAAGGCAGATCGTGGGGCGTGGTGCGATCAGAATAACTGTTGCATTTGCAGAGCTGTTCTAACAGTTTCGTGACATTCACCATAAACGGAAATTCTACTCACTTTTTCGAGCTTCATATACGTCACGAAAGTCGGAATAGCTTTAGAGAACAGTTACTTGAGCACAGATCGATTTCCTGCTGATGGGTAAACACACAAGCTGAACCTAAGTTATGCAATTGATCACTGCTTTGCTTTCGTTTGGTACAGAAGAACAGTGGATGAGGCCTCGTCTCCTGGTAGTGTCGTGCGGCACTATTATCTTGTTACTACTTGATCAAATTCCGCAAATCTTACGTCGAAGTCCTCTTCTCAAGCTCTTTCTAATGACAGAAAATAAAATTTATTGTACATAGTAACGAAGAGGGTGCTATAATTCGAAAATTATAAACGCAAAAAATTAACTGTCTGCATCAGAAAATTCGTCTCCCAGTCCTCTGATGATATGTTAACGCACTTTCGACAAGTTTTAGATGGCCCGTATTAGCTGCATCAAACTATATTTTTAGGTGAGGTACTCCCTCTGGTGGGCATTCATTTCTTTTATTATTACTTTTGTTCTGCATGTATGTCCCCTCGGTGTATTCTGCCTTTGAGGACTAAGATGAAGGGCGTAATCTTACTAAAGTGAGATTTCACGCATCGTTTAAATTTCAAATCTCTATTCCTGTTGAGAAACGAAATATATTAAATCCCGCATGTCATGTCATCCGTCAAAGCAGACATGACCGAGGAACATGCGTTTCACCGAATAATGGCTCAGATGCAGTAACATAAATGCACATATAAGGGCATAATAGCTACTGGTTAGTGTAATCCATACGTATCATAAAAAATATGAATGTACGTATGTATGTATGTCTGTTCCACAACTAGTGCTAACCAATGGACCGATTTGAACCAAACTTGGTACACGTATAACTTACTGCCTGTTAACCATCGGTGTGGGGCTAAGAACCACCTACCTATAAAATGGATGGGGTAGGGGAGAGGGGGTGGGAATTAGTGTAACCCATGATGCACAAATACCCATGCTATAGTCATCCAGTGATTGAGAATGTGAGCACTTAGTGACTTGTAACAAACTTTAAGCACAATTTCAAACAAATACTTCCTCGCTGACGATTCCAAAAACACTTTTAGCTGAATCTACATAAATAAATATATCATTGTACGACAAACAGTTAAGGAGATATGACATTGTAGCACTGAGATGAATGAAAACCTGCAGCATCATGCATTATGTTTAATTTAGTACCTCTTTACTACTAACTCTATTCACAAAACATTTCGAAGACAGTAGTCACATATGTCACTGGATGTATCTGCATAATAATTATCATTGTACAGCCCATAGTTTAGGAGATACGACGACCTGCACAATGCATTGCGTGGAAATGAAACTGCTAGGCGAAATTCACTAGAGATACAGATAACATACTTGTGCAAGTACATGTGAAATATGTTAGCGAGACGAAATTCACTAGAGATACAGATAACATACTTGTACAAGTACATGTGAAATATGTTAAATACACTTGAAATATATTTGAAATGTGCATTCAGGGACAAAATCATGGGCAAAATGTTCATCCTAAACCTCTGCAACGATTCAACCAAATTTGGCGCACATATTGGTTACTATCTGGAAAGATACACTATGGTATTAAGAACCACCAGTCTCAAATTGGGATGAGCGCCATAACATTGAGAGAAAGAGGGAAAGGAAGAGATAGAAAGTGAGTTGGAAGGAGGACATGTAGGAGATTGTCAGAGAGGAGGGGAAATGGACAGAAAGAGTAGAGAGGAAGCGATGGACAAAGAAAGAAGGGAGAAGGGAAGTCGATGTAGAGATGGTGAGGAAGAGGGAGAAGAGAGAAGGGGGAGGAGGAGATAAGCAGAGTGAAGGGGAGAGGAAGGGGACACATAAAGGAAAGAGGTGGAGAAGGGTAGAGAGAGGGGAGAGGAGGAGATGGTCAGAGAGGCCCAATGCCATTTCTCGCAGTCCTAATGGAATTTATTAGATGGCTACAAACCTGAAAGTATACCACTAGTCAATAGGAAAGTTAAAGTGGGCATCAACCCTAGGTGATAATCCATCCTTTTGATTGATAGGTCTTTAACCTATTGTTTGGTTACATGATACTCCATGTCACGGTACCTCTTCCCCTCCTCCACCTTGCCCATCCCTCCGGTAACTCGCCTCGCTGATACAAGCGCACTTTTGATACGAATTTGAATGACTAATTGTTTAAATCTATCATTTCATTAAATCCACTTCTGAGAAACCCCACAGCTCTCTCCTTCCCCTTCCTCTCCCAGAAATTAGGAGGAAAAACACTCAGTTGATCGGCCATTTGGAAGGAAATCGATTGCAATGTATGGAATATTGTTTAAACAACCCACACAATGTGTGGAATATTGTTTATTTGAACAATTTATGGGGTACAAAACAAATAAATAAATGAAATATAAATTATTTTTTTATGTAAAGAATTTGTTGAGAAATCGATTGCAGTGTATGGAGAATTGTTTAAACTGTTTAGAGAACGTTTAGAGTATGGTTTATTTAAACAATTTGCGGGATAGGTGATTGCGATGCTTCTTCAATCCTATTGCACAAGGAATACGCCTATGAACCACTCATCACATGCAATTACACTGTTAAAAACCTTTCGATCCCACACCCAGTAACAGCTCGCAGTGCACACACAGGTCGTTTGGGAACTCGCAAAGCGACATGTACGTCAATGGCTGCGTCACGCGCCGTTGTCCAAGAGGTGTCCGCTTGGGTCACGCGATTGACAGACCAGGCGTCACGATAATCCCCAAACAAAAGCATCAGGTGGTGGCAACCCTTTGATACTTTATAGTCAAGAAATCCCTGTCGAAACAGATGGTCTTTCTCTTTCTCCTCTTCCAGCGTCGGCCGTGCGGTTCTAGGCGCTACAGTCTGGAACCGAGCGACCGCTACGGTCGCAGGTTCGAATCCTGCCTCAGGCATGGATGTGTGTGATGTCCTTAGATTAGTTAGGTTTCATTAGTTCTAAGTTCTAGGCGACTGATGACCTCAAAAGTTAAGTCGCATAGTGCTCAGAGCCATTTGAACCATTTTTTCCTTCCAGCGTCCCACTGATGGGCCTGCATGTGCCGCCAGTCACGGTTAGAGAAAGCTGAAATACTAAACACCTTTTTCCAAAGCTGTTTTACAGAGGAAGGCCGCACTGCAGTTCCTTCTCTAAATCCTCGCACAAACGAAAAAATGGCTGACATCGAAATAAGTGTCCAAGGAATAGAAAAGCAACTGGAATCACTCAATAGAGGAAAGTCCACTGGACCTGATGGGATACCAATTCGATTGTACACAGAGTACGCGAAAGAACTTGCACCCCTTCTAACAGCCGTGTACCGCAAGTCTCTAGAGGAACGGAGGGTTCCAAATGATTGGAAAAGAGCACAGGTAGTCCCAGTCTTCAAGAAGGGTCGTCGAGCAGATGCGCAAAACTATAGACCTATATCTCTGACGTCGATCTCTTGTAGAATTTTAGAACATGTTTTTTGCTCGCGTATCATGTCATTTCTGGAAACCCAGAATCTACTATGTAGGAATCAACATGGATTCCGGAAACAGCGATCGTGTGAGACCCAACTCGCTTTATTTGTTCATGAGACCCAGAAAATATTAGATACAGGCTCCCAGGTAGATGCTATTTTTCTTGACTTCCGGAAGGCGTTCGATACAGTTCCGCACTGTCGCCTGATAAACAAAGTGAGAGCCTACGGAATATCAGACCAGCTGTGTGGCTGGATTGAAGAGTTTTTAGCAAACAGAACACAGCATGTTGTTATCAATGGAGAGACGTCTACAGACGTTAAAGTAACCTCTGGCGTGCCACAGGGGAGTGTAATGGGACCATTGCTTTTCACAATATATATAAATGACTTAGTAGATAGTGGCGGAAGTTCCATGCGGCTTTTCGCGGATGATGCTGTAGTATACAGAGAAGTTGCAGCATTAGAAAATTGTAGCGAAATGCAGGAAGATTTGCAGCGGATAGGCACTTGGTGCAGGGAGTGGCAACTGACCCTTAACATAGACAAATGTAATGTATTGCGAATACATAGAAAGAAGGATACTTTATTGTATGATTATACGATAGCGGAACAAACACTGGTAGCAGTTACTTCTGTAAAATTTCTGCGGAACGATTTGAAGTGGAATGATCATATAAAATTAATTGTTGGTAAGGCGGGTACCAGGTTGAGATTCATTGGGAGAGTGCTTAGAAAATGTAGTCCATCAACAAAGGAGGTGGCTTACAAAACACTCGTTCTACCTATACTGGAGTATTGCTCATCAGTGTGGGATCCGTACCAGATCGGTCTGACGGAGGAGATAGAGAAGATCCAAAGAAGAGCGGCGCGTTTCGTCACTGGGTTATTTGGTAACCGTGATAGCGTTACGGAGATGTTTAATAAACTCAAGTGGCAGACTCTACAAGAGAGGCGCTCTGCATCGCGGTGTAGCTTGCTCGCCAGGTTTCGAGAGGGTGCGTTTCTGGATGAGGTATCGAATATACTGCTTCCCCCTACTTATACCTCCCGAGGAGATCACGAATGTAAAATTAGAGAGATTAGAGCGCGCACGGAGGCTTTCAGACAGTCGTTCTTCCCGCGAACCATACGCGACTGGAACAGGAAAGGGAGGTAATGACAGTGGCACGTAAAGTGCCCTCCGCCACACACCGTTGGGTGGCTTGCGGAGTATCAATGTAGATGTAGATGTAGATGTAGATGTAGACAGAACTGCAAACAAAATGGTGTTTACCTGGTAAACCCCTGTGGAGTATAGATGCATGCGAGAACTCCTTCCGGCAAATTTCTGACTGAAAATATATTTCGCCATGGGCTCCAAGCTGTCATCTGTGGTAGAGACGAAGGATCTCAGGAGAGGAAACTGTTTATTTATAAAATTGTATTTGCATGGGATGGATCTCACATTTATTCGTTGTGAAAAGCTCACATCCAGCAACTACATTACCTAATTACGTAATTACACTGCAGCAGATTGGAGGTGTTGTCTTATCGGGAAATTTTCAAGTGTGCTCTCATCTTGACAGCAGGGATCGACTGAGCTAGTGCACAGTGCCACCACCAGAGGACGTCGTTCTCCCCCTACCCCTTACCCCTCTCCACCCTCCCCCCTCCCCTCAACCATCATAGAAAAAAAAACTGATGGGAAAAAGACACTCTGTGCTGGAGAGGAAGTATCTCATGACAGGAAATCAGTAACATATTGATACATATTCTTTATTTAATCACTTTGCGAGAGACTGGGTTCCCACACTTGGGTAGACATCATGACTGCATCCTCCCATCCTTGCTCCCCATGACATATAACCGTAATTACCAGGGAACGGAATGAGGTGCAGTATAGCAGCCACCATTTGGGGTCTCTGGCTTGTGTGTTTTTCGTCAGGACGTCGCCACAAAATACCACCGACCACAGACAATCGGATATCGGCCTCATTTGATCTCGCGCCTCCCCCCCCCCCCCCCCCCCCCGAACAAAGTATCAAGTCGCTGCACTTTTTTATTCGGCAAATTCCATGGTCACTTCCTATCTCCATCTGTCACTCGAGAGGCCAATCCCTTCGTGTCTGCATGAACCACGGTCTCCAAACACGAAGATGATGGAGGTTTTAATCTCTCCTCAGAATAATTAATTCCTATTGACTAATGCTGGAGACCAAAAGAAAGCTGACGCAATTTAGATATCAAAAATGGAGTGAAATAATCAATTTACACGATCCTGTCAAAGTAATTATTTAATAATTCACAGGAGTCAAATAGATCAAGATATCGTAAGAAAGAAAACGTACTTCTCGTTCTATAGCGCAAAGCGAAAGGATCCTCAAGCTTGTAGAACACATCGTAGAACAAGGACACATAATATGTATTTATAAAAAAGTTTTGCTAACATTTCTTGAACAAATTCTAAATGAAACGGTCTTCATGAATGGGGAGTAAGTAAAAATATCTGAAACATGTTTTCATTTAAAAGGTGATTCCAAATTTGTCACGAACATATAAACGTATGAGGAAAAAATGTATTTGATATTACAAATACAATCAGACTTCAGCCGCATAATTTATTCGTGACAAATAAAAATACTTGCCTGCCCAGGACTAGGACCCGGATTTCCAGCTGTCCGAATGCCTTAACCTCTTAGGCGATGAGAGCACGCCTCCAGGACCGATACAACTCTCCGTACACCACTGAGAGTTCACGTACTGCACTCGCGCAATTGTTGTGATTCCCTTACAGGAAGATACTTTATTATCCGGGTCGGAGACCCGATCTGGCACAAATTTTAGTCATCTATAGATTGTGCAGCTGAAGTCAAATCTTATTCGAAATTGCAAATAAAGTTCTTCTGTTTTATACAGTTTTATGTCGTACCACTGACTGTTCCTTGGAACGTACATACATTCCTGAAGGGCGCGAAATTAATGAAGTCCGTCCTTGTGAGGGACTCACAGAAATTGTGCGAATGCAGAACGTGGACACTCCGTGACATATAAAGATTTGGGTGGGTCCTGAAGACGTACTCAGATAGATGAAGTGGTTAAGGTGACAGCTCGCGTCGAACGCGAAATCCGAGTTTGAGTCCTGGCGTGGCACAAGTTTTCATTTGTCACGAATAAATTGTACAGTGAAGTATGATCGTATTTGCAGTTACGAATACATTTCTTCCATTTCACATAGCTGTAGATCGTAGCATTGTTCCTTTAGACATTCACACATGTCTGAATAGCTTTGAATAGTACGCCTCCAGCACACACACTGCAAATAGTAAATGTATGTGGACTGAAGCACATAATTTTGATACAATTCTAACCAATCGTCGCCAAAAAGAAAGCAGTTTATATATTTTGCACTGACAAAATTACTGAAGATATACAAAAGTCAGGTTTTAAATAAGTCACAGTACATGTACATCTGGAGGACGGTATTGTGCAATACTGATCGCATCCACCTCTCCCGTTCTAGTCGCGAGTGGTTCGCGGTAAAAACGAATGTTGGTGATCCTCCTCGTTAACGCTATTGTGTCCAATGCTGTGGTCGTTGCCTTCTCTCTAGATATGCGCAGGAGGACTCTATTAGGAGAGTACGTTGATAAAACTTCAACAGTAAACCACACGGTGATTCGTATATCCTCTCTTGGAAGGTTATTTGCGCATCTGAGTGACAACTGCACACTTAAGAGATGAATCTATAACGAAATGTGCGGATCCTCTTTGGATCTTCTCTATTTCCTCAATTAGTCCAATCAGTCCTATCTGGTACGGATCACAGACTGATGACCAATATTCTGGTATTGGTCGAACGAAGATTTTATGGATGGACTGAAGAACTTGAGGATCCTCAATTAAATCTCAGTGTGCGATTAGTTTTATATGCTGGTTCCACATTAAATCGCTCTGTCTGCATACTCATACATTCTGTGATTGTTCAAAAATCGTGTAATACATGTATGACTCTTTCTGTCTATTCATTCGCGATACGTTATATTTATTTATTTTAAGGGGCAGCTGCCAGTCTCTGAGAAAGCATCGATCCTGTACATGTCTTCCTCCATTTAGGTATAATTTTTTAGGATTATAGCTTTCTTTTATGCTATAGTATCAAAACCGTCATGGGACTTTCGATGTTATCCACAAGGTTATTCATCTTCTCTGTATACAGGTTGTTCCACAAGAGGGTGTACACTGTTTCAACGTTAATAACGTGAGCAAAAGTACCAAAGCTATTAATTTTCAAATCACATACATGATCATGATATTATTGGTGACCCACCTGTAGGTCCGGGGTTAGAACAGGCGCCAGCCGTTGTGGCCCATCGGTTCTAGGCACTTCAGTCTGGAACCGCACGACCGCTACGGTCGCAGGTTCGAATCCTGCCTCGGGCATGGATGTGTTTGATATCCTTAGGTTAGTTAGGGTTAAGTATTTCTAAGTTCTAGGGGACGGATGGCCTCAGATGTTAAGTCCAATAGTGTTCAGAGCCATTTGAGCCATTTTTAGAATAGGCCTGAGGCATTCCTGTGTGTCGTAAGAGGCGACTAAAAGGAGTCTCACACTTTTCGGCCCTATGAGTTCAGGCCCCATTCTATGGTTCGACCTGCTGCTTTCAAAATTTTACAGTACAGCGGGCCATATGGGGAACGACGCCTTACGTGGTGCACGAGTAATCCATAGTGCGCCCTTAGATTCGATCTCCTGAATCTCTTGTCATGGCTTTGCATCTCCACCAGCGATTCTACTGTTTGGGCGAGGACACTTTCTGGGGTATGTCATCTTCTTCCGTTGTCTCCTGTCCTCTTTTGCCCCCATGACTATATTGTATTTCTCTGCGTCCAATATCCAGCACTGTAGACAGTCCGTTGAGGTGGGGCCATCATGTACCCATTTGGTGGCAGCCCCCTGACAACACAGGGATCACACTGCCGATGCCTGAGCTGTAAGCTCCCCACGTATGCCAAGGAGTAGATGCCTGTCTTCCTGGGAATCGGGACTGCCGGCAACGGCCATCATGCCAGTTGGTCTTTGTTGTGGCTGGATGGCGTCCGTGGGGAGAGCCCCTGATCAGAGTGGGTAGTATCAGGGCAGATGACCCGCAACGAAATGGACTAAGTGATCTCTTGCTGGAGACCGTGCAGCACCAGCAGTCACTAAGAAGGGCAAGATTGAATACGACGCTGACAGGTATGACCCTAAATCGTTTCCCTCCCTCGCTACACTGTGGGAGGAATGTTGGGCTACAGAACGGAGAGAGCCATATTCGCCTCAGTTTTTAGTCTGTAGAAGAACTGATGGGGACTCCTTTCTATCGACAAAACCTTAGTTTTTCGTTGAACACGTTGAGGATAAGTTCGAAGAAGTGACAGCGCTGTCCAAGATGCGAAACGGCGCAGTCTTGATTCAGACAGGATCTCCAGCCCAATCACGAGCGTTACTCGCCTATGACAAGCTGGATGATATTCCGGTTTCCGTCACTTCCCATAAAAGCCTCAATATGGTCTAGGGGATCATTTTCCATCGCGATCTCCTCTTGCAGTCTGACGACGAGCCCCGCTCCAGTTTAGAACGTCAGGGTGTTTATTTCATCTGGGGCGTTTACAGGGGACCCAAAGACAACAGGGTTGCAACCGGTGCCTTCATCATGGCCTTTGAGGATGATTCATTGCCTGAAAAGTCAAGGTGATGTTTACTGCTGTGACGTTAAGCCATACATCCCTCCCCCTATGCGGTGCTTTAAGTACTGGAAGTTCGGGCACGTGTCTTCCTGCTGCACTTCCAGAGCCACATCTCGAGACTGTGGACATCCACTGAATTTCTTCATGTGCCCCTCCTCCCACTTGCATCAACTATGGAGAGCACCACTCCCCCTGCTGGCCAGACAGTCCACTACTCACAAAGGAGCGGAAAATCATGGAGTACAAGACCCTGGACCAGTTGACTTACACAGAAGGTAAACGTAAATTTGAAAGATTACACCCCATTCGGTTTATGTCGACATATGCTGCAGACATGTCACCACTGCAGTCCCAAGCGCCAGTGGTCCCTCACTCCATGCCATGAACAGTGGCCCCTCTGGGCCACCAGAATACATTCATTCCCTTGGTGGCAGGGGACAGATCTTCCTCCATTGCTCCCAAAGCACCTACTTTAGGAGCAAGGCCCCCCCCCCCCCAAATGCAGGGGACATCAGTCCTCTCTCCCCTGCTGGAGAAGCAACAGCCTCCTCCGGCTCCTCTCATGCAGAAGGGGTCGCTTGTGGCCCTCACTCCCAAGGTCTCCACTAATGGCACGGCGGACACTCGCCAGTGGATCAAGGAGCGAAAATCTGCTGGACGAAGAGCTTCATGGTCTTCCTCCTTGCCATAAGCTGCTTCGGAAAAATCTTCGCAGCAAGCTCTTAAAGAGAAGCCAGAGAGCAAACAAACTAAGAAGAAGTCTGCTCAGAAACAGGATCCTCTGGTGGCACCAACACAACTGCTCCCTACAAATTCTACATCTGAGGATGCAGTGGAGATCTTAGTGTCCCCTTCGGACCAGGATCTCACTGATGCTTCATCCACCATAGAAATGGCTACAAATACTCAATCTGTGAGAGCAGGTGACCCAGAGGCATAATATGCCTCCTTGCGCGCTTCATGCCTTCCGAGCCTCACGATTATGTCATCCTCCAGTGGAATTGCGTCGATTTTACCACCACCTGGCACAGTTATGGCAACTATTAGGCTTTAAGCCTACGTTCTGCATTGGCCTTCAAGAAACCTGGTCCCCAGAAATACGGACCCCTGCCCTCCACGGTTATAGGGGATATTGCAAGAACTGTAGTGAGTACAATAGAGCGTCAGGTAGAGTTTGTGTCTATGTCCTGATCTCAGTATGCAGTGAATCTGTGCAGCTACGGCTGTCAGGATAAGTACGACGCAGGAAATAACTGTCTGCAACGTATATCTTACTCCAGATGGTGCAGTACCCCTGAATGCATTGGCTGCACTGATTGATCAACTCCCCAAATCCTTCCTAGTTTTGGGAGATTTTAACGCTCATAACTCCTTGTGGGGTGTCACTGTACTTACTGGCCGAGGCAGAGATGTCGAAAATTTACTGTCACAACTCGACCCCTCCTATTAAATAAAGGTGCCCCAACATATTTCAGTGTGGCACATGGCACATATTCGGCCATTGATCTCTCGGTCTGCAGTCCTGCCCTTGTCCCATATATCCACAGGAGAGCACATGACGACCTGTATGGTAGTGACAATTTCCCCATCTTCCTGTCACTGCTCCGGCATCAGGCCCATGGATGCCTTCCCAGATGGGCTTTAAACAAGGCAGGCTGGGAAGCCTTCATCTCTGCTTTCACCGCTGAATCTCCCCCACATGGTAACACTGATGTGGTCGTTGAGCAGGTAACTACAACGATCGTTTCTGAGGTGGAAACGCAATCCTTCTTTCTTTAGGGTGCCCCCGGTGAAAGACAGTCCCTTAGTGGTCGCTGGAAGTCTTTAGGGCAATTAAGGAGCGTCGGCGAGCTCTACAATGGCATAAGCGGCACCCTTCCCTGGAGAACTTCATAGCCTTTAAACGACTACGTGCCCGCGATCGCCAGCTTATCAAAAGACAGGAACAGGAGTGTTGGGGGAGATACGTCTCGACCATAAGGTGCTATATGTCACCTTCCCAAGTCTGGGCAAAGATAAAACGAATTTTTGGGTACTGACCACAACAGGTGCTCCTGGTGTTAATGTAAATGATGTGTTATCTACCGTCGCAAACGCGATTGCCGAGGACTCTGCTGAGCACTAAGCTCGCGCATCTGAGTCGGAGAATTACCCCCCAGCCTTTCGCACTCTCAAACAGCTGATGGAAGGGAAAATCTTCGTTCACTACACGCGACAGTGAACCCTACAATGCCCCATTCACAGAGTGGGAGTTCCTTGTGCCTTTGCACATTGCCCTGACACAGTTCCTGGGCCAGATCGGATCCACAGTCAGATGATTAAACATCTTTCGTCTGACTACAAGTGACATCGCCTCGTGATCTTCAACCGGATCTGGTGCGATGGCGTCTTTCCATCGAACTTGTGGCAGAGCACCATCATACTAGTGCTCAAACCCGGCAAAAACCCGCTTGATGTGGGTAGCTATCGGCCCATCAGCTTCACCAACATTCTTTGTACGCTGCTGGAATGTATGGTGTGTGGTGGGTGGGTTGGGTCCTGGAGTCACGTGGCCTACTGACTCCATGCCAGGCCGGTTTCCGCCTAGGTCGCTCTACCACTAATATCTTGTGTCCCTCGAGTCAGCCATCAAATGGTTCAAATGGCTCTGAGCACTATGGGACTTAACATCTTAGATCATCAGTCCCCTAGAGCTTAGAACTACTTAAACCTAACTAACTTAAGGACATCACACACATCCATGCCCGAGGCAGGATTCGAACCTGCGACCCTAGCAGTCCCGCGGTTCCGGACTGCAGCGCCTAGAACCGCACGGCCACCGCGGCCGGCAGTCAGCCATTCGAGCAGTCTTTTCCGGACGCCAACACCTTGTTACCGTCTTATGTTATTTACGAAAAGCGTGTGACACCACCTGGCGACATCATATCCTTGCCACATTATACGAGTGGGGTTTCCGAGGCGCGCTCCCGATTTTTATTCAGAATTTCCTCTCGCTTCTTACTTTCCGCGTCCAAGTTGGTGCCTTCCATAATTCCACCCACATCCAGGAGAATAGGGCCTCACAGGGCTATGTATTGAGTGTATCTCTGTTTTTAGTGGCCATTAACGGTGTAGCAGTGCTCCACTAGTACTGGTGTTGCTTAGCGGCGCCTACGGGAAGCCATTCGCAAGGCGCAATCATGGGCTGTAGCTCACGGCTTCCAGTTTTCGGCCGCAAAGTCGTGTGTTATGCACTTCTGTCGGCGTCGTACCGTTCATCCAGAACCAGACCTTTACCTTACTGACGGTCCCTTCACTGTAGTGGAGGTATATCGACTTTTAGGATTGGTTTTCGACGACTGATTGACTTGGCTTCCTCACCTTCGTCAGCTTAAGCGGAAGTGCTGGCGGCACCTCAATGCCCTCCGCTGCTTGAGCAACACCAACTCGGGTGCAGATCGCTCTACGCTGCTGCAGCCCTACAGAGGACTTGTTCAATACCGCCTTAACCGTGGGAGTGTGGTTTATGATTCAGCAGTGCCCTCAGCGTTGCGTTTACTTGATCCAGTGCACCACTGTGGCGTTCGACTAGCGACGGGGGCTTTTAGGACTAGTCTGGTGACCAGCGTCCAGGCGGGGGCTGGAGTCCCTCCATTGCAGGTCAGGCGTGCGCAACTTCTCAGCAGTTACGTTGCACACGTTCATAGTTCTCCTGCGCATCCGAGTTACCGTCTCCTTTTCTCACCCACGGCGGTTCATCTCCCGCATCGGTGGCCCAGGTCAGGGCTTACAGTTACAGTTCGCGCCCTATTCCTTCTATCTGAACAGGAGTCCTTGCCTTTACCACCTATACTCGAGGTCCATTCGCATACACATCCATCGTGTGCACCTAGGCCGCGGCTTCGCCTGGACCTTTCACATGACCCAAAGGACTCGGTTCACCCCGCAGCTCTCCGCTGTCACTTCCTCTCGATTCTTGACTAGTTCTGGGGCTCTGAAGTGGTTTACACCAACGGCTCGATGGCTGACGGCTTCGCGTGTGTCCATGGAGGAGATATTGAACAGCATTCCTTGCCCGATGGCTGCAGTGTTTTCACTGCAGAGCTGGTGGCCATATCTCGTGCTCTTGAGGACATACGTTCATACCCTCGGGAGTAGTTTGTTCTGCGTACTGACTCCTTGAGCAGCCTACAAGCTATCGAGCAGTGCTACCCTTGTCATCCTTTGGTAGCGACCATCGAGGAGTCCATCTACGCCCTAGAACGGTCCGGTCGTTCAGTGGTGTGGATCCCAGGACACGTAGGAATCCCAGGCAACGAACTTGCTGACGGGCTGGCCAAACAGGCTACACTGAAACCACTTATGGAGATCGGCATTCCAATTACTGACTTGCGTTCGTTTCTACGCCGCCAGGTTTTTCGGCTTTGGGAGATGGAATGGCGTAGTCTCAGCAAGAAAAACAAATAAAAAAATTGCGTGTCATTAAGGAGACTAGGAAAATGTGGTACTCCTCCATGCAGACCTCTCGCAGGGACTCTGTGGTTCTCTGCCGGCTCCGCATTGGCCACCCTTGGCTACCTCCTCCGCCGTGATGACCCACCTCAACACTTCCTCATTACTCTATCCACCTTTCAATCGCACATCACGAAAGTAATGTGATGGTGCGCCGTCTTCTTGAAGGAAAAAAGAAGAATCTGCCTCTCGGTGCAGCTGCTGAAAACCTGAAACAATTCGTTCATGCAATATGGTAAGTACATTAGAACTGTCACTGCTCCTTCAAAAAGAATGGCCCTACGAGCTATGTGATAGACATACCACACCACACTGATAGCAGGAAGATTAACAGCTCGTTCTTCCGTTACATGGGGATTATGTCTTGCCCAGCGCACACAGTTATGGTTGCACCCAGTTTAAACGTCATCTCACCCGACCAAACAATAACGTCATCAAATGTTTACTATCCATTTCCAAAATTCTAAGCACCTATCCGGATCGCCCTCATTCAACCTGGGGATGTAGGATTTCCACTTTGCTTGCTTTAAAATGCGGCGAACACAGGATCTGCTTACACTTGAATAACGCGCACCTTATGGTATGGACTTCTTTGTGGTGTTTTTGTAAGTCTGTAACACTGTGTCCATCCCTCTTTCATCTACTATTGATTTCTTGCTGCCACACAGTCCCTTATTCCGATCACGCACCCTTGCTTTCCTCTCAAATTTGCATAATAATTTCGTTATTATCACAGGTGACGGTGGCGCAGTATCAAATTCTCTCCGCCATCATCTCTGCACTTATTTCATGTTTTCTCCTTTCCAATAACACTCCAAGATTCATTTTCTTTGCTCCAAGCATAAGTTAACAGCCATTTTGTTATTTATGTCTTTCTGGCAACAGAAAATATACAAAAGAAAAACAAATGAATGGCTACACACACCAGTCATAAAAGTTAACAGACATTTTGTTATTTATGTGTTTCTGGCAACAGAAAATATACAAAAGAAAAACAAATGAATGGCTAGACACACCAGTCACAAGAGTACCATACATCCATGACTGAATCAGGTTATCATTAATACCTTTACATATTGAAATTCAAACAGTATAAGACCCTTGTGGGAGACCCTACATTTAATCTGATTTCGCTTTCTCAAGTCCTTGTGACTTTAACAGTGACATTGGGGGATTGAATACCGACTTGGTAACTTTTTTTAAAAATCTACCTTTTAATCTATCATTCACCTTTCAGTGATGCAGAGATTCAGATTTCGACGTATGACGTCAGTTTCAACTTCCTTCAGATTAATAATCGCAGTTCAGGCTCTTAATTCCCTGCAAATTCTTCGAACAATAGGCATTCAGTTTGAAATATCGTAATAATTATAACCGGCAACAAAAAGATAACCACGTCATCATCGGGCTGTAATGTGAGATTTACAATTTGAAATAATACAATATTTTGACCAATTCTTTTCCTAAAATATTTAGAGTACAACTGCATGACGAAGAAACATGCATACAATATCTGTCGTGTTCTTTATATCCTGCAAATAAAACTTTTTCCCAAAACTAATTCATCAACTTCAGTAACTTTTACTTTGTTTACACACAGTTCGTTCTTTCAGCAGCGCAACAGATGATTCAGCTTTCAGCTATCCTTGAATCAAACCTGGACGTGGACGCGATTCTTTGTGTGGCACGGCGAAGAGTAAATAGTCCACGACAAACAATTGATGCAATGAGTCCCAATTATGCACGACAGTGCGTACTAAGATTCATAAGAGAAGAGGAGCTAAACATGTATATCATGCAGGTTTCTTCTTATTAATCTGATACTACTTACACTGTTATTTCGCTTACGAGGCCGCAGTGCAAAAGTGTATCGGACTCCTTTCGGAAGTCAAGCAACACGGCATCAATCTGAGCGCCGATATGCACTGCTTTTTGACGTCTCATGGACGAACTGCGTAAGCGGGGTGTCACACGATCGTTGTTTTCTAAAGTCATGTTGATTGCTACAGAAGACAGTTTCGGTTTCCAGTAAATGTCGTAATACCCGAGAATAAATATGTTCCAAAATGCTTTAACCGATTGGTGTCAGAGATATAAGCTTATTATTTTGTGCGTCTGCTTAACGGCATGGCTTGGATATAGGAACAACTTGTGCTTTTTACCATCACTAGCAACGCTTCGCTCCTCTAGATATCTATGGCGGTATTAGTAATAACATGAATATACGACAATCTTATTAAAAAAATTCGTGATGAATGATTTGGCCACCAATAAATACTTTACCCTTCTCCTACTATGATCCACAGCTCGTGGTCTTGTGGTAGTGTTCTCGCTTCCCGCGCACGGGGTCTCGGGATCGATTCCAGGCGTGTCCAGGTATTTTTCCTACCTCGAGATGACTGGGTGTTGTGTCGCCTTCATCATCATCATTCATCCTCATTATTGTCAGAGGAAGGCAATGGCAAACCACCTCCGCTAGGACCCTGCCTGGTATGGCGGTGCGGGTCTCCCGCATCGTCCCCTACACTCCTCGGAGTATGGGACATCATCATCACCTCGTAACGTGAACTTTACAGTTGCCGGTAAGTTACTGAAAACGGTGTTCCTGGATAGTGGACACCATTCTAGTCCAGAGTAAATGACATTAAACATTCATGTAAGCTATTCTTATTTCTTGTTATTTATATTAACTGTGCTGTTTGTTTCATAACAGGTATATTACGTACTTATAACAAATTTAATTAAGAATAAATATATCGGGAACAAGTAGCTAGTATCCCCAGTTCTCTGAACAGGCCTCAGCTGGACGTTCTTTAGTTCACATGATAATTAATTTGTATAGGACGATTTTACACTCGAAATATTTTAGTTTAGCTCTATGTGTAACCCCAAAACTGATCCTTTATTGCAGTATAGAACAGAAGTATGCGTAGTACGATAGCAATTTTAGTTTTGTACCACATGTTGCTGACAACATACTCGCTGCAAGTAAGGACTGGTTTGGTCGTTTCAGCAGTTTTTAAGTATACTTTTTCCCATTGGGTGCTTCCAAGACCTTAGACCGTCAACCATATTTTTGACACAGGCTGGCAGAAAGCCTCTTAAACAACTTCCTGGCAGGTTAAAACTGTGTGCTGGACCGAGACTCGAACATGGGACCTTTGCCTTTCGCGGGCAAGGGCTCTACCCAGCGATCTCCCCAAGCACGACTGATGACACATCTTCAGAGCTATACTTCTGGCACAGCCTCGTCTCCTACCTTCCAAACTTCACAGAACCTCTCCTGCGAAACTTGGGGAACTAGTACTCCTGGAAGAAAGGATGTTGCGGAGATATGGCTTAGCCACAGTCTGTGGGACGTTTCTTGTACGAGCAGTTACCCGTGAAAGGCAAAGGTCCCGAGTTGGGGTCTCGGTCCGGCACACAATTTTAATCTGTCAGCAAGTTTTCATACCAGCACACATTCCTCCGGAGAGTGGAAATTTCGTTCAATAAGGCTCAACAGCAAGTTGTGTATCAAAAACTAAAATGACAGACTATTTAATAATGGTCACAATAATTTAATTAACAGCTCTTCTCAAAACTTAGTTTCATTTTTAATTTGCTGGAATGTCTGTATCATAGTTCCGTGAAAAACCGGGATATCCCTATTTACTAGATATTATTTCACATGTTTATGGTTACAGAATTATACCCTGCAATTATATCACCACCATCCATAAACTTAATTTCAGATGAACATATACCTGCATTTCTACACGACAGTCTGCCAGCGATGCACGATGTACTCGTGTAATTACGAAGTATCGCAATCAAAGGTTTTTCGCTCGATGCAGTGGAATTTGTGATTCCACTCCTGAGTTTTATTTTCTCATCACTTTTGTGATTATTATTTGGCAGTTGTGCGGAATTTCTTCCCATTTTCTGTCGCAGAGGAGCAAACGGCCAAAGTAAAATGATGATTGGACAACCAAACGTTTAGTTTCTGGCAGTTACTTTCGACCATATTGAAAATATGAGCGATTTGAGTGTACAACGTATGTACTAAGATATTTTAGCAGCATATGTAATAAGGGATGTATGTTAGTCGTTTGTGCACAGACACAATATGAGAAAATTATATGAAATCTTTAAAGTAAAATTAGTACTTTTCTGGTTTTCAATAGCGTAAAACGAGTAAAAGTTAGGTGGAAATGAACGGTTTGAGATAGGCCTGCTAAGGCTATCTATGTGACATGATGGTCAGAGTAGTTAACAGGGGAACGTTCGTACAAAGCGCTGAATTAATTTTGTTACAATGAAAGACTGATCCTATTCAGTGTTCTTTCAAGGGAGAAAATCTTTCCGGCAAGACGACATTTTGTGTACGGGGGATCCTGCCCACACGTAGCTTATAGGGTGCCTAAAGGATGCTGCTTTCTCGGATAGTTATGCAACAGTTTAAGCAAATCACATTAACAGTTTTTATTCAATAAAGAAGATTGACAGTAATTAACTTACAATTTACAACGGTGTCGCAAACGATGGGCGACACGCGAACTGTCAATGTCTTTCGCTATAGACAAGCAATGAATATGGATCTCTAATAACTGCTATGATCTCTAATAACTGCTATCTTAGCGCTCTCTTGTAGGTCGGGTCTAGTACTGTGCTAACTCTGTGCTGCCGAGGCTGGCAGAAGAGTTGATTATGTTCTCTTCTTGTAGAGGCTGCTGCTATAGTTGCGCGATCCTTGTCAGTGGGCTATTTGCTGTTGTCTCATCGCCTTACCTGATCCTGTGTCCTTCGTCTTCTTGCCGGTGCTTGTGGATACGCCGGAACAGTGTACCTACTGACTGTCTACGGTGACGAGATGCTATGCTTTGTGCAAACTATGAATTATGTACGTGAAGATACCCCTGACAACAATCTACATGTGATACACTGGTTGTAATGTACGAGATGCCACCCACGAGACTCAGTCTGGCTCATCTGGACGGCACTGCAGCCACAGTGTTCAGGAAAACCAAGAAAGGCTTCACGACGCATTCAGCCACACGCCCGGCTAAGTAACATTCTCTGCAGATGGAAAGAAGACAGCAGAGATCGGCGACTACGGAGTGAAGTGGTTTTTCAAGAATTTACATTGCGTTGGTGGAAGTGATCATGGAAGTGTACATTCTGACGTAACAGTGAATAGTGGAACGGATTGGTATCGTAGAAAACTGCTGACGTCTTGGCCGATGCCCAAAGAGTCCAGCAGACAATGGCTGTTGACCGGGGTAGTATGGGGGCGGATTCTGTAGTGCCACCATCTACAGGCTAATTGCACACAAATTAAATTTTTAAAAATTAGAACAGATTCTGTAGTGCTAACAATAGTATTGTTAGTGGGATAAGTGTTCAACGGAATGTGAACCCGTGGTCTGGGCCTGGCGTCTTTGATTAATAATCAAAACGTCCTCTGTCCAACGTTCGAAACGGTCACCGCTTAAATATTAATTAATAATCAGAATTGGCGGCCGAAGACAACCTGCATAAGAAGCCAATCTGATTCTGTTAAAGGCCTTGTCAAAGAGAGCGGAGAAGTGGATGGGGGTTGAGGGCACTCTCTTGTCCATCGGGTGGGAAACTGTCCCTAAAGGCGGAAGAATCGGCAATGATCAACGACATGAGGATGCAGAAGGCAGTGGAAACAACTGAATTAAAGACACATAACGTGTATTCACAACACATGTGGACTGTAATTGAAAGAAATGTCGTAGTGATATCTCCATTGGCAAAAGATTCTGGGGTAGTCGCCCATTCGGACCTCCGAGAGCGGACTGCTACGACTGAATAATCAGCGAAAGGATAACGTTCTGCGAGTCGGGGCGTCGAATGTCAGAAGCTTGAATGTGGTAGGGAAGCTAGAAAATCTGAAAAAGGAAACGCAAAGGCTCAATCTAGTGAATTGAAAGGGAAAGTAGGCAGGGATTTCTCGACAAATGAGTATAGAGTAATATCAACAGCAGCAGAAAATGGTATAACAGGGGTAGGATTCTTTAAAAACAGAAAGATAGGGAAAAGGGTGTGTTACAGTGAACATTTCAGTGATTGGGTTATGTTTATCAATATCAACAGCAAACCAACATCCACAACGATGGTTAGGGTATACATGCCAACATCGCAGCCTGAAGATTAAGAGATAGAGAAAGTATATGGGGATACTGAAAGGGTAATACAGTAAATAATGGAAGATGAAAATCTAATAGTCATGGGGGATAGGAATGCTGTTGTAGGGGAAGGAGTAGAGGAGAAGGTTACATGACTTGGGACAAGGAATGAGAGAGGTGAAAAACTAAATGAGTTCTGTAATAAATTTACTCTAGTAATAGCGAAACTCACAATCAAGAACCACAAGAGGAGGCCGTATATTTGGAAAGGGCCAGGTGATACGAAAGATTTCAACTAGATTACATCATAGTTAGACAGAGAGTCCGAAATCAGATATTGGATTGTAAGGTGTACCCAGGAACAGATATCGACTCAGATCACAATGCATGAATGATGAAGACTAGACTGAAGTTCAAGAGCTTAGTAAGGAAGAATCAATATACAGAGAAGTAGGATACGTAAGTAATGAGGGATGACAAGACACACTTGAAATTGTCTAAGGGAACAAGGAATACATCAGTATGCAATGCAGTAGAAGAGGAATGCATATCTCTAAAAAGGGGACTCACAGAAGCTGGAAAGAAAAACGTAGGTACAAAGAAGGTAAATGCGAAGACACCATAGGTAACAGAAGAAATACTTCAGCTGATCGATGAAAGGAGGGAGTACAAAGATGTTCAGGGAAATTCAGGAATACAGAAATACAAGTTACTGAGGAATGAAAGAAATAGGAAGTGCAGGAAAGCTAAGACGAAATGGTTGAATGAAAAAGTGAAGAAATTGGAAAAGAAATGATTGTCGGAAGGACTGACTCAGCATATATGAAAGTCAAAACAACCATCGGTGATATTAAAAGCAAGGGTGGTAGCATAAAGAGTACAACTGGAATTACACTGTTAAATGCACAGGAGAGGGAGGATAGATGGAAAAAGTACATTAAATGCCTCTGATATGATAGAAGAAAAAACAGGAATCGATTTAGAAGAGGCAGGGGATCCCGTAGTAGAGCCAGAATTCAAGGAACTTTGGAGGACTTAAGATAAAATAAGGCAGAAAGGGGTAGATAACATTCCATCAGAATATCTGAAATCATTGGGGAAAATGGCAACAAAACGACTATTCACGTTGTTTTGTAGAAAGTATGAGTCTTTCGACATACTATCTGACCTTCGGAAAAATATCATCCAGATCATTCCGAAAACTGCAAGAGTTGACAAGTAAGACAATTATCGCACTATCAGCTTTACAGCTCATGCATCCAAGTTGCTAACAAGGATAATAAACAGAAGAATGGAAAAGGAAATTCAGGATGTGCTAAATGACGATGAGTTTGGCTTTAGCCGGCCGGTGTGCCGAGAGGTTCTCGGCGCTTCAGTCCGGAACCGCGCGACCGCTATGGTCGCAGGTTCGAATCCTGCCTCGGGCATGGATGTTTGTGATGCCTTAGGTTGGTTAGGTTTAAGTAGTTCTAAGTTCTAGGGGACTGATGGCCTCAGATGTTAAGTCCCATAGTGCTCAGAGCCATTTGAACCAATTTTGAGTTTGGCTTTAGAAATTGCGGAGGTGCGAATGAAGCAGTTCTAATGTTGTGGTTAATAATGGAAGCAAGAAAAATCAAGCCACTTTCATAGGATTTGTCGACCTGGAAAAAGAGTCTGACAATGTAAAATGGAGCAATATATCCGGAATTCTGAAAAAATGTGTAAGCTGTAGGAAAAGACGGGTAATACACAATATGCTCGAGAACCAAGATGGAACAATAAGAGTGAAAGATGAAGAACGAAGTACTTGGACTAAGAGGGTTGTATGACAGGAATGTAGTCTTTCGCGCTTACTGTTCCATCTGTATATAAAAAGCAATTATGGAAATAAAACAAAGGTTTAGGGGTGGGATTAAAATTCAAGGTGAAAGGATATTAATGATACGATTCGCTGATGACATGGCTATCCTGAGTGAAAGCGAAGAAGAATTACAGATTCTGCTGAATGGAATAAAGAGTCTCTTGAGTACAGATTAGGGATTAACAGTAAATCGAAGAAAGACGAAAGTAATGAGAAGTAACTGAGATGAGAACAGCGAGAAACTTAACATCAGGATAAGTAATCACGAAGTAGATGTAGTTAAAGAATTTTGCTACCTAGGCAGCAAAATAACCAGTTACGAATGGAACAAGGAAGACATCAAAGGCAGAGTAGCACTGTGAAATAGAGCGTTCTTGGTCGAGAGAAGTCTACTAGTCTCAAACATAGGCCTTAATTTAAGGAAGAAGTTTTTGAGAATGTACGTTTGAAGCACAGCATTATTTGGTAGTGGTACATGGGCTGTGGGAAAACCGGAACAGAAGAGAATCGAAGCATTTGAGATGACGTGGTACAGACGAATGTTGAAAATTACGTGGGTTGATAAGATAAGGAATGAAGAAGTTCTGCGCAGAATCGGAGAGGAAAGGAATATATGGGAAACACTGATAAGGAGAAGGAACAGGATAGCAGGACATCTGTTAAAACATCAAGGAACGACTTCTATAGTACTAGAGAGAGCTGTTGAGGGCAAAAACTGTAGAGGATAACGGAAATTGGAATACATCTTGTTATGTCACCGCCAGACACCACACTTGCTAGGTGGTAGCCTTTAAATCGGCCGCGGTCCATTAGTATACGCCGGACCCGCGTGTCGCCACTGTCAGTGATAGCAGACCGAGCAGACCACCACACGGCAGGTCTAGAGAGACGTACTGGCACTCGCCCCAGTTGTACAGCCGACGTTCATAGCAGTGGTTCACTGACAAATACGCTCTCATTTGCCGAGACGATAGTTAGCATAGCCTTCAGCTACATTTGCTACGACCTAGCAAGGCACCATAGCTTTGATAATTAATATTGTGAAGCATGTATCATCAAGAGAGATGTTCTACAAATGTGGATTAAAGTTAAGTATTACGGCAACTGCGTCCATTATCTAATTTCTCATTTCCTTTTAACTGTTCCAGACCTCACGCCAATCTGCGTGAGCTTAACGCGTGCCTTTCGGCTTTCTCTCGTTGTGACTTGGCTGTCTTGCTAAGTCACGACACATCTAACAAATAATGGAGGACGTAGGTTGCAAGTGCTACTCTGAGCTGTAAAGGTTGGGACAGGAGAGGAATTCGTGTCGGGCCGCATCAAACCAGTCAGAAGACTGATAACCTCAAAAAAATTAAAAAAAAAAAAAATAAAAAAATAAAAAAATAAATAAATAAAATAAAAAAATATGTTCAATGATTTTAGAGTAGTTTTGCAAAGTTACATGTAGTTGTAGTATTAAAAACAATTAAGTGTAAGAAATAATAGCTAATATATAATTTTATTATTATCCACGAACATGTGATTTGAATGGCCTATATAAATTTTTTAGATACTAGGCTGTATAAAATACAAATAAATAAAATAAATCGAAACTTGTAGTACACTTATCGAAAATTTGACAGTTGTTGAATGCTGATTTCATGGTAATGGAATTTTAATAGCCACCAATATACATTGGTATATGTTTGAAATTTGGTCCGGTATAAGGGATCTCTGGACATTCTAATGTAGACAGCGAAAATAATCGAAAGTAAATAAATAAAAAGTGGAGACTTAAGAAACTATGTCTGATATAAATTGATGTAAATGAAACGTTCCCCTGAGAAAGAGAGAGCAATGAGAGTGACTTCTGCTGCAATCAATTTCCCATGGGCCTCGGATTAATTTTAGAACGGTAACTGTTGAATCGTTCTGACACCTTTTCTTCTGGACGAGCCACGTGCAGCGCGCCGTCAGCAAAGAGCCGTCCTGTGGGGGTAGATGGGGGTGAGCGCGCGGCAAAGCTGCCGCCCTTGGCATTTCCGCCTACCGGCGTGAGGGGGTGGGAGTGGGGCGCCAGCCAGCTAAATGTCACACGATGGCCCGGCGCCACGGCTGTCCGAGGTTTACAGGTAGCTACACTCCCCCTCCCCCCTCCCGTCCCCCACCACCAGTCCATCAGGCGAAGCGATGCTGTCTGGCTCTGTACAAACGGCAACCGCCCGGGCGACCGCACAAAACTCTTGTTCTGATCGATACCGTTTACTCGACGCATTTCACAGTTGGAAACACAACTGCAACCATCCACTGCTTTGTTTTTGTCAAAGCGCTCTCCCTCCATGTTACTTCATAGAAACTTATGTTTCAGCCCGTCTCCTGTCCTTGTCTTCGCTGGATCTCAGTTCGAGAATGACTCTTTCCCCTCACATTGTAGGCTGTACAGTGACGTGAAGTGCTGGATCTGGTAGATTAGATCCTACAGGTAACTTTAGTAGTAGGGTAGCCACAGCTCAAGTAATTATACTAATTGACTGACGATTCATACAGATAACATTTACGAGGAGAATTGTTCGTTGCGAGATATAGGCCTACAAGAACATATTTTAATGGGTCAAGTCATGACAGATTCTCGAGATTTTAAAACAGACGGGACCTTAATCATTTTACCAATTGAAGAAGGCTGAGAAATTTGCCTAGCCACGCCAATTGTTACTCTGCGGCATTCTGTTGTAGCACTTATACCATATCACATAGCATTATATATACACAAAATGATGGAACTCAAAACTTGTGAAACCGGGTATGAGTCTCCGAGTCTCTAATCGACTTCAATAAATACAGCTATTGCGGACTACTGGAATTTTCATTCAGTTTTATATTTCAGTTGTTTGAACACGTGTGTAAACGTACCGTAGGAACGGCCAAAAATTATGTAAGAGTAGACCACATTACAAGTTGTCAATTTTTTGATTATCCTAACAAGAAACTGCGAAGCTGGATGTCAAAGCTAATATCTGAATCTACTGTAGAGATTTTGAGTCAGTTTTCACTAAAGACAGGGCCACGACGAAGACATGTAAGCAACATTTATAAATGTTTTATGTGAACTGCCTGACCTACGACTTATGTCGGTTAAATTGTCCTTCCTGGAAACTGGTCTATCGTGTGCTGCTTAGATCACTTTTATTCAAAACTTTGTAGTAAATTCAGCTACTCGACAATGTTTTCTTTTTTAGTCATAACTCTGTGCACCATTACAGAAATTCATGGTATGGTGAAGATAGTGAAGAAAGTTAGTGTATAGAAACTGATAATGAATCTGAAGACCACATAAACAAAAGAGAATGAAAATCAGCCTTAGATGTAAAAAACATTAGAAAAACTACTGGCTAACATGAAAATAATGGTGTAATATTCCTGGTAGCCACCACCGTCATCTAGTTGTTTTGAAGCGAGACATTTACTCTCTTAATTTGTATTGTAAGAGTTGTAAAACGCATTTTTCTATTTCTGTTAAAGTGTTTTTTTATTTTTTTAAAGGGAATATTGCTAAGCCTTGTGAGGCTCTGTATTGGTCCACATCTTGTTGTAATACTTAAAAATTTCAAGGCAATTACCAAACCATCTGGCTCTTTGTGATTAATGATTTTGAACCTGTTGTAAATATTTTAAAGAGAGTATTTTAAAGTATACTCTAAGCCTTCTGCCGCTCTGTAATTATTGATGGTGATCTCGTTCTAATTTTTCCTTTGTTTGAAATTAGTCGTTGTTAAATGGCTTTTCGCTTCATTCCACTGTAAATGAAAATTGTAAATGTTTTCACAAAATAAATCTAGATGTTGTCAACCACAAGTGATACTGAACCTGGGGCTTGCCCCTCCCATTAATTCTTTCCGCCACCAGTGAAAGACCTTTTCAGTCTTTAATGGTTTAATGCTGATGATGAGATCATTATACCCTCGTTGATAGGGAGCAGTTCTACACATTGATCCTCTAGCCTATTCAGTACTCATTCCTTCATTATCCGATGGGATACGTTAGTGCTTGTGGTGGTGGTAATACGAGAGTACGATGAATCAGTTTACGTTTATGAAAACAGATTAGCTAAGCGGAGCGATGTGTAGCACTGCTACTTTCCACCGAGAATACCATCGACAAGCCCAGCCGCTGCACATACGGCGAGGTACGTCATCCGGTGACGTCACAATGTTCAACATTCGTGATTTACTTTTGTGGCATTTCCCGTTATTTTTGAACCTATATGTCTTGTATCAAATTACTTGTCTCAGCATCATCTACATCGCTCAGGAGTTGCTAAACGTTAATAAGAATCGCTCTGCATGCAAAAATTCTAGACATTAAAATCCTAGTAACGTGTTCCTTTAACGCCAACGGCCTTGGTGCGGTGGTGCCACAGGTTCCCGCCAGATCACCGAAGTTGAGCGCTGTCAGCACTGGTCTGGCTGGTAGCACGGGCGTGCCGAGCGCTTTGGAAGTGGCGTGCTCGCAGCCAATGGAAGGCCAACTGAGCAGCTACGGTACGTAACTGAGAAGTAGCGGCTCCTGCCACAAAGAATGACGACGGTCTGGAGAGCAGTGTGCTGACCACATGCCCCTCCTTATTCGCATCCAGTGACACCTATCGTCTGAGGATGATGCAGCGGTCTGTCGGTATCACTGAGATTTCCGAGACCTGTTCGGATGAGGTTTAATTTAGAGCGTTACGTTAATCTGATGGCAGGTTAACAGCAGGAATGTTAAAGTGTTAAAATACTGAGATGTTAGAATTTATCACAACTGTTTTATTTCTTCTCCATGCGGATTACGGAACGGACGTTGTTCTCACTAATGATGTGTGATCTGAATTTTCATCGGTTCCTGGGTACTCCTTGCAATGCAGTATCTGATATCAGAATTTGTGTATGACTATGATGTAATCCAGTTGGTATCCCCCCATGTATCCAGGTGTTTTCCAGATATACTCCTTTTCCTGAACAGTGAATTTGCTATTTCCAGACGAAATTTATTGGAGACCTCAAGGTCTCTTTCTTCTCTTCTACTCTATTCTGACTACCGAACCTGTATTCTCACGTAATTTATAAATCTTCCCCCAGTAATTCATTCCAGTTCCTCTCTCCATTTCACAGCATATGCTGAGTTGCCATTTTAGTGCTTTTATATACTCTGCTTATCTTATCTTCTGGTTCTGACGTCAGCATATATACCTGAATTTCGGTTTCTGACACTGGTCTGCTGTCTATTTCGATGGGAAAATCCTATCATTTAACTGTTAACAGTAACTTTTTCTCTGCCTTATCTCCTTATTCTTATGAATCCTGCTTCTATTGTACCATTTTCAGCTGCGTGTAATATTGCCTTATCTTAATCTGACCAAAGGTCTTTATTTTCCATGTTACTGACTACTCGTATTACGTGCTATGCAGTACCGGTGTTAGATTATCTGTGGTTGGAAGGACAGGGTCAAAGGGAGTTTGACCATCATTCGTGTTGGGAACTTTCTCTTTAACAGAACACATTAAGTTAGATTTATTAGACATCTTTGGAAAAACACCTTCAGCTGCATTCACTGCTAAGAGATTAATTTACTATCATAAAACTGTTCCAGACTGATCAGTAGCAAACAGATTGAATACAATAATAAAAACTGTTGCAGTACAATAAAAGAACTAAAAATTTTTTCTAAAGAAACTTGAAAATTTACAATTCAAAACAGAAGTATACTCAGTAAAAGAGCACCATATACGAAAATTGCTATGGAGCCGGATAGCGGAGGTTCGCAAGACAAGCAAAAGAAATAACCAAACAAAATTTGTAGTATCCTGCCCACTCGTCTAATATAGGGTGCCTAGGAAGCTGATTTCTCGAAGCGCTGGACATCAATTCAAGCAAATCATATTAAAGGAGTTCATTACAGTAAGTTAACTTTGCGTGTTCACAAAGGTGTGTCGTTAACAATTGGTGACATGTAAATAATCGGTGTACTTCGGTATATAAAATTTCAATGCAAGCAAAACAAAACAGTTCATAAGTCACTGCTGTAGCATTTACATGACGGCTTGTCTCCTACTGAGCCAGTGCTAGGCAGCGCGGCGTTTATATTCTCCTCATATAGATGCCGCTCCTGCCTTGGTATCGTTTTAACGTACTACTGGCTGACGTCGTCTCACAGCCTTTCTGCTGTAACGTTCCAGGCCGACGTGCCGGCGCTTGATGTTACGCCGGAACGAAATTGATGTTAAATGTTGTGTCCTGAGTGGTACAAACAGTCAGTGAGAACTATCATGAAATTAGCAGCTCTTAAATCACTTATTGTTACACTCGTTCAAAAATCAACAGTGCATTCATGGAGCAAGATTAATAGCCATTCAGTAGGCCATGTCACACATGCATAAACACATCGAGCTAAATAAATGTAATAATTACTCAACTGGCTAGAACTAGAAAAAAAATTAAAAGAAGTGCTGCAATAGGCGCGCGGTGATTAAGACAGGCCGGCCGGTGTGGCCGAGCGGTTCTAGGCGCTTTAGTCTGGAACCTCGCGACCGCTACGGTCGCAGGTTTGAATCCTGCCTCGGGCATGGATGTGTGTGATGTCCTTCGGTTAGTTAGGTTTAAGTAGTTCTAAGTTCTAGGGGTTGATGACCTCAGACGTTAAGTCCCATAGTGCTCAGAGCCATATGAAACATTTTTTTTTATGTGGACTGCTAAGGCAGCCAGTCCACAGTGACGGGTAGCCGAAAGAAAGGCACGCGTACACACACGCCGACTGGCGTAAATTCTGGAACAGGATAAGTATTGATTCTAATAAGAAAAGTATGCAGCTCCTCGAATACTTAACTTTAATTCTTTGTTGGTTTACAACGTTCTTGATGAGACATTTCATACGATAACTCTCAAACTATGTAAGGCTAATGGCGCCTTGCTAGGTCGTAGCCATGGACTTAGCTGAAGGCTATTCTAACTGTCTCTCGGCAAATGAGAGCAAAGGCTTCGTCCGTATAGTCGCTAGCAATGTCGTCGTACAACTGGGGCGAGTACTCGTCCGTATCTCGAGACCTGCCTTGTGGTGGCGCTCGGTCTGCGATCACACAGTGGCGACACGCGGGTCCGACATGTACTAAATGGACCGCGGCCGATTTAAGCTACCACCTAGCAAGTGTGGTGTCTGGCGGTGACACCACATTTTTGATTAAGACACAAATAAATACATCCCCATCTTGGCAATGTGTAGTGGTCTCGGAAAGATTAAATGGTACATGGCCACCTGCACCCCGCTGCAGTTCGGTTGGGCGCGGACTTGGTTCCGCTTTCGAACACTACGCCTGCTCTATAAACTAGTCAGATTTCACGAAAGTCCCTACGAAAGAAACACAAATGGTAGCCTGATTAATAGAAAAATACAGAATTTAGCACAGGGATTGTGCCACGCCTGCACTATAAACGGAACGCCTCGTTCGAAAGTCAAAATCACAGCAAGAAGAAAAACAAGTAAATAATTTTTGAAGGACTTAACTGAGTCATATAAACGAAACTTGTAAGGCGGCCAGTTACTGAGCGGAAAGTCACGCTGCGAACCATAAATTGCACCAAACTCGCGCCACGTCGGCAAGGAGTGAGCAAGTAACTGCCACGCGGAGGGGAACACCAAACGCCAAGCTAACGTGTTTGGTTGGCTAACGAACCCCTCACTTACAGCATACAGAACATAACCTTTTGAATAACTTTACAGCGACGTACAAGATAACAGTAACAAACGCAAAATAAAGTCCTCACTGAGGGAGATTTAATAATCAAGATTAAGATTACCCACCCTTAAAAAAAAGGCAGTCAGACTTTTTAGAATAAACACACAATAAGACAATAGATGGAACTGTCGCTACAGTAATAGTTCATACAGGAAGTAACACTTGAAATGAACCCACTTAAAATACAGGGCTATTACAAATGATTGAAGCGATTTCATAAATTCACTGTAGCTCCATTCATTGACATACGGTCATGACACACTACAGATACGTAGAAAAACTCATAAAGTTTTGTGCGGCTGAATCCGCACTTCAGGTTTCTGCCGCCAGAGCGCTCGAGAGCGCAGTGAGACAAAATGGCGACAGAAGCCGAGAAAGCGTATGTCGTGCTTGAAATGCACTCACATCAGTCAGTCATAACAGTGCAACGACACTTCAGGACGAAGTTCAACAAAGATCCACCAACTGCTAACTCCATTCGGTGATGGTATGCGCAGTTTAAAGCTTCTGGATGCATCTGTAAGGGGAAATCAACGGGTTGGCCTGCAGTGAGCGAAGAAACGGTTGAACGCGTGCGGGCAAGTTTCACGCGTAGCCCGCGGAAGTCGACGAATAAAGCAAGCAGGGAGCTAAACGTACCACAGCCGACGGTTTGGAAAATCTTACGGAAAAGGCTAAAGCAGAAGCCTTACCGTTTACAATTGCTACAAGCCCTGACACCCAATGACAAAGTCAAACGCTTTGAATTTTCGGCGCGGTTGCAACAGCTCATGGAAAAAGGATGCGTTCAGTGCGAAACTTGTTTTCAGTGATGAAGCAACATTTTTTCTTAATGGTGAAGTGAACAGACACAATGTGCGAATCTGGGCGGTAGAGAATCCTCACGCATTCGTGCAGCAAATTCGCAATTCACCAAAAGTTAACGTGTTTTGTGCAATCTCACGGTTTAAAGTTTACGGCCCCTTTTTCTTCTGCGAAAAAAACGTTACAGGACACGTGCATCTGGACATGCTGGAAAATTGGCTCATGCCACAACTGGAGACCGACAGCGCCGACTTCATCTTTCAACAGGATGGTGCTCCACCGCACTTCCATCATGATGTTCGGCATTTCTTAAACAGGAGATTGGAAAACCGATTGATCGGTCGTGGTGGAGATCATGATCAGCAATTAATGTCATGGCCTCCACTCTCTCCCGACTTAACCCCATGCGATTTCTTTCTGTGGGGTTATGTGAAGGATTCAGTGTTTAATCCTCCTCTACCAAGAAACGTGCCAGAACTGCGAGCTCGCATCAACGATGCTTTCGAACTCATTGATGGGGACATGCTGCGCCGAGTGTGGGAGGAACTTGATTATCGGCTTGATGTCTGCCGAATCGCTAAAGGGGCACATATCGAACATTTGTGAATGCTTAAAAAAGCTTTTTGAGTTTTTGTATGTGTGTGCAAAGCATTGTGAAAATATCTCAAATAATAAAGTTATTGCAGAGCTGTGAAATCGCTTCAATCATTTGTAATAGCCCTGTATAAATGCGCGCGGGCACAAATCCGACGCCATACAGCAGATAACACTGAGATTGGAGTGTTAAATTAAGAAACAAATTCAGTAGTTTTATAGGAGATTACACACAACTTTGCTGCCTAGAGACAGAAGCGGGATCAGTAATCAGAAGTCTGACATGGGACAGGAAAAGAACCTCTAACAATCAGAAAACTACCGAACTTAACAGTGACAGAACTGGTACAGGAAATTGCTAACATAACTCTGACTACTGCCGATGCTCGACTCACTTGCATCCGATAAACCAAATCGCAAGCTCACCAGGCATATCCATACAACGATCCAGGAAGGGCAGCGTGGAGCCGACAACACAACTTCAACACGGGGGCGGACCGCCGTCAGTCTCCAGGTCTCGTTGGTCACTGACGAACACAACACACTCCCCCCTCGATACGCGCCCCATACGTCGAAAAACTTGCATCTGGCTGCATCCTAGGTAATAATGGTTCTCAATCCAGGAACCCACTGTGTCTCTTCCTGGTACCGCTGCCACGCTGCTAACTGTCGAACTAGTAATAGCCATCAAAGGCCGGCACACTACTCGCCTCGTCACCGGGTTCCAACTCGGCCTCCTCTCCTGGAGCGAACTGTTCACCTTCCTGGCCTCAGTGTCACTGCACTCGCGCCTCCGATCTCTATGGGAACCACGCCGTTCTAAGGCAAAGACGTTCCACTAGAAACCGTGGCACAACGTATCGATCGCGCAACGGTTCATTGCGTCGACATTGAGGATTTGCATTTCTATTTTCAGATTATCTAGCTTCGCTACATCATTCAAATTTCTGATATTCCACGCTCCGTAAATTACCTTTCCGATGGTTTTTGAATCACATTTTCATGGTCACCATCCATTGCTAGTCTCCTTCCTGTGACCCGAACGGTGGACCAACCCAGAGCATTTTTTCAAAGGAGAAATCATCTCTGTAATCACAGGTCTCCTTTCCTGTGGACACGTATAGTGTTTTTAAAGTAATTCAGTGATTTCCATTGCCTTCTGCAGCCTCATACCGTTGATCATTGCAGATTCCTCCACCTTTAGGGGCAGTTTTCCCACCCCAAGGACAAGAGGGAGCCTTGAACATCCACCGGCCCCTCCGTCCTCATTGAAATGCTGTTGGCAGAATAAAAATGACTCATTACAGGGAAATTCTTCAAACACCATTACTGATATTTATTCTATATATAAATAGTGTATGTGTTACAAGCCGGGTCCCTACGACATTTCGATTGGTAATAAAGGACGCTACGCCTACTTATGCAATGCGAAAAATTGCCAAAGCAGAAATAACCAGTGATTTAGCATAATACTGCTGTAGTGACTTACCACGTGACGACTGACTGCACTGCAGTCATTCACGTAACAGATGTGTTTGTAAGAAACGAAGTTAAGATAAGAAACTTTGTCAAGAAGTAACAATATATTATTTTGTATCTCTCACACAAAAGTAAAGCTTGTTTACAACGCCGCCTGGTGTCTCATACACAAAGTTGTGCCAGTTGCCACCTAGACAACTTCTGTGTATAAATTTCGAAATTCATATCTCAAGGAACTTCCAAGCAGGAAATCGGCATTAACTTTGTCGGTACAGATGGTACTGGAGTAGTTCATTCTATCAATCTTACGATCAATAAAAAATTAAACTTCGCTCCTAAACTCTCACAACACGTTTATGTTTTACCTATTTGGCTACAGTACTGCAAAAAATATTTCCTTTTAACTTATGCAAATTATTTATTAAAATTTTTTTATTATAGTTTTACAAAATCTGTGGATCAACGAACAGAGTTTATTTTGTGACGCCTGAGTTTCTCCCGGCGTATGCAATGTTCAAATAACTTACGGGAATGCAGCCGGGTGACGTCGACAACCACCGATATTTCGACAGGAGCAGACACTGCCATTTTAAAGGCGTAAAGTAAACACTACAACGGAATTTAAAATCGCGGTTGTCAGAGAAACTCCAGAACGATAACATTCACGCTGTAAACCCTAGGCCATCATAAAACAAAGTGATCGATGTCAGAAATTATCGACAGTCAAATTAATAATCAATGGGTGAGATAGCATTAACTATGTCTCTCTGTTTTTTGGCATGGGAGAAAGCAGGATTCCATGCAGAAATTAAACAAATACCACTATATTTACTTACAAGGTTATTTGCTGCTTTAATTTAAACAGCTTCCTTAACAACAACAGGATTGGTGCTGACCCCATGAAAGGTACCGAGAGAATGACTAACAGCCTCCTAAAGAGAAGTTCTGTACCACAGGAGCCTATCAAGGGTCTTAGTTCTTATTGTGCTGTTCCATGTAACTTAAGTGGCCTCCCTAAGGTCCGCAAGGAAGGGGTTCCTCTTCGTCACATAATGAGATGCCCAGACATATTGTGTAGCAAAACACGTTGCTACTCTGTTCAGCCCCATTGCAGATCGTTGTGAGTACAACATAAATAACTCGGCGGGTTTCTTACGTCGGTTAGAGGAATGCGCTTGAATGAGGGATATCCTAATAAGTTTTGATGTGGTCTCTCTCTTCATTCGTATTGCTCTATCTAATTCGATATGGTTGATTGAGGTTAGGTTTAGTACTGAATTTACGAATCATTTCGACATGTGTTGACTTCCACTTTCATTCAATGACCAGTACTACGAAAAGACAAATGTATTTGCGAGCCGGCCGAAGTGGCCGTACGGTTCTAGCCGCTGCTGTCTGGAACCGCGAGACCGCTACGGTCGCAGGTTCGAATCCTGCCTCGGGCATGGATGTGTGTCATGTCCTTAGGTTAGTTAGGTTTAACTAGTTCTAAGTTCTAGGGGACTAATGATCTCAGAAGTTGAGTCCCATAGTGCTCAGAGCCATTTGAACCACTTTGTATTTGCGATGGGAGTCCCGTTTGTCACCTATTATTATTGCCACTTCGTTGATGGCAGACTTTGAGCGAGGTGCCTTGGAGTCGGAGGCTTTGAAATCTGCGTATTTTTTTCAGGTATGCAGATACTTTTGTTGTTTGACCTCGTGGCAATGAGAATTTGAACTACTTTTTGCAACACCTGAATTCAACCAAATCGAATATTTGTTTCACCATGGAGGTGGAAAAGGATGGCGAGCTTTTTCTCCTCGACGTATTGGTCAGGAGGAAGGGACATGCTGTTTACAACCAACACTGACTTTTATCTGCAGCCTGATAGTTGTTACCATCCGACTCAACGTGAAGGGGTATTTCGTACGTTGGTTCACAGGATCCACGTCATCTTAGACCCTGAGAGCTTGTCAGCTGAATTAGCTCATCTCGAAGTCACTTTTCGTCAGTATGGTTATATTGAAAGGCAGATCAGACTTGCGTTGCGCTGTCAAGCAACTGTACAACGGGTGAGTGGTGATAATACCGAGGTGACACCAATGTTTAGGGCCTTTTTCCTTACGCATGAAGCACTTTTAACAGAACTGGTCGTATTTTGCGGAAATATGAATTGTGTTTTTTCGACCACTGCCTAAGATCAGGGTCCTTTTAGGTTCCTTATAGGATGATCTTGGTTTGAGTAAGGTGTGTGTCTACCGCATTTCTTACAGTTGTGACATGTCATACATTGGTCAGACTATCAGGACTGTGGAGAACCAGTGTACTCAGCATAAGCATCACACACACTTACAAGTGCCGAGTATTTCCGTCAATGCAGAACAGTGTCCCATGGAATATAACGACACGGAGATTATGACATGCACTTCCATGTGTTGAGATAATATTATTAAGGAAGTGGTTGAAATTAAATTAGCAAGTAAATTTATAAACAGAGATGGTGGTTTTTGCTTAAATTCTACAGGGGATACTGCTCTCTCCCTCTTTTTTTTTTTTTTTTTTTTTAAACAGAGGTGTATCGTTTATGCTACCTCACCCGCTGATTATTGTTCATTTCGCTATCATCGGTAACAACTTTTTTTGTTAAGGGGTACTGCAAACGTTCCACCATAGCTTATTCGTTAGATTAACAGTGACCCAAGTTGATGTGTTTTAACTAGTCAACTATTCCCTTGGTCCTAACAAGTAAAACAGTTATTGTTTCAGTGTATTTGAACATGAATTACAATCTGATTCTTAGTGCTGTATCATTTACCCTACTCATTCTGTAAGTGTCATCACAATCAGCATGTATCGTTCCGGTCACAGGTGGTTTTGTGATGTTTGGTAAATTTTAGGTAACCAATGTACGAAGTTTGTAGACACAGTATTATTTCATGTAATAATACCGTTCATTCAAGACATTATCCACATTAGGCAATGGTCGACTTGCTAACATCCAATGAGTGTCTGCATTGTATTGTTGCAATAGCAAGAAAAGCGATTGTAAAAGCAAAAATATTGTAGGCAAATGCTTCTGTCAGAGCACAGAAGAATGTTCCTCTTTAAGAGACTTCGTCGGAAAAATGAGAAACCAATTGCCTCATGTCTCATCCCTTCTCACCAAAAATTTTAACATATGAACATATTTGCGCTCTTTTGACACAGTAAATTCTGAATCATTTGATCCCGTGTCCCTTTGTAGTTCAGCTGTCATACTCAGTGTCTCCCTCTCGCTACAACTGCCTGTATATGTCTCTCTCCCGTTATTCCTTTTTCTCCCTTCGACTTACAGTACCTATAATGCACTGTCCAGTCACATTAATATGACCACCTGTTAGAAGCCTCAGTAATTATCTTTTGCAGCGTGACCGCTGCGAGGCGTGAAGGAAGAGTTCAAATGGTTCAAATGGCTCTGAGCACTATGGGACTTAATATCTGTGGTCATCAGTCCCCTAGAACTTAGGACTACTTAAACCTAACTAACCTAAGGACATCACACACATCCATGCTCGAGGCAGGATTCGAAGCTGCGACCGTAGCAGACGCGCGGTGCCGGACTGAGCGCCTAGAACCACTAGACCACCGCGGCCGGCGAAGGAAGAGTGTCAGTGAGATTCTGGCAGGTACTGACAAGGATGTGAAGACATGCCAACTCCAGTGCTGTGACAGCCGCGTTACGCTTCTCGGCAGGGGATCCATGACGCGACCGTCTGATCGAAGCGGTTCTACTGATTGCCTATTGATTTTAAATCCTGTGAGTTTGGTGGCCAAGGGAGTATGGTAAGTTCATCCTGCTGCTCTTCGAAACGCATACGTACACAACGAGCTGTGTGACGCGTTGCATAGTCCTGCTCGTAGATGCCACTGTGCCGAAATAAACCTCACTACATGTAGCGATGGACGCGGTCCACAAGGATAGATGCGTACTTGTGCCTTGCAGGAGGACAAGATCACCAAGGTAATGCCACTAAAACATTCCCAAAACCATTAAAGTACCGTATCCGGCCTGGACCCTTGAGACACTTGTTGCAGTCTGTCGACTTACAGATGTTTCGCGCCAATGGAGGATAAAACGTGATTTATCTGAGAAGACCACATGTCGCCACACAGTGGACCTCTATTTCCGTTCGTCGCCGATGGACTGCAGTCAGCATGGATGCATGAAACAGGTGCCGACTGCTCAGGTCTACATAGAGCAATATTCGCTGAATGCTCGTTGAGGAAACACTGCTAATAGGTCAGTCAGATGCTCAACAACTGCACTTCTGTTCTCCAGTACACACATCCGTAGCCGTCGTTCACTCGTGTCATCTGTTTCCCCTTGGTGCACAACACATTTCAGAACACTTTTGGCACACTACTTTAGGCCTGAAGTGTCCATTAGAAGCCGGACGCTGTGGCCGAGAGGTTCTAGGCGCTTCAATCTGGAACCGCGCGACCTCTACGGTCGCATGTTCGAATCCTGCTTCGGGCATGGATGTGTGTGACGTCCTTAGGTTGTTAGGTTTAAGTAGTTCAAAGTTCTAGGGGACTAATGACTTCAGATGTTAAGTCCAATAGTGCTCAGGGCCATTTGAACCATTTTTTTGTCGAAATTTTCTGGTAGATTAAAACTGTGTCCCCGACCGAGACTCGAACTCGGGACCTTTGCCTTTGCGGGCAAGTGCTCTACCAACTGAGCTACCCAAGCACGACTCACGTCCCGTCCTCACTGCTTTACTTCTGCCAGTATTTCGTCTCCTACCTTCCAAATTTCCCAGAAGCTCTCCTACGAACCTTGCAGAAGTAGCACTCCTGGAAGAAAGGATATTGCGAAGACATGGCTTAGCCACAGAATGGGGGATGTTTCCAGAATGAAATTTTCACTCTGCAGCGGAGTGTGCGCTGTTATGAAACTTTCTGGCAGATTAAAACTGTGTGCCGGACCCAGACTCGAACTCGGGACCTTTGCCTTACGCGGGCATACTGGCGAAGTATGGCTGTGAGAAGGATGCGTGCGTCGTGCTTGGGTAGCTCAGTTGGTAGAGCACTTGCCCGCGAAAGGAAAATGTCCCGAGTTTGAGTCTCGGTCCGGAACACAGTTTTAATCTGCCAGAAAGTTTCATATCAGCGCACACTCCGCTGCAGAGTGAAAATTTCATTCTTTCCAGTTTTTTGTCCATTATGCATTAAAAACTAAACTAGACTCCGCCCGAACATGCGTTGAAGGCCCAACGGCGCCGAACGACCGTCGTGTCATCCTCTGCCCGCAGGCGTCACTGGATGCGGATATGGTGGTGGTGGTGGGGAGGGGGGGGGGGGACTTGTGGTCAGCACACCGCTCTCCCGCCCGTATGTCTGTTTACGAGACCAGAGCCGCTACTTCTCAATCAAGTAGCTCCTCAGTTTGCCTCACGAGGGCTGAGCGCATCCAGCTTGCCATCAGCGCTCGGTAGACAGGATGGTCACTCATCCAAGTGCTAGCCAATCCCGACAGCTATTAACTTCGTTGATCTGACGGGAACCGGTGTTACCACTGCGGCAAGGCCGTTGGCGCCCATTATATATGGCTGGGCAAATAAAAATGGCCCAGAAAACCCATGGTTGGGCAAATAAAAGTGGCCTAGAAAACTGAGTTCTAGGGTCCAAAGAAACACAGCAGAGAAAAGGAAATACACTATAGCCTTTACATGAATGCGTGGTGTCTGTTGTTTCGGACATGTCTGAAAGAACAAACACCACGCGGAATCCGCAACTGTAATACATTATATGTAAATTGAAGGTGGAGGTGGGGAGAAAGGGAAAGAGAGGGAAGGGATTATTGATGCCAGCTGCATCGGTACATTACACGGAATCAGCAGCGACGCGTGAAAATGTGTACCAGACAGGTGCTCGAACCCAGGAACTACTTACTAGGTAGGTCCGTTAACCACTGCACCATCCGGGACCCAGTGTTATCGCAACGGCGTGGACTATCTCGGCACGCCTCAAGGGCAGTCCACATTCGCAGTCGGAAAGAACAAACACCACACATTTATATAACTGATTCGCCTAGAGAAACAACGGTTCCACCTTTTCCCGTGTAGATGCACAAGCTCGTCCGACCTCCTGAAGGAATCTCAGAGCAGCAAGCATGGAGGAAATGGAGAGTGACTGTAGATGGTTGGCGCTCGGTGGGAATGTGGATTGGTCGTGACGTGTGCCGAGGTAGTCTGCACAGTTGCATGAAACACTGTTTTCCAGGTGGCGCAGTGGTTACCGCACCTGCCTAGTAAGCAGGAGATCCCGGGTTCGTATCGCGGTCCGGTACACATTTATCTTGTAGCTGCTGATTCCGCGGAATGTCCTAATGCAGCTGACACTAGTAAACCCTTCCCTTCCCTTTCCTTTCCTTTCCTTTCCATTCCTTTCCTTTCCTTTTTCCACATCTCCACGCTCAATATACGAGTACATTTACAGCACTAACCTAACTATAGCAAATGTTGAAAATGACGACCATTCATATCTCGTCACTTTTGGGTCCTGGTCAGCAAGTTGTTGTAGGCGGATCGAAACTGAACTGCTGGAATTCCTATAGAATCATCCACTGCAGTTCCTGAAGACTGTGAGGGTTGTTGCGGTACTCCATAGACAAAGTAATCGCACGCTGACAGATCAAATGATCTGAATGGCCAGGCAGGTCCGCGATCAGACTGACCTCTGCTAACAACTCTGTCAGGCGTAAAGATTGTGCAAATGTGCTCCAAGTTTCAGCCGGCTGTATGGCCAATTAATCCATGCTGTAGGAAATAACTATAACGTTTTTTTCTCTTCTGTTAATGTTGCCACACACGTTTTCCACGCGTTCAGGATGCTTTTATTTGCGTCACTCTGTACATAGACAGCGGGTCATGGAGTTTTACAGGAAAAAATGTCGACTAGAAACATACCTTGGTGACTTCAGAACCCCTGAAGTTTCCGTAGAACCCGTACTAGGTGCTGACTACGACGGCTACAATAACATTTACGCCTAGGACCGGGCATTACATCCATACATTAAGTGCATATACTCGGTTACGTAGAATCTCTGGATCTCGCTAACGGATAGTGATAGCGAAAAAAGTCTGAAGTTTCCCTGAGAATATCATGTTAGGAATAGATGATAAAAATTTCGATGGGTTTCCATGAATGAAATGGTACAATGGGCACGTACGCAACTGATGGGCTACTTATGGTAGCCAAAAATCGTGGTTTCATTGGGCGTATTTTGATAACGGAAACGGGAAAGCGGTGTTTCCAGATGAATATATAAAAAATGAACAATTGTAATTTGACCCTTTTGGTATGCTTAGGTATTTAGATGATTGCAGCCCAAGGTGCAAAAACTACTAAAAACTGGTTTTTGCAGTTTTCTGCATAAGTTCAAATGGTTCAAATGGCTCTAAGCACTATGGGACTTAAAATCTGAGGTCATCAGTCCCCTAGACTTAGAACTAATTAAACCTAACTAACCTAAGGACATCACACACATCCATGCCCGAGGCAGGATTCGAACCTGCGACCGTAGCAGCAGCGCGGTTCCGGACTGAAGGGCCTAGAACCGTTCTGCCACAGCGGCCGGCTGCATAAGTTCGGTGAATCTGATCCGCTGGGTCTGGGTAACGGTTAATGATATACAGGGTGTGTCACCTAACGTTACCGCTGGATATATTTCGTAAACCACATCAAATACTGACGAACCGATTCCACAGACCGAACGTGAAGAGAGGGGCTAGTGTAATTGTTTAATACAAACCATACAAAAATGCACGGAAGTATGTTTTTTAACACAAACCTACGTTTTTTTAAATGGAACCCCGTTAGTTTTGTTAGCACATCTGAACATATAAACAAATACGTAAACAGTGCCGTTTGTTGCATTGTAAAATGTTAATTACATCCGGAGATATTGTAACCTAAAGTTGACGCTTGAGTACCACTCTTCCGCTGTTCGATCGTGTGTATCGGAGAGCACCGATTTAAGTAGGGATCCAAAGGGAACGGTGATGGACCTTAGGTACAGAAGAGACTGGAACAGCACATTACGTCCACATGCTAACACATTTTTATTTGTATTTTTCACTGACGCGCTTGTACATTACCATGACGTGGAGGACGCATAAATTGGCCAGCCCGTTCTCCTGATCTTACACCTCTGGACTTCTTTCTGTGGGGTACGTTAAAGGAGAATGTGTACCGTGATGTGCCTACAACCCCAGAGGATGTAAAACAACGTATTGTGGCAGCCTACGGCGACATTACACTAGATGTACTGCGGCGTGTACGACATTCATTACGCTAGAGAGTGCAACTGTGTGCAGCAAATGATGGCCACCACATTGAACATCTATTGGCCTGACATGTCGGAACACACTCTATTCCACTCCGTAATTGAAAACGGAAACCACGTGTGTACGTGTACCTCACCCCTCATGGTAATGTACATGTGCGTCAGTGAAAAAAACAAATAAAAAGGTGTTAGCATGTGGACGTAATGTGCTGTTCCAGTCTCCTCTGTACCTAAGGTCCATCACCGTTCCCTTTGGATCCCTACGTAATTCGGTGCTCTCCGATACACACGATCGAGCAGCGGAGGAGTGGTACTCAAGCGTCAACTTTAGGTTACAATATCTCCGGGTGTAATTAACATTTTACAATGCAACAAACGGCACTGTTTACGTATTTGTTTATATGTTCAGATGTGCTAACAAAACTAACGGGGTTCCATTTAAAAAAACGTAGGTTTGTGTTAAAAAACATACTTCCGTGCATTTTTGTATGGTTTGTATTAACCAATTACACTAGCCCCTCTCCTCACGTTCGGTCTGTGGAATCGATTCGTCAGTATTTGATGTGGTTTACGAAATATATCCAGCGGTAATGTTAGGTGACTCACCCTGTATAAGAAGTTTCGTACTTCCTAAGAAAAGATATGGTAAACATTTCGACCATCTCTCATCAATAAAGAATATAGAATTGGCGATAACCACAATTCGTACTTTTCCTACCAAAAGTCATAATTTTCACCGTTTTCTCAGGTATCGCCCGGGAACAAATGATGCATTTATAGGCCGTCTAAGGTCCACATTGGATCACACCTAACGCAAAAGGACCAACCGATTTTTTCAATTTGCTTGGGCTTGAGGAAGTGTGTAATGTTTAAAGTTGGACCCAGATCTGAATGATAACTACAGTATGCCCGTTCTTCCGATAGATATGAAAATGGTTCATAAGCCAGGGGCTATCCACAACACTTGACCCATTATTTCTGTGATCAATAAAGCCACAGATATGACCACCTGAAGAATCGCACTTTCTGTGCAGCTTTTTGGAACATAATGGTACAGTGGAATGTCGTGTAGACCTTGCCCCTAGGCTGTGGATATACACACGAGTAAACTAATAGAATAAAAGCTGCTAAAAGTGATGGTACAGAAAAATTGTAATCATTAGTAAAGATAACTAAAGAAGATGTACAGCATCAAAAAAATGGAAGGAAGAACATTTGTGGTACCCTCGACAAATAGTACGGATCAGCTGACAAGTCAAATTCTTTGATATCAGGGGACAGTCAATTTGGTAATAGAGGGAACTGTGTGGTGCGGGCGGGGATGGACATTGTAGAGGAGGATAAAAGCTTGACTGTGGAAATCGTGTTCAAATGGATGTAAGTAGCGTCCGAACCAATGAGAGGCTTGCACAGGATGGATCGGCGTGCAGAGCTTCCAACCGAAGGAAAAAGAAACGAAAATTCGTTTTGGAGTGAGGTCAGTGTCTTCGACTCTGGGTAAAATTCATTCTATGAGTTCATTGAACTCGTATTACAAAAGTATTAATGTGTGTTATGTACTGTAGATAAAATGAAGCAGCAGGAAGAAAGTGTACTTGAAACGAACGTTGCGGATTAAGACGCCTATGATCTGTATGCCAGTGAAGGTTTGTGTAGCCTACATTGACGGTGTACTAAGTTGTTTGCGTAACACATCACGTGGATATTTTACTCGCCTTATGTATTCATCTATGGTATTTCTTCACAAGAAAGTTAGAAAATGTGTAAGATAATAAATGCAGTTTACATCATTTATTTTTTTTCGAGAAGGTCATTGTTACTTTTCTCTGTAGGGACAACAGTTACATAGACACATAGTTTTTATTTATAAATAACTCTTTTGTTGACCACACGACAACAAATTATTTCCTACAAGAGGTATCCATAATAATCCATATGCTGTGGCTTAAATTAGATCTGACACTGGAAGCCACAGTCTTTTACTAGATAAATTAAAATGTTATGGGTTAAGCGGTGTAACATTCAGGTGGTTTCAGTATTATCTAAGGAATGGAAGCAGACCTATGCTACTTGCTAGCTAGTCACAGTTCAATAGCTAGCATCTGACGGCAAGCTGGATGGTGTGGTATTTGTCGGGGTTAAACACGGGAGCCGTTTATTTTCTTTGTAAAAATTACTAACTTCAGACAGCCCTAAAGCTTTTTTTCTGAAAACGATATAAGAGTAATTGCTACTAATATGTATACGAAATCATGTTAGGGACAGAAAAAATTGCTTCACAGTTAACAGCCAGACTACTGCAACGGAACACTGTATACCCAGTATCCTGCACACCATGCTTCTTGCACGGACCGTACTAATGAAGTAGGGGAATAATACGTGTAAGAGCGAAGGTAGACACCATGCTCCTACGGAAGGAACATATTTAAGTGCTCCCGTAAAATGTACATGAATCAGTCTTCACGTGATATCGTTTGTGAGTCGGTGTCAGTGACACAACGAATCTCGTTAACTTCAGATACTCACAGTTCTTGAAGACACTTGTGTGATAGTTTGAGACATATCAGTTCACGAAGAAATCATATATTTAGCTCAGAAGGATGCTATGTAGTGTCTGTACATATCTCTAGCCCAGAAGGGTGCTACGTGGTGTCTGTACACAGTGTTAATCCACGAAGCTAATGTAGTCTCTACCAAATGACCTGGGAGTTCTTGCATTAGTATCGCAAAACACCTGTCTGTTCATAAGAGTTGACCTTGAAACTATTGTCTTACAGAAATAATTTTATGCAGTAACTAGATAGCGGAAGAAAGATCTTCATGTTACTAGAACGTCTTCAACAGCTACAACAGGTGACTCAAATGTAACTGTACACACTTCGTGGTTGTAATGTATGAGTTAAATGTTAAATAAAGTTTTGTCTGCTTTATTTCCATGTTATGACGCATAATGTCATCATGGACCAGTAAAGGCTTTTAACGTGTTAGTTTCCGCTTTATCGACGGTGCCCCTGAGCCCTTCAGTCGCTAGGCAAGACACAGATCGTGCAAGAACAGCTGCATGGCCCACCAGATCTCCAGATCTTAACCCCTGGACTTCTACATCCGCGGCAGTCTGAAGGTGTTTGTGTACGATGTTGCAACTGAGAATGTAGCACGACTACGCAACGATTTGAAAACAGCTGTCCAACTGCGCGGAGTGAGATGAACGGAGCCTGAAACGTTCCGCGAGCGGTAAGAAGTCGAGCACTTCACTATCTTCATTTTAACGGACATCCTTTTGAACATGTCCTGGTGTAAACGTACAGTGAGTATTTGAATCGAATTTCGGGTCCTTCGTGTCGCTGCTTTCTGAAAAGAATCAATGTAGTCGTCGGTTGTATTGCACGTGTGATTCCTACTACTGCATAACCCGAAAATGAAGCAGTTTCAGACGATCCTTTATTTGATGTTTTACTCTCATTTGGATGCATACATTACACCAGCGAAGTGTGTAGAACTACTTTAGAATCTCCCTGTATAAAAGAGTGTACATTACTTTGAGCTACACATATTCATTTAGTTTCCACAAGAGTTGGAGGTTGTTAGTGGTAAACAGCTATTTATAAAATCAAAATGGAAGGCGTTTCACCTGCAAATCACTTATATTCCCCGCAGAATACTTTAGTGCTGTTTTGTCTAAAACTGACATGGTGAGACGGTGGCTGTGTACAATTAATGTAGGTTGATTCTTACAAAGAAGAAGACAGCAACCAGCTATTATTATTACTGCTACTTATTTAAGTAAATAGCACCGTAACCGGTTTCGAACCGACTAGTTCATCATCTGACGGCTGTTCACAAGATTTACAAGTTGCACTTAACATAATCGTCAGTTTTCGATTTTTATTCTTCCACTGTAACACTACAGTGTAAGAACAAAAATCGAAAACTGAGGATTATGTAAAGTGCATCTTGTAAATCTTGTGAACAGCCGTCTGATGATGAACTTGTCAGTTCTAAACCAGTTACGGCGCTCTTTACTTAGATAAATAGCAGTATTACTAGTGGCTTTTTGCTGAATACTTAAGTTCCAAGATTTCTTGAAGGTAAACCATTAAAAGGAATACTCTTCATATATGGATATATTAGTCATCTTGTATAGTGTCATAATAATAGTGTAGGTGACTAAGATGTTCTGTTCGCGTAAAGAGAATAAATACTAATTTTCCTGATGCAACCATTCTCTTTTCGGTTTTCCACGGATTTTCTTTTAAATCCTAGTAACTACAGTATTGATTATATTCATAGACTATGGACGATTTTTTCCTTCCCTTGACTGTTATTAGAACTTCCAAATAGAAGTACTCTGTGAACTGTATCTCTAAAAGAGGTGTACAATTGGATAAAAAATAATATCACAGCGTATAGACTACTATCTAAATTAGCATTAGTGAACAGAGTTGATACTTTACATAGGTGTTAAATAAGTCATTGGCTTCAAAATCTGAGTCCTTAAGAAGTAAGTACTCCGATGGTAGTCATCAGTGACGTCTGATTTACGGTCAGCACCATGGGATAAATGTCATAACTCAACAATATACATTGGTGAGCAAATTTTAAGGACGAAAGTAACTTTGCATGATGTATGATACTTGGTCTGTACATAGAAAGAAGTGCTACAGTATATGGCAGAAGATAACTGAAAGAAATGCGCAACGAGACAAGGAGAGATGGCACTTTCTTTCACATGACAACTGTTACACTGAAGTCAACGCGTTTTATGTTGGCCTCGTGGACATTACAAAAGATGGGACATGGTTCTTAATAGGGTCTATGAACACCAAGATGAGAACGCACGTTCTGTATGGCGTTCCCAAGCTGGCTACAATTTTGGCAAGGAATTCTTTTGGTAGCGCGGTTAACAACTGTTGGATGGTCGTCGGTGTACGTTGTAACGTTCTCTCATAAAGTGTTTTGTGTTTTTGTTTGCCAATGAATATGCAATGCGTAATATTTGTCTTATGCAGATTTGCTGTGTGATGTGTTGTTGAGCAGATGGTGTGGTGAATGAGTTTTACTGTAATAAAAAAATTAAAAAATAAATAATTAAATAAAAATTAAAAACTTAATCTGGAAAACTAATATGCAATGCCTATGATGAAATCAATCCCTCTGAAATTTACCCAGTCTCGTGAGTACCGAGTTCTGTGGTCTGTGCAATAAACTGATAAAATTCCCTATGCAAATAAACAATGAAATAAATTTTCTTGATCTCTTGAGTCGCAACGGATGTAATCTTGGTATTCTGTTCTCTCCACAGTAGGCATAGAAAATACTGAATCTTGGCACAGCGAAGTGCAATGCCAGCCGTAAAATAGCTTCATACAAATAATATCAGTAGATTAGCTGATAAATGAATAACTTTGCAAATGTTCAATGAAACTACTGGATATTGTCTCAGCTCTGTGCAATGCTGCCCGCAATGAAGCTCTTACAAACATTAACACTTTTCTGATTCTGGCTCATTAATGTTATTCTGATTCTGATTGAAAAAAGATTTCTTTAAAAAATATTCATTGGATTTAAATAAACACGGCATGGAAGAGGATGAGGTACTGATAAGAGACGAAATGCTTCAGTTTGAAAATTGTATTCAAAATAAGGTTTAACCTTCTCAAAATCTGATATGGAACATTATACATTAACTTGAAAATTGTTCTACAATTCTCGCTCACTGTCGTAATTAAAACACTTGGGTTCTTACATGAAAAAAGGTCTGACATCGTTTGACAAAATAGATTCCAAAATTTAACTTCACTGTATCAGATTTACAAAACGCAAAATATTACAAATCGGGTACACTTAATCAACCTACGCATTAAATCTGATGGAAAATACTTGGTTCCTACATTCAACGGTCGGTGCTGTTAGAATTAGCAAAATCCAAATTGGGTTGCTGCATAATTAAAACTAAAAATACAAAATTTCATTACCTTACAAATTTGTTCCAGTTACTTTACCTTTAAGTTACAGCATTATTAATCACTTCATTTTATAAAAACTGTATTATGCTGCGTCCATAGATCAACAACTAAATTCTCACAGCAAGCCACTAGCTTTAAGTCTTACATCCTACTTATAACAGAGTGCAATGGCAACTGCAACTGCACTCCGCGCGCCCCTAATTGCAATCGATTCTACCACTCAGGCAACATCTTTGGTTCAGTGGTGTCAAAAATACAATCTTTTCTACATATAGCAATCGTTTCAGGTCATTTTTCAAAAATGGTTCAAATGGCTCTGAGCACTATGGGACTTAACATCTGAGGTCATCAGTCCCCTAGAACTCTGAACTACTTAAACCTAACTAACCTAAAGACATCAGAAACGTCCATGCCCGAGGCAGGATTAGAACCTGCGACCGCAGCGATCGCGCTGTTCCAGACTGAAGCGCCTATAACCGCTCGGCCACAGCGGCCGGCCCATTTTTCATGAATTATAGTTCTAAATCGGGCTACACGTACAAGTGGACATCTTACAATGTGAATGTGCTGCAATACACCTACCCTACGCATTATATGAGTGTGCGATGGGATTTGTGTCAGGGGGCCAGGCAGACCAGTCCAGTCACCGAATATACGCTCCCTCCATGAACTCCTCTGCCTGCACAGTTCTACGCGGGCGCACATTGTCCTCTATGAAGATGCAGTCAAAGTTCAATGCACCCTTGAAAAGATGGAGTACAGAGTCACAGCAACGTCGGGCCTTGATTGTACCATTTTCGAGATTTGGAGGTCAGAACGGCTACGTTACATTATGCCTCCCCTCGCCATAACACCTGGAACACCAAAACTGTCATTTTCGACAATGTTCCTGGGTGTATAACATGCCCAGGATCACTACTCAGGCTGAATCCGCCCTTATCAGAAAAGAGCATGCCACTTGTTCCTATTTGGTCCAGTCCCTACGCTCCTGGCAACATCGCAAACGTTGCTGCCGATGCGCCGATGTCAGCAGAACACAACGTACTGGTCCTCGGTCAAAGAGACCACCACAGTCAGACTGTTAAACACAGTTGCAATCGAACCTTCTGTTTGATGCGGGTCCCTGCTTGCCTACTGCTCAATGTAGAGATCATCAGCTGCAGTAGTTGACCGTGGTCGGTCACCTCCTCTCCACCTGCAGCAGTGCCTGTGGTTCGGAACGCGTCGCACATGAAACAGTGCTGTGAGCATTCCGAAACTCCTAGGCTATACTCGTCGCATTTCGTCCTTCTTCCACTTTTGTGATGACTCTTCCCCGTTTGAAGTCATCCAAATATTGTTTACGAGCCATATTGTAATAAAGAACACCACCACATTACACGTAGCTCCACGCTGATTGGCACACATTTGGCGCTATAGTACCGCTCGTCTGACGCCATGTAACGTTTAGCTTTCTGTGCACCACTTAGATATCTCAACTCCATGCTCCGGCACTTTAATTCATTTCCACTTTCCAGAGAGTAAATAGTAGTTGGCACAGAGGAGAAATTCGTGGCAGCGGCATCAAACCAAAAAGAGGACTTAAAACAAAAACACCAATTATAAAGATAACATGTTATGTTAAATTATACAGCTCGTCTTTAAATTCTGCAGTGTATTATCTAACAAAGCCGTTTGTCATTAAATTATTGTTGATCATTGAACTCACGAGAACGATGCGATAGTTGTCCCAAGAGCTGCAAATGAGATTGGTGTCATAGAGCAATGTCAGACAGACACTGTTAATAGTTATTAATCGTTTACTGGTGTTTTATTTTGGATCTAATCTGCTGTCCTATGGCTGTTATTTGATAATGAAGTGAAAGCAACACATAATCTGTAAAATGACCTCTTTCGCAACTTAGAAAAGCTCGAATTTAATAGTAAAATTCTTTTATGCAAACATCTCTTCATTCGTCGCCATTTTCTATGATTGATGCACACGTCATACCCAAGTAATTAGTAGCTTAGTGTCTGGCATACATGCCTTCTTATTGATCAGTTAGAGGACTTGGTATATAACGCATGCTTTGACATTCAGTTATTAAGATATCATTTCTCTAATTGAGATGTCTTCGTAAGAATACTATACATCTTTATCCCTGTTATAGGTTCAGGCTTAAATGAGTGGGACATAAAATTCCACTCCCTTCTTATACTTTCGAAAAGAAATAACAGTTTCTCTTAATCTAAGAATGTAGTCAATACGTAATGCGAGTATTCCATTTTTGCCAACGTATCGATTGACTGAACTGCCCACGGGGGTATGCCAGTTCATAGTGTCCAGTTTGCACGATGAACCGGCAGTGCACCCATGGACGTTCGATCAACTATTACGCAACACTACTGATGTGATCCACACGTAAGCAACAAAATTTAAAAAGCAATCAAACATCCCATAACTGACGTCATGTCATGGAAACAGTGATCTCTTTTTCGTGATAAATAAACAAACACCGCTGGTTCACGTCTTTTATTACTGACCACCGGTTTTAATCTGCACTGCAGATCATCGTCGGATCTAGTTAGAGCAACAATAAAAATAACAAAAATTTGATATTACAATCACTACTATCGCAGGTTGCTCAATTGACAACAAGAAAATAGTGAGAAAGCACAAGCTGTTGGCACCGTGAAGTGCAGTTTGTCGACTAAGGTAAAATACAAAGATTATTGATGGTGTGAACATTTTGTATAGTCACGTGATAGGTACCTATGTTATAGGCTAGTACAACGAAACAGCGTCAAAGAGATAACTCCATTATACAGTAAATAATGGAGTCAAGAATTAAAAGTATTACACATTCCAGCAAGTACGATGCGTTACACAATAAATGATAAAATATGGACGTGAAACAACCTCTCACTGCAGTGTGTACCGTGCATTTTCGATCTTGTTTGTATATTTCACAAGACCGTGCAAAATTAACAAACATATCTCATCAGCATAGTTCGAGTCTACCATCGGTTAAAACACAAATTGAAGAAGTGTCATTCACGTTAATGCATAACAGTAAAAATACACTGAGGACCCTTAGTGTAAATTCAAAATGGGAGAAGAAAATAGGGAATGCAGTTACAGAAATAACTAGCTTTTGGACAATACTGCAAACTACGAAGACGTTTAGTGATAATAGTATGGGAAAAATAATAAGGTGGCCAATAGAGTGGCTACCTACCATGGCATGTGGAGTGACCAGAAATGCAGCCAGCTTTTGTATATTGCAGGCTGCAGACTGCGCCAACTACATTCCCTTATGGCCAGAAAACTTAAAAAGTCATGTTTATGGAATGAGAACAAATATCAAGCACTGCGCACCTGCTGGAGAACGTGATCGTAAATTTTAAAGTAAGACATACAGAAAAAACTTTTCGTTAGTTAAGATTCTTGTCAGTTTCTTTTCTTTTGTCAGTATAAATTTCAAGTTCCCCTATCACTTCAAGACATCACGCTGCGTTTGCTCTACGTAAAATCACCATGTTATTGTCAACAGTGTGATTTCATGTTTGTGAGTTGATAGATTCGTAGCTAGTGCAGTCTTATTTTGTGTAAGTATATGTCAGTTTAAGCGAGTTTTAGATACTGGGCCAGCCTTCGCAATATACTTATTTTGACAGTCAACTCACGTTATCCTTTAAAAATCGAGATGAGAAATGTTATGACTATCCCTTTACCCAAAAGTGATTTCAGTTTTAAAGGCAAATTTTACGTTAGATTTATATAAGGACCTTTCGATTTTATCAGAAGTTGTGCCGCAGTATGTCTTGCTTACAAAACTATACTATTTCCTTAATTTAGGCCCGTGTTCTCTTCAATTTCGTTTATTATATATGCCTATAAGTATGTCGGTGAGTTTCCAATTTTCTTCCGCAATCTACTTTAAGATTTAGACCACCTTATGTATCTCGTCCTATGCCGAAGGTAGTCGTATCATCCTACAAAAACGTTGAATGAAAATAGGATTTCTTATACGACCTAGGATGGCACAGGATTGCATGGATTGTAAAATCGGCGCTTGTCGGTTTTCTGAAGATGGCGAATTTGTGTTTTCCGTTACCTTTTGAAATGGTTAAGTGAAGATAATTGAGAATGTTATCGTTCTCTGTTCCTAAAGTAAACCGTGTTTGCCGTTAGCTTTTGGAATGGTTAAGATAACTGAGAACTTCATAGTTCTCTGTTCCTAAAGTAAACTGTATTTTAGGATGCATGGTATACATTTTCGCAGCCACCTGTCCGACATCTTATTCATTCACATGAAATAAAATTAGAACGTCAGCGACATCACCCTTAAAGCACCCGATATATTAACCAATGGATGTTTCCGGAAAAAGTTAATTTCCAAGTCTACAAAAGTGCCAGCCAGGTACTCAGCCTGTTAATGTATTTTGTCTTTAAACACGTAAAAAGTAAAGCACTGTGACATCTATACAATCTCTGATAGTTCTGTAATTTCATTTAATACCGACATAGGGCTGACGGGTGGCACATTTAAAACCCGCTTTAAAGAACATATACTTACACAAAGTAAAACTGCACTACCTACGTATTTATCAACACGTGCTGGCCGCTGTAGCCGAGCGGTTCTAGGCGCTTCAGTCCGGAACCGCGGTGCTGCTACGGTCGCAGGGTCGTATCTTGCCTCGGACACGGATGCGTGTCATGTCTTTAGGTTGGTTAGGTTTAAGTAGATCTCAGTCTAGGGGGCTGATGACCTCAGATGTTAAGTCCCATAGTGTTCAGAGCCATTTGAACCATCTACACGTATACTGGGTGATCAGAAAAGGGTGTCGGATACTTGGAGAGGTGGCAGTACGGATCGAAACAAGAAAAATAAGACCAATAAACGTGGGTCCGGAAACGCATAGTTTCCGAGATAAACATGTGTTTATAGGTCGAGTTACGCGATGCTTGGTTGCGGATATTAGCACAGCCGTCAAACGTTTAGGCAGGGTATTATGATGTCTTACTCACAGTCTTCTACCTACCATTCTATAGTCTGCAGTCAGTTATGTAGTTGGAGTCGTGTTGTAGGTTACGTTAGTTCCCGTCGTGTTCTTGTGCTTTATTGTACAATACTGTCAACCGTGGGTATGTATCATGGTGTTTCATCTTCCTCCAAACGCGGATTTACTTTTTTTCCTGTCATTGCCAAGTGTGTACGTGCAAATGGTTAGTACATTTACATTTTCTCTCTTCCACCACGTGCAATGGAAGCCTACTGCTCGACAAGTGAAATGGCGGATACGATGTTCTGCTATGGTTTAGTAACTGCACGTAGCCTGTGAGCCCTTGCCCTCTACGCTGCAAAATACCCACAGCGCAGGCCGCCCTCTGATAAGCTGTTCAGCAGACTTTTCCGGCGTCTGAGGAACACAGGTACCCTTGCACCTCGGAAGACGGACAGTGGAAGTCCCCGCACAGCCCACGCGCCTGACATGGGGGAGCGTGTGCTACGTTCGGATACTTTCTTTGAACACCCCGTGTATGAAATCACTATTATTGACAATAACATGTAGATTTTACACAGAGGAAACAAAGGGCGGTAACTCGAAGTGCTTGATTAACTTGAAATTTATACTGCCAAAAGAAAAAAAACAAAATTGGAAATTTGTTGCAAGGTCTTATGGGACCAAACTACTAGGGTCATCGATCCCTAAGCTTACACACTACTGAATCTAACTTAAACTAACTTACGCTAAGGCCGACACACACACCCATGCCCGAGGGAGGACTCGAACCTCCGACGAGGAGGGGGGGGGGGGGGAGAGTGGTGGAGCCTCGTGGGCCGTGACAAGGCGCCCCATACCGGACAAAAGAAAAGGACATGAAAAAAATCTTAAAGAACACAATAAATTTTTCTGTAACGCTTACTTTAAAATTCAAGATGACGTTCTCCAGCAGGTGCACACTGCCTGAGGTTCTTCCTCATTCCACAAATATCAATTTACCATGTTGTTTGTTCGTGGTGGAAAGTAGTTGGCGCGAGTGACATGCATAAATGTACTACTGCATGCCCGTCACGCAATGTGTCATAGTAGGTACCTCAATATAGCGGCCACTGTTATTTTTCCCATACTTATCTGAGCCGTGCACGGCTCGTGTTCATGTCATTTATTGTTTGTCATCATCTATTACGGTACTGCTGCCTCGTTTTCTTATTCCATTTACTGGCGCCACTAACTTCTTTCCTTACTTGTCCGTGAGCGGCAGCAGCAGCGGGTATCGATAAGTGCACTGTCGTACCATCTCTGGAGCGATCGATAGTATTTCTGGGTCGTCGTGTGTCTGGCAGTGAGTTGCAGATGGGCCAGTAGTGCAGTCGGGACGCAGCAGCAGTATAGTAGGGGACGGGGCGCCGTAGAGCCACGGACAGCCAGTGCTCGCCGACCGCTGGCGGCCCACATGAACTGTCCGACGGAGCGGGACGACCGTTGGTTGGTTGTTCGGTTGGTCGTCTCATCGGTCGACGTACAGTACATTTGGTCCTTTCACCGTATCCGGGCCTGGGCGGTCGGTTGGTTGGCGTGGAGCGGCACGGAAGTCCCTGTCGCGCGTCCTCTGGCCGGGGCCACTGGCGGTGTGCACACGCAGTTGGAGTGTGAGGTGCTGCTTATGGGTGGTACGAAGTTCGCCACCCACCGATCTTGGACATGAAAGTTGAGACCTCAGCTAACCTACTGTCGAGCATGAATTGTTTACATTTCTTCGTTTGATCCTGGTTGTTGCTTTTGGGACATTCCTGTGAGCAACAACGTGTGTCTTTTCAATTCGGCTAAGATTCCAGCCGTCTTCCTGTGGAGTTAACTTAATTTATTCCCTGTCATTGAAGTTGACCAGCGGTATCTTCTGCGTTGTGGCCATTGACGTTCCGCTTACCTCCCGTGATCGTTGACGTAATTTTCGGCAGTGTATTTTCCTCGTCGTGTTGTTGCTGTCCAGCAGGGCGTGTAGTTCGACAGCTAAGGTGTTGTTGGTCGTTGTGGGCGTCAATATTCTGTGTGTCGTTGTATTGAAATCTTGTGGTCGTTTCACTGGTTGCGTGGAGTGGAACTGATTTCTTTGATTGGTCGGTAGGCTGTCTGTCGGTTGGGTTGCCTTCAGATTAAGAAGTCGGTGGACAGGCTGCCTGTCTCACATAAACGGGTGTTAGTGTTACAATCTCAGGCCGACCGCTGGAAATTTCTGAACGCCGTTCCTTGTGTGTTACATAATAATTCCCCTGTCTGGGTTTTAGTTATTTGGTTGCTGTGTGGCCTTCAGCCGAATTTTAATCTCTCTTAAATTAATGTTCTTGTCTTGCCGTTAAGGCATAAGATTGTTATGCTTTTGTATGGGGCCTGCAGCCGAATTTTGCATGTGATGTTTGAAGATAAGGCCTTCTGCCTTTTGAATGTAACTCTTCTTATTGCTTAATATGCGGCCTCCAGACAAGTTTCATTAAAATTAAATTGCTAAGGCCTTCAGCCTATTTAGACTAAAGATTTAGAGAATATTTTTAGGTGATGCCTCCAGAAGAACCTTGTATATTTATTTTTCGCTTAGGCCTTGTGTCTTGGATTTTGACTGTGGCCTTCAGCCGATCTAAAGTTAATCAGATGAGGTGGATTAAAGTTTTGAGTGTTTTGCTTTCTTGTTGTAATATTGTGTGTTGATAAAAAAAATTGTATGTTGAGTGCAACTGACAGTAACTTATTTTGGCCCCTTTCCACAACCTAATCCGCACTGTCCTCCTAGCCCATTGAATGCGTTCGTAGTTTTTGCAAAAAGTTATAGTTCTTTATGTAACTAGTTCCCCTTCTTCTTCTCCTCTTTTAACAAAGAGTAAGGGTTGTCAGAGTATTTTTACTCCTATTCATTAGAATGGAGGTCGATTCTTAAAGTTGTATTTCAACAGATGAAAGACTCAAATTACACAGAGTAGATATATTTGTTAATTTTTCACTGCCTCTTAAAATACACGAAGGGAACGAAAATGTATGGTGCGCACTGTACTATGAGATTATTTTACTTTTGTATTTTCTCTCTTAGTATATAACCTGTCACAATTACTGAAATGTATAACACTGTCAAATCTTTTAATTCTTGATTTCATTATTTATTTTATTGTCTGATGGAGTAATCTTTCTGACGCTGTTTCATTGTGGTAGCCTGTGACACAGGTACACATCATCTAATTATACAACAAATTTTACCTCACCCACAGTCTCTGTATTTTACGTCAGTTAACAAACTGCATTTTGCCGCACACGGTATATGTCGATTCTCATTGTGTTTTGTTGTTAACTGTGCAACTTCTGATGGTAGTGTTTTTAATATCACACATTTGTAGTTTTATTACAACTAGACTAGAAGATGACCTGCAGCCCAAGTTAAAACCTGTAATCGGCAATAAAGAGAGTGAGCTAGATGGTGTTTATTTATTTATTATCTACCTGACACGCCGAGCGGTTCTAGGCGCTTCAGTCCGGAACCGCGCGACTGCTACGGTCGCAGGTTCGAATCCTGCCTCGGGCATGGATGTGTGTGATGTCCTTAGGTTAGTTAGGTTTAAGCTGTTCTAAGTTCTAGGGGACTGATGACCTCAGATGTTAAGTCCCATAGTGCTCAGAGCCATTTGAACCATCTACCTGACATGTTTAAATGACTATCTTGCTATAAACTGTTATTAGCGAAAATTCGTTGTGACGAGCAATATCGCAAGGCCTCGAAACTTATGTACTATGCCTAGCTCATCTCGACGCGTATTGGGGAGGAATATAATCTTCAGAAATAAGTGGAATGCGAAATAAGGCGCAAGTTGGACGGAATCTTCGCCGCAACGAGTGCCTGAGGTATGTAATAAAGTGTCTCGATCGACATAAAGGAATGCCAGCGAGGGGGCGATGAAATCTCTGCGCTGTCTGGACTTCTGAAGGCATTTAATAAAGTGCCAGCGGAAGCCGAGATGAAACACGACAGGACAGGATGGGAGTGATGACGTGGCGGGGCGTGGCTTAGTGGGACGGGTAATTCTGGGAAAATGCAGTTTCATCTGCCTACTGGTCACTTAATTTGTAATTTCTGTTGATCAGTGTAAGTGAACCGAACATGTAGAAATTATATAACCAAATATATAGATCATCTCGCAGCACTAACTGGTAATAGTTACCACTCAAGATATGCTGATCATCTATCACCACAGAATCATCACTGAAAAAACACAGAAACAGATTTCATGATTCTTAATGTACCAATAACTCGTACTAAACGTTAAACAAAAAATTTGAGGCCGATGGTGTTAGGTGCACAGGTACGTTAACAGGTACCAACATCAATGTGTAAGTTGTTTTTTCTCTGCTTCTAACAGTCATCCCACAAACACATCACTCACTTAGCACCTGATGTTTTCAGCACGACCGTAACAGCACCTTGAAGTGGACTGTGTGTGTGTGAGTATTGAATATCCTTTTGCCTCCGTGCATTCAGACTACAATACATGACCTGCTGCCGAGGAGATAATAATGAGTAATGGCTTCCTTATGTCATGTGTGCTAACCAACGTAAAAGAAGCCATACTAGTCGTAATAGCTGTAATAATTAGTCGGCAAATGAAGTAAATATCATGAAACGGGATTGTTTTGATTCCAAGGGTGACTTTGACAGTTTTTGGGGCTACTTTAACAGAGCGCCAAAGTACGGTTTAAGCATGTGCGGAGTGAACTGGAGTGACCTTGCGTGGCTGGTGAGGAGCGCGGGTGGTGACTCACCGAACAGTCCGAGCGTGTTCAGTTCGTCGTTGGTGTTCGTAGTGTCGTGCGTAAATACGGCTTCGTATTGTTCGGATGCCCAGTTTTGGTAAGTGTATAGTATTATTTACGAAAACATATATGGATTTGTGTAGAATAAGATGTGTAGATGTGTTCATCCGTGAGTTAATCGGTGGTACATGTCGTTTTTCTATTTGTTATATTTTACCCTTTTGTTTATTTGCATTACAAATACATCACAACGTATGAAAGAAAACTACAAAAATTATAGTGACGAAGACGCTGTATAAGTCAGTCGGGAGGTGAAAGCTGGGACACTTACTCAGGTAGGTGCTGCAAAGAAGTAAAAAATTAATAGGAGCACTGTTGTTAACACGATTCATCATAAACACGAAGGAAAGCTAGGCCATCCCACTGCTTTGACATCTCAGAGTCAGAAATTGATAGCACACATGTTGTGTGTACTAGCAGACTAGGGTTTCCTTTCAAAAAGGCCTATGTTCGAACCATCGTTCAAACTATTGTCAACAAGGAATGTAGAATTGTAAAGCAGTGGATGGACAACTTGTCAGGCTACGACTTCGTGAACGAATTTGCAGTTTGGAACGACTTCATGCAGAGTCTGGCCACAAATATCAAAACTTCAAGGGCATCAGTGGGCCCTAACGAGATGTAAGAGTTTTTCCAGAATTTGAGACCATTTTTAGAGGAATGCGTCCTGATCTGATTTGTAATTATGACGAGACAAATATTACAGATGACCTGGGGATGATAAATGTCCTAGTACATCGAGGGACCAAAAGCGTCGAAAGAGTCGAAGAGCATTCGAAATCCTACATCAGCATCTTGTTCTGTGGTATAGCTGAAGGACAATTTATTCCTTCTATGGTCGTCTACAAACCAAAGCACCCATATGACAAATGAACACGGGGTAGACCACCTGGAACTTGTTACAGGAACAGTAACTCTGGCTCTGAGCACTATGCGACTTAACTTCTGAGGTCATCAGTCGCCTAGAACTAATTAAACCTAACTAACCTAAGGACATCACACACATCCATGCCCGAGGCAGGATTCGAACCTGCGACCGTAGCGGTCGCTCGGTTCCAGACTGTAGCGCCTAGAACCGCACGACCACTCCGGCCGGCGGAACAGTACCAGCAGCTTATTTGAAATAAATTTCTTCGAGGTGTGGATCTTCAAAATATTACTACCACATTTCCAGGAATGGAGAGAAGGAAATGAGAAAGCTGTTGTTATTGGTGACGATTTGGCTTCTCATTTTTCACGTGAAGTCACCAAAACTGCACTAGAAAACAACATTTATTTTACAACTATGACACCAAACTCGGTGCACATGCTGGAACCTTTGGACGTAAGTATCTATGGGCCTTTAAAGTTACAATAGCGGAAGGTTATGGATAAACGGAGAAAAGAATCAGGAACAAGATGTGCTATCCCAACGCCACAGTTTCTCATGCTCTTAAAGAGATTGTTGGATGCATTGGTTCAGATCCACAGGTCTTTGCCCTTTAGATTTGGAAGCCGTTTTGAAAAACTTTCCACCAGATCGCTCAGAAGAGAGTTGACGTGTCCTTAACAGCAGTGTGCTGGAGGTTTTAAAAGAGACAAAGTGTTACAACTATTAAAGAGTTCGACAAAAAAGCGGAAAGAAAGTCGTTCTTAAGCGGGACACAGATACTGCTAAACAAGCCAATATATCCCAACAATCGACGATGCCCCAGAAATTGGAACTTCCTCAGCTATCGAGGATGACCTGACCTTCGTATGAATCCCTTCCACTTCTGTGTCACCTGTGACAGGCGAGACCTCTTCTGGCGTAGAGATTCCTCCAACTGATTTGTCTATCAACAGGTGAATAATGGCAAGAAGAAGGGCAAGAAGAAAGGCGAAAAGAGGGAGAACAACCTCCGTTAAAATTGTAAGTGTGGCTTACGATTCTACCACCATGCAGCTGACTGAATTTGCTGCATCATTTTCAAAAATTGTATTTGTAACACGTGTAACAAAGGCTCAGTCAGACCTACTTAATGAATGTATGGTGTGTGAGAATACACATTAATAATTATTTTTAGTTTTTTCTATTTTTGTTCAAATTTGATCAGTTTATTGCTAAAGCTGGTTGTAATAGTGCTAAACTTAATTAGCTCTAACTGGATTTGCCGCATTCCTTGCAAAAATTGGATTTGTGGCTTGTGTATCAAAGGCTCAATCAGTCCTGCCTACAAATGTAAGGTGTTCGAGAATACAGTTTAATAATTATTCGAGTATTTAGCTTTTCCTATTGTTGTTCGAATTCGTTCACTGTATTGATGAAACTGATTGTAATAACGCTAAAGTTACTTATGATTGCAAAGATAATTATAGGACTGACTATGTGCCTATAATTGTAACCTAAATATTAGTATTATGGTGTTAAATATTTATTTAATTAAAATGAAGATTTAATAGTCAAAACTCTCAGTTTTTAATTTAATTTCCTGTATAATGGATGAAATATTAATTTGTTTATTAAAATGATGTCAAGCGACCTTTACACTTGAGAACTTTGACGTGAGTTGCACTTCAAGGCATTGTCAAAGAAACCCCACATTCAGGGTATCTTTAAAACTTAAAAAAAGAAATTTTGGGGGATCAGTGGGGCTTGGTATTGATATGCATTTGGTAGCCAAAGGATACAAAGTTCTGTCGAAGAAAAAAAAAAATGATAGAAAGGGTAACCACCAAGACACTACTGCAATATTTACAGAGTAGCCACGTTTTACGGTAATAATGTAATGTCTAACACATTGTCCTCAGTCATCACCTGAAATATATGCACTTATACCTATAGCACCCTATAAACACAGAAATATACCATTAGTCAAAATACTTCGCCGCGCGGAGTGGCCACGCGGTTAGAGGCGTCATGTCACGGATTGCGTTGCCCCTCCCGCCGGAGGTTCGAGACCTTTCTCGGGCTGTGCTGTGTGTGTCGCTTATAGCAAAAGTTAGTTTAAGTAGTGTGTAAGTCTAGTGACCGACGACCTCAGCAGTTTGGTCCCTTAGGAATTCACACACATTTAAACAATACTTTGAAATCATGCACCACTCTCCAAACAAACACACAATGAAACGAATGAGCATAATACAGTTTTAATAACGCGTGAAACAGTGGTAAAACCCTTGTGTTCTTCTGGCAGTCTGCATTAGATCCGTGTATAACAGCTAAAACGACAGAAACAAATCATACAAGTGTTTTAAGACGTCAAATCAAGGGAAACAAAACTGCATGATCAAAAACCTGTCAATAAGACGCTAGAAAACGCGTTGTAAGATAGTGATTTCAGTCTGAAGTGGTTGGAAACCAGAAAATAATAGAATTTTTTCTATGCAAGCACGTAAAGCAAGGAGAGCTACAACACAAAAATACGATCGATGATGGGATACTGTTCCTACATTTGTCTAATATAACGAGGCAGTTTTTTTTTAAATTAGTTTCAAACGTAAGTCATCGCAGTGCAAGTGTTTCCGTAATCTGCTACTCAGTCTTAGGTTTCACACGTTAAAGTAGTCTGTAAGATATATTCAGAAGGAACTTCATAGTCTTCTGAGAATTAGAAGGTAGGTACTACCAGAACTGGAGCAGAAGTGTGATGGGAGGGGGATGGAGGGTTGAGAGACTTGACGTGATGACACAGATGGTGAGGACACTACCTGCGAATGCCAAGGATCAACATCAAGTCCTAGGAAGTAGGAAGTTCCATAACACCTCCGTATTTCTTTTGAGACCATTAGAACGGCACTCTACGTTTTAGTGTTTGTTTCTTACCTTTGAATAGAAGGGTTTCAATAAAACTCTTTAAAGCGGAATTCCACATTATTTCTGTAATGTTTTCTAAATTTTACACTTGGAGTAGAAACTGATTCCATTTCTTCCCATAATTTACCTAAATCGCTTTAGCCGAATGTCGGAATGGTTTCTACAAGACGCACGGCCGATTCCGTTCCCCATCCTTCGAAAATCTGAGCTGGTGCTCTGTCTCTAATGACCAAGAAGTCGATCGCACGTTAAACGCTATTTCATCATCTCTGTAACAACAGCCCGGCCTTGAATACTTATTTCTCTTGAAAAGGTATTGTCTGTTCTTAGTGTTCCACCAGTTTGATAAACTTTAGAGGTAGCATATCACCTCAAGCTCCCCTGAAAATCGTTCTTTAGTAAGAGACCGTTCTCATTGAGAGAATATTTTCGAGCACAGCTTGATTTCACAGCACATGTTACATTGGAATACAATGGCTTGGAGAAATGATCACAGTGTCAAAATGTCAACTGATAGCTGTACAAGCTGTAAAAATGCTTATGCGATGTAAGGTATAGGATACGTAATTAAACAGTAGACGTTGTGTGAAACATCTTAGTGGCTTATACCTGTAGATTATACTTTATTCTTTAATAGCTACAGAAAACTGTTCGTACAAATAGATCTATTCTGCTCTGGCCTGGTTAAGCGACAGCGGTCCCACATAACAGATTCTGCTGCAATACTTATTGATTAATAACGCTTTCCGCATTGTTAGCGCGTCATCAAGTTAGGTTAAAAAGGCAGTGGAGCCGCTTTAATCAGAATCAAGAGCTATGGTGATAGTCACCTTAGTCAATACTGAAACCATAGAGAAAACATTTGAAGCGTTTTTTCCATGGTTTTGATACTGACTAAGGCGACTCTCACCATAGCCCTTGATTCTGATTAATGCGGCCTCTGCAGCCTTTGTAAGTTAATCTGATGGTCCGGTATGAGCGTTAAACGTTTCATTAATCAATAAATAATGCAACATGTAACGGAACTGAAATGATGGTGGGCTGACAGTAATTTGGAGCCCGCGCGTCGGAAACAGGCGCGCTGGTGTGAGACTGCCAGGGAGTGCACCCTGATGCCATCTATTGGCGAAACTGGGAATTAGCGCTGCCTGTGAGACAATGCACTAAGCTCTCGGAGTCAAATGTATTCTTTTTCTTGGTAATTATAAGCTATTACTGTATGATTTAATGTTCTAAAGCGCTAGTAGTAAATTATTATGACTGGTATGAACTCCAGGGTAATAAATATAAATATTCTTAAATACTAAATGATTTTGGTGAAAAGGTGGTAGGGGAACGCCCCCACTCTTGGTGATATGAGCGTAGCTAGAGGTAGCTGGAGACACAGGGACTGAACAATGGAATGGCCTGGGGAGTGTTGACGTGACCGGACGTGCGTAACTGTGCTCACGCAAAAGTGATTGTGCAACAGCGAAGAGGCGAATATCGTCGCCGTTTGTGGAGTAGAACGCGACGAATGGTAGTCGAAGCCGTCTCTATGCCACTGGGGCTTATTGTAAGAGTTCCTGCGCCCAGATTTTATGGCGGACGTGCAGTAGCTTATACGAGTGCTACAGCTCGTAGTTCCAGCCGCCATTGAGGGCATGAGGCGTGAAGAGCTGCGTTAGCCACATGCATCTCACCACCAGCACCGACACGTCTACCCAAGGCAAGACTGCTTGCAATTGTTAAGTCGAACTTTGTATACATGTAAAAGGAGAATACCAGTTTTCTTTTATGCAAGTGCAGAGGACAGAATATAGTAATGAGTAAAATTACGACGCATGTTGTTCATTGTAAAGTGTAGCAACCTCAAATATAGTGTAGTGAAATCAGACTGAGGCCACCATCGCCTCTTTCAGTTACAATTCTTTTGGTTGTAGAATACTTTAGCGTATAAGAATGTTGAAAAGAGCAATGGTCACACCAGAATGAGTCGCCTATTTATAGTTACTTAAATTTTTCTGAGTAACCTTTCAAGTAAAGTCACTTAACTAATTCTATATCAATTGTCCAAAGAGTAATATCCAAAATCATTAAATAAGTTGAAGGGTAGAAGTTTGTTAACCTAAGTTGCTTAAATTGTCTTGGTGGTAATTACCAAGCCAACTCACAGAAATTGAGAGAGTATTTGCTTTGTAGAATCACCTAGAATGATCAGAAATAGTAATATTCAGAATTAAGTTTAAATTGAACTCAAGCCGTTTCACTTTGAAACGAGCCAAAAAATTGATTTATTCTTTTGCTCCTTCAGAGCTGGCGACCGTAGTTATAAGTATTTTCAGGAGGATTCGACGGTAAGTCTGCTGCTCTCGTCATGCTGATAGGATTACCCACTGCTGCTAGCAGTGGTGATTGGATACATAAGCTCACTACCAAGTTAAGTGGGTCAGGTAGGCAGTGTTACCATGTGAACTGTAGGGCACTGTAGGCCGTGGATCGAACCCGTTCAATCATCACAGCTCTTTGGGAAATAGTCCGGAGTGTACTAATCATTAGGTAAATACTGGCGAGTAACGGTCAAAAATGTATACGCAAGTGAATTTAGTAAGGTCCATGTAGCACCTAGTTAATGTGGTGCAATGGCGAGGGTAGGAGTGGAGTAAAAGTGAGCTGAGCTTGTGGCAGCTGTGCTGTCTTCAAAGATTAATAACGTGAATTCACTACTACCTCTTACCATTAGGGCTGAGCTATTTACGGTTAAAATACGTAGCAGTAAGCGCAAAGGCGTGACAGCTACAAGTCCGTATTGGCTTTATACATACGGAAGTAGGAAGCGGGTCATTCCGTCAGTGGAGGGGTTAAAACAACCGAGTCAGTTGAGAACATACCCCATTTACTGATGGAAAGATTCGGCGGTTCGGTCGCAAACAGAGACTGTCTTTTAATTGGAATAAAAAACAGTTCGCATTATTTACTACTGACTATTGCGACAATTTCACGAGAATCCAAGTTTTGGTTGCAATTAATCTTCGTTTTCTGTATACGATATCTCTCGCAGCATGTGAATAATTACTAGTCACAACATTCTAATATGATTTTTCGAGAAACCGTGAGATTGTTCTGCCATCTATTTAAGAGGTAACCAGACACTGGAAAAGTATGGTAATCTGCAGTTTAAACCTCCCCAAGCTTTTACTGAACACCTATGCATCTTGTCCAGGTAAGTGATAATTATTCACAAAAAATGTAAATGTCGAATAGCAATTTTGGCTTGGAAATCACACTGCATGGGTTCAGCCTCCTGTTGGATGAGGTTCTTCCTTTGGTACACGGACCCCTCTACTTGCAGATATGTTAGAGCTGCATGTGTACTTCCGGAGTTTAGAAGGGTGCAATGGATGTATGATGTCGTGGTCTACTACAAGGGCAGCCAGCGTTAACGTAGGAGAAACTGAGAGGTGGGACCAGAGATTCTTGCTGACGCAGTGTACACATAGTTTAAACGCAGATGCAACTCCTCTGTCAGTCGCACGTCTGGTGCCACTGAAGGCAGTGGTTACCCTACCCCTACCTGAAAGACCACCGACGATTTTGCTAGAAAATAATGCCGAGAAAAAATTTGTGATATTTGGTGAAACTGACAGCCTTAAAATACTTACTCAGTGTCACACAATACATGTTGATGGAGCATTCAATTCGTGCATAAAATTATTTTGTCAGCTGTTTACAATACTTGGAATAGTTAATGGCCATTATATTTCACTGAGTTTTCTTTATTGAGCGACAAGAAAACTGCGTCATATCAGTACGTCTTTCAGACAGTGTCGGTAAATGTAATGTTCTATGTCTGAAATTTTCACCAACAACTATATTTCCAGACATTAAAGAAGCATCATGAAAGCTGGAATAAGTCTGGACTGAATCCAAGGATGCAAATTTCATTTGACGCAGAGGTGATGGTAAAAAATACAAACAGTGGGACTTGCACATGACTATCATGTAAAGAATGAAATTGGAAGGTTTGTGTCTTATGTATTTGGTTTGCTGATGCTGGATCCTGTTGAGGATTTCATCTCAGCTAGCCTAATTTTGTGATTACTTAGGGAAAGATATATAGAAGAAATGCACTATGTACAAGAAATGCATTCTTCCCTCCATCTATGTAGACTGAACTAGCGAACAACCATCTTTGTGAAACGTTCTACATAACATATAATAAGTAGTTCTACTCCTGTATTCCAGACATTTATAGATTTCTTCAGATGAACAAAAAAATTCAGTTCGACTCTAGCATGGGAAGAAATTCGTCAAAAACCAAGAGAAGGAAAGGAGTTTTCCAGACATGAAATTCATCAAAATAGGAATTACACTGTACACACACACACACACACACACACACACACACACACGCACGCACGCACACACACACACACACACACACACACACACACACACACACACACACACAATTACATGTACATATAGATATTACGACCGAAGAAATTTTTAAATGTATATAAAAATGAAAATATTAATATGTAAATATTTCTGAAGTGAGAAAAAGTTGGTCTCCTTGTAGTGCACGCAAGGTAACTCCAAACGAACTGGTATTCTCATCGTGCGTTTTCTTTAATGATGTTTATTTTAAATAGCACGAGCTTATTTCCAATAATTAGCTGCTTTCATTCAATTAATACTAGATAGAAATTCAGTCGACGTTTTGATCATACCTTCTCAAATCCTGTGCAGTAAGGTGTATAGTATTCTGCTGCATCCCTTTTCAGTAAGCTACGACGAGATATCAAAGATCTTAGCTCTAATCCTCGCACTTTCAAATCTAAAATGGAGTACATTCTCATGGCTTACTCCTTTTATTGTGTCTAGTAGTTTCTAGGAAAAGTTTCAGCCATTTCATTCTTATTGTGCTAGTTTATATCCAGCCGATTACGGACTTTTTACTGTCTAATGGAACTTGACGAGTAGAAAATGCAACCACATGTCGCATTTAACTATATTCACAATAAACGCGGGAAACATTTCCGCGCTTCTACTATAACTACATATGCTAGAAAATTTTTCTTGCCTGGAGTGTTCATAAAGTGTAGACTGGAGAATGGGCTGGGATGAGCGCCGTTTTCTGGCCAGTGAAAACCCGCACGAAAACGCTTACGGTTCCTCAGGCTGGCCACACACTCCGTTCTCATCGCCCGGTGCGCTGAAGGTCCCTCAACAGTAGCGATAGATACCTCTGTCTGCTTTAAACGGGAGGAACTGGTCACATCCTTTTCCCGACTAAGCGGCTCGGGAGGAACGGGTCCCATTTTTCTGACCGCGGGAGGAATGAGTCTTGAGCTTCGATGATCACGTTGAGGAGTATGGTGACACATTCGCGTCAGGTGTACGGTAAGCACGTGGTTGCTAACTCGCACTTGAACGACTCCACAGCTCAGCATATCTCCCACACATGGAAAAACTATGTGAAGCTCTTCGAGCTGGGGTGCCCCACTCCAGCACGGTAGAAGTAATAATCCCCGTCCCACCAACTCCATACAGGTGACAATTGTTGTTGTTATTTATACCAAAAAAAGGGCAAAGAACGCTCCTTCGCGGTCACACACTAAGTCAGATTAACATACTTCGGATATATCCGCGATGCTCTCCGAAATCTGACGAGTAGGGGAAGCCGCTGTCGACACCACATGGGAAGTTGTTTTCTTGAACAGAAAGTTCACTCAGTATCAGTCACTAGGATGCCGAACCTATGATGTTCGATCAGTGATACAGGACTTTACATTTTCGTGTCTCACTTCTCTGCAGGTAGTACCTCTCACAGTATTTGCGTCATTTTTTTAGTCCCCCAGCGCCATCTATGTTTTTCCTGTATAACTGCTCAAGAACGTAAAATATACGACTATTGAACTTCAACGCTGGTTTCTTGTGATATACCTTCTACAAAGTCCCTTTAATAGGCGAGTCCAGGACAGGTGACCCTACCACAGCACATTCAGTCGCCTGAGTTTTCAGTTTTAACGTTACTGTGGATAGATGCTGACCGCTCGCAACGCCTAAAGGTGACGCGCAGACCACCCAGTCACAACAATGTACAGTGTTTTGTTACTGAGCTGTACGTGTGATTTCTACCACCCATGCTCGTAGTTTCCAAGCGACGGGCTGGTTGGCGTCTCGCGAGAGGGTTCGAAGTCGCTCTCCGAGCTTACTTAACAACACATGAGCTCCTTCCTGGTTCCTTCGTGTGTCTGGGGCTCTTTTGAGTAACTGCGATCGCTCACTGAGGACAGAAAACCGATTCCTCGTGTTATCGATGGCTATAAAAACGGTGTGCTTACGACATTTGACGAATTACTGCTTCCTTCTCCCTTCATGGTCTTCGGAGTCGGCACGTTTCTCATTTTGGCTGCCCTGGTTGTGAATGCCGTGATGCCAGTATTCAGTTGGGGCCAAGGATGTACTTTCAAAGGAAAAGATGTACATACGTCATATCTAGAATCATTGATTCCCTCGGCTTGCATGCTCGCGGGTTTGCATCTTCAGAGTCACAACGTTTCTTATCTCTGCTACCTTTGTTGTGGATACTGTGCTGTCGGTTTAACCTGCAGCCGTACATAGGCGTACCAACAGAACAGTGAGAACCTCTGCTACGTGAAGGTAAAAGACGTAAAAGGCTACCAGCATTAGTGAATCACAGGATCGTTGAGAGAAATTCATTTTGGTTTATCGCGTATAACGCCACTTACCTTTCTTCAACGGCGGTTACATTTGCCTTAGATTTTTATGTCAACGTTACGTGTTAACTGTTCAAACCTGAGTTATTTTGTGCCTACTTTTAAAGACCTAACAGAATTTTATGTTTTAATGTTGATTGTGAAGTCTCATTTCTGTATTCATCCATTAATAAGAAACTAATTTGTGAATTATTTGTTTTTATTTAACGGCCCAAGTGTTAAAACCGCCAACGTTCTGCATTGTTTGTTTTCCTTTTAAATTGCTACAGTAATTTCATTAATTCAACATTACTGTAGCGAGGTACGTAAACCTGATATGATTAGGTAAAGTGATAAGGACGTTGTAAGATCTTCTAGGATGCGACTTGTGGTTATCTGGTTTTAATATTACTGAGTATCCCTTTTACATATGAAGAGACCGAGCGATGTCTTAGCAAGCCCAAGTTAACACACAGTTTGTTTCCAATTATTTCGTAAGTTATTATTTGGAAACTACTCTGCGTAATAACAGTTTCTCTTATTGTTTACTATCTGAAAGTCACGGGTAAAGACTTTAAAGTTTTTTAAAAGTGTTGTGTCATTTTCACTGTCGTAATTATTAACAATTTTATAGTGGGTGCTACAACACCTCTTTTCACTTGTTTATTGTCTCAAAGTTAAAATGCCGTTGAGGCAAATAAATAATTAAAAGACTTGTTTCTTAAAGAAATTTGCTCAGCAGATTATCACTCTCAGAGTCAAGCACCCTACGATTTGATTTATGCTCCTGTTGTTCGATGATGATGATATGAGAAGGGATAGTGTGTGTCTCAGTGCCACCACATGAACTACTAAACGATAAAGGAAGTAAGTGCAACAACGTTCAGACAACTTTAGAAATGCAGAAGTACAAGTCACTTAGGAATGAAATAAATAGGACGTGCAGGGAATATAAAGCGAACTGGCTGCATGAAAAATGTGAAGAAATCCAAAGACAAATGATAGTCGGGAAAACTGACTTAGCATTCAGAAAAATCAAAACAACCATCCGTGAAATTAAAAGCAAGGGTGGTAACATTAAGAGTGCAATAGAAATTATACTGTTAAGTGCAGAGAAGAGAGCCGATAACTAGAAAGAGTACACTGAAGTCCTCTATGAGAGGGAAGACTAGTCTTATGTTGCGGTAGAAGAAGAAACAGGAGTCTATATGGAAGAGATAGGGGATCTAGAATTAGAATTTAAAAGAGCTTTGGAAGAAGAGATATGTAACTTTCCATCCGAAATTCTAAAATCATTGGTAGAAGTGGCAACAAAAAGACTATTCACGCTAATGTGGGGAATATATGAGTCTGGCGATATACCATCAGACTTTCAGAAGAACATCAACCGCACAATCCCGAAGATTGTAACAACTGACAAGTGCTAACATTATTGCACTATCATCTAAGATCCTGACGAGAATAGTATACATAGAAGAATGGAGAAATAAATTGAGGATATGTTAGATAAGATAACGATCAGTTTAGCTTTAGGAAAGGTAAGGGAACCACAGAGGCAATTCTGACGTTGCGGTTGATAATACAACCAAGAATAAAGAAAAATGAAGACACATTCTCAGGATTTTTTTTTTTTTTTTTTTGGCCATCAGTCTTCTGACTGATTTGATGCGGTCCACCATGAATTCCTCTCCTGTACGGCATCTTCATCTCAGAGTAGCACTTGCAACCTACGTCCTCAATTATTTGCTGGATGTATTCCAATCTCTGTCTTCCTCTACAGTTTTTTTCCCTCTACAGCTCCCTCTAGTACCATGGAAGTGATTCCCTCATATCTTAACAGACGTTCTGTCATCCTGTCACTTATCAGTTTTTTCCACATATTCCTTTCCTCTCCGATTCTGTGCAGAAACTCTTCATTCATTACCTTATCAGTTCACCTAATTTGCAACATGCGTCTGTAGCACCACATCTCAGATGCTTCGATTCTCTTCTGTTCCGGTTTTCTCACAGCCCATATTTCACTACCATACATTACTGTACTCCAGACGTATATTCTCAGAAATTTCTTCCTGAAATTATGATTAATATTTGATATTAGTAGACTTCTCTTGGCCAGGAATGCTCTTTTTGCCTTGGCTAGGCTGCTTTTGATGTCCTCCTTGCTCCATCCGTCATTGCTTACTTTACTGCCTAGGTAGCAGAATTACTTAACTTCATCTACTTCGTGACCATCAATCCAGATGTTAAGTTTCTCGCTGTACTCATTTCTTCTACTTCTAATTACCTTGGTCTTTCTTCGATTTACTTTCAGTCCCTACTCTTTACTCATTAGACCATTCCGTTCAGCGGATCACGTAATACTTCTTCACTTTCACTCAGGGTAGATATGTCATCAGCGAAACGTATCATTTATATCCTTTGACCTTGAACTTTAATTCCTCTCCTTAACCTTTCTTTTATTTCCGTCATTGCTACCTCGACGTACAGATTGAACAGTAGTGACGAAAGATTACATTCTTGTCTTACACCTTTTTTAATAAGAGCACTTCACTGTTGGTCGTCCACTCTTATTATTCCCTCTTGGCTGTTCTACATATTGTGTATGACCGACCTCTCCCTGTAGCTTACCCTACTTTTTCAAAATTTCGAACATTATGCACCATTGTACATTGTCGAACGATTTTTCCACGTCGACAAATCCTATGAACGTGTCTTGATTTTTCTTTAGTCTTGCTTTCATTATTAACCATAATGTCAGAACTGCCTCTCTCGTGCCTTTACGTTTCCTAAAGCCAAACTGATCGTCATTTAACTCATCCTCAATTTTTTCATTCTTATTCTCATAACCAATTTGGATGCATGAGATATTAAGCTGACTGTTCGATAATTCTCGCACTTGTCAGCTCTTGCGTCTTCGGAATTGTGTGGATGATGCTTTTCTGAAAGTCAGATGGTACGTCGCTAGACTCATACATCCTAAACACCAACGTGAATAATTATTTTGCTGCCACTTCCCCCAATAATTTTAGAAATTCTGATGGAATGTTACCTATCCGTTCTGCCTTATTCTTGAACCTTCAAAGCTCTTTTAAATTCCTGATTCTAATACTGGATCCCCATCTCTGCTAAATCGACTCCTGTTTCTTCTTCTATCACATCAGACAAATCTTCCACCTCATAGAGGTTTTCAATGTATTCTTTCCACCTATCTGCCCTCTCCTATGCATTTAACAGCAGAATTCCCGTTGCTCTCTTAATATTATCACCCCTGCTTTGAATAACACCAAAGGTTGTTTTGACTTTCCTGTATGCTGAGTCTGTCATTCCGACAATCATTTCTTTACCGACTGCTTCGTATTTATCATGCATCCCTTTCGTCTTAGCTTCCCTGCACTTCCTATTTATTTCATTCCTCACAACTTGTATTTCTGTATTATTGAATTTCGCGGAATATTTTTGTACTTCCTCCATTCATCGATCAATTGAAGTATTTCTCCTGTTTCTTCGCAGTTAGCTTCTTTGTACCTACATTTTCTTTCCCAACTTCGCCTTGCCCCTTTTTAGAGGCCGGCTGGCGTAGCCGATCGGTTCTAGGCGATTCAATCTGGAACCGCGCGACCGCTACGGTCTCAGATTCAGATCCTACCTCGGGCATGAATGTGTGTGATGTCCTTAGGGTAGTTAGGTTTAAGTAGTTCCAAACGTTCTAGGGGACTGATGACCTCAGATGTTAAGTCCAATTGTGCTCAGAGCCATTTGCACCATTTTGAATCTTTTTAGAGATCTCCATTCCACTTCAACTGAATTGCATACTGAGCTGTTCCTTATTGCTGTATCTATAGCGTTAGAGAACTTCAACCGTATCTCCTCATTCCTTAGTACTTCCGTATCCTACTTCTTTGCATATTGATTCTTCCTGACTAATGTCTTAAACTTAAGACTACTTTTCATCACTACTATATTGTGATCTGAGTCCATATCTGCTCCAGGGTACGCCTTACAATCCTATGTCTGATTTCGGGATCTCTGTCTGACCTTGATGTAATCTATATGAAATATTCCCGGCCTTCTCCAAGTATGCCTCCTCCTCTTGCGATTCCTGAATAGAGTATTCGCTATTACTAGTTGAAACTTGTTGCAGAACTCAATTAGTCTTTCTCCTCTCTCATTCCTTGTCCCAGGCCCACATTCTCCTGTAACCTTTTCTTCTACTCATTCCCCTACAGATGCATTCTAGTCTCCCATGACTATTAGATTTTCATCTCCCTTTACATAGTGTATTATCCTTTCAAAATCCTCATACACTTTCTCTATCTCTTCATTTTCAGCTTGCTACGTCGGCATGTATACCTGAACTATCGTTGTCGGTGTTGGTTTGCTGTCGATTCTGATAAGAACAACCCTATCACTGAACTGTTCACAGTAACACACTCTGTGCTCTACCTTCCTATACATAATGTATCCTACTTCCGTTAAACCATTTCCCGCTGCTATTGATATTACCCTATACTGATCTGACCAGAAATCCTTGTTTTCTTTCCACTTCACTTCAATGACCCCTACTATATGGAGGTTGACCATTTGCAATTCCCTTTTCAGATTTTCTAGGTGCCCTACTACGTTCAAATATCTGACATTCCACGCCCCGACTCGTAGAAAGTTATCCTTTCGTTGAGTAGTCAATCTTTTTCTTATGGTAACCTCCCCTTTGGCAGCTCCCTCTCGGAAATCCGAATGGGGGACTATTCTGGAGCCAGAATGAGATTTTCACTCTGCAGCGGAGTGTGCGCTGATATGAAACTTCCTGGCAGATTAAAACTGTGTGCCCGACCGAGACTCGAACTCGGGACCTTTGCCTTTCGCGGGCAAGTGCTCTACCAACTGAGCTACCGAAGCACGACTCACGCCCGGTACTCACAGCTTTACTTCTGCCAGTACCTCATCTCCTACCTTCCAAACTTTACAGAAGCTCTCCTGCGAACCTTGTAGAACTAGCACTCCTGAAAGAAAGGATATTGCGGAGACATGGCTTAGCCACAGCCTGGGGGATGTTTCCAGAATGAGATTTTCACTCTGCAGCGGAGTGTGCGCTGGTATGAAACTTCCTGGCAGATTAAAACTGTGTGCCCGACCGAGACTCGAACTCGGGACCTTTGCCTTTCGCGGGAAAGTGCTCTACCAACTGAGCTATCGAAGCACGACTCACGCTTGGTACTCACAGCTTTACTTCTGCCAGTACCTCGTCTCCTACCTTCCAAACTTTACAGAAGCTCTCTTGCGAACCTTGCAGAACTAGCACTCCTGAAAGATAGGATATTGCGGAGATATGGCTTAGTCACAGCCTGGGGGATGTTTCCAGAATGAGATTTTCACTCTGCAGCGGAGTGTGCGCTGATATGAAACTTCCTGGCAGATTATAACTGAGTGCCCGACCGAGACTCGAACTCGGGACCTTTGCCTTTCGCGGGCAAGTGCTCTACCAACTGTGCTACCGAAGCACGACTCACGCCCGGTACTCACAGCTTTACTTCTGCCAGTACATCGTCTCCTACCTTCCAAACTTTACAGAAGCTCTCCTGCGAACCTTGCAGAACTAGCACTCCTGAAAGAAAGGATATTGCGGAGACATGGCTTAGCCACAGCCTGGGGGATGTTTCCAGAATGAGATTTTCACTCTGCAGCGGAGTGTGCGCTGATATGAAATTCCTGGCAGATTAAAACTGTGTGCCCGACCGAGACTCGAACTCGGGACCTTTGCCTTTCGCGGGCAAGTGCTCTACCACCTGAGCTACCGATGCACGACTCACGCCCGGTACTCACAGCTTTACTTCTGCCAGTACCTCGTCTCCTACCTTCCATACTTTACAGAAGCTCTCCTGCGAACCTTGAGCACTTGCCCGCGAAAGGCAAAGGTCCCGAGTTCGAGTCTCGGTCGGGCACACAGTTTTAATCTGCCATGAAGTTTTTTTATTCTGGAGCCTTTTGCCAATGGAGAGATTATCATGACACTTCTCTTCTTCAATTTACAGGCCACATGTCCTGTGGATACACGTTACGTGCCTTTAATGCAGTGGTTTACAGTGCCTTCTCCATCCTCACACCGTTGATAATTGCTGATTCTGCCACCTTTAGGGGCGGTTTCCCACCTCTAGGACAAGAGAGTGCCCCGAACCTCCGGCCGCTCCTCCTCCCTCTTTTACAAGGCCGTTGGCAGACTGAGGAGTGACTTGTTAGACCTGAAGTCTTCGGCTGCCAATATGATTATTCATCAAAATTTTAATCACAGTTTGGCAATGTCAAACGGTACAGGATGTTCGTAATTCTGAGAAGAACAGGGTAAGCTATAGCGGAAGACGTTAATGTACAACATGTAGAAGAACCACGACGGAAGAATATGATCGGAAGATCAAGAACGAAGTGCTTGGACTAAAAAGGGTGTATGACAGGAATATAGTCTATCGACCCTTCCGTTCAACCGGTGTATCGAAAAGCAGCAACGGAAATAAAAGAAAAATTCAAAAGTGGAATTAAAATTCACAGTGAAAGAATATAAATGATACGATTCTGTGATGACATTGCTATCCTAAATGAATGTCAAGAAGAATTACAGGTTTCGGTGAATGGAATGAAGAGCCTTTACAAGACTATGGACTGAAAGCAAATCTAAGAAAGGCGAGAGTAATGAGAATTAGCAGTAATTAGAACAGCGAGAAACTTAACATTAGGATTGGTGAACACGAAGTAGATGTAGTTAAGGAACTCTGCTACCTGGGCAGAAAAATAATGGAGCAAGGAGGAGAACAAAAGCAGGCTAGCACTGACAAAAAGGCCATTCCTAGCGACGAAAAGTCTATCTGTGTCAGCCTTAATTTGAGAAAAACTTTCTGAGAATGTACAGCGGGAACACAGCATTTTACAGTTGTGAAAGATGGACGGTGGGAAAACCAGAACAATAGAGAAGCATTTGAAATGTGGTGCTGCACAAGAACGTTGAAAAGTAGATAGACTGCTAAGGTAAAGAGTGAGGAAGTTTTCCGCAGAATCGGCGAGGAAAGAAATGTGTAGAAAACACTGGCAAGAAGGAGGGACCAGATGGTTGGACATCTGTCAAGGTATCATGGAATAATTTCCATGGCACTAGTGGGAGCTGTAGAGGGTAAAATCTATAGAGGAAGACAGAGATTGGAATACATCCAGCAAATAATTGAGGACAAATAATTGAGAAAATGGGTTGCAACTGTTACTCTGAGATGTAGAGGTTAGCACAGGAGAGAAATTCTTGTCGTGTTTAAGGAGAAAATACATAAGGTCAGACTTTCTGCCTATGTAACAAGATGAGGTATGAGGAAAGAGAAATACCGGCAATGGTAAAAAGTCTCTACGAAATCGTACACAGGTTCAATGTATTTTTATACAAGTTTATGCTCCTGAAGAAGTAAAAATGATGAATGAACCGGAAAACGAATGTAAGAACAACAGTACCATAAACTTTCACATAGCTCGAAAATATTGTCATCTATTTTACTGCTTAAGGCCCCTAAAAGATTGACACAAACAGTCTGTCATGAAGCCACTCAGAGATTCTACTGCCACCAGTGACAGTTGTTGGAGGAAGGAAAGTCTAAGTACTGAATTCTGTCTACTGAAATTATTTCGTGAAAGACGATCGTACCGCATCCATAGCAGAAACTCCGAGTGACAGAGAAAAGTGGTCGGTGAATTGTCAACCAAGTAGAAATGTTCAACACGAAAAGGTGATTGGACCTGAAGGAATACCAATACGATTTTGTAAACAGATTATGCGAAAGAGCTTACTCCTCCTTCAGCACTAGCTAACCGCTTGTCACAAGAGCAAATATGCGTATTAAGTTGCGGAATAAATTAATGGTCATCCCAGTATCCGTGAAGGTGCGTCATACAGAATCACAAGACCGATACCCCTAAGGTCAGTCTGTGGCGGAGCTAGTTTTTTTGTAGAACGTTTCATAGTATTATTACCATTTTAGAGACCGATAATTTCCTCTGAATGAAACAACATGTAATTTACAAGCAATGGTTGTGTCATCTTCAGCAGTTTATCCATATACGAAATAGAGAATGCCCAGTGACTTGATTCCCTGTTGATTTTCGGATATCACTGAATAAGATTCCGCATTGTAATTTAGCAGATAAAATACGGACATCAGGAACACGTATTGTGAATTGCCCAAAGAAATTTTAGAAAACAGAACTATGTACGTTGTTCTCATTGCTGTCGTAAGATGTGATGGCAGATTTTGCCATGCTCCAAAAAAGTGGTACACAACAATTACTGTTCATCGTCCGTACACTGGTAATAAAAAAAAGAACTGCCATTTTTCGGAATCACGTAAATGGCTTCCATTGCGACCCAAAAGTTTGAAATATGCCAGCAACTTTCCTCCGTAATCGTGCAAAAGCAAGGGACCCTACAACTTCTTCCTGGGGCTCGGCGAAGTTTGAAACAGAAGGATGTCGACACATCCGAAAATAAATGCCACAGCTCAGAAGACAGTGTAAGGTAGGTTAGTTATGTCATACTGGCACCACATTTCAGCACAATTCTGACCAGTGCCGTAATGGACATATCACACTATGGGAAGGGCCTCACAACCGCTTACTCACATTTCATACTTTCATTTGGCGACTCTGCAATGGAGGTCAGAATGAATGATTTCAACGCTGGGTGTGGGTTCTGACACCCATTGCGGAGGCACCAAAAGAATAAGTGAAATGTGGGTAGGTGGAGTGTGACGACTTTCCCATCATGTAACACGTTCATTATGGCATTTGTGAGAAATGTGTGAGATTGGTGCCAATGTGACATTATTAACCCACCTTACGTGTCACATAAACTTCTGAGCTGTGGTCTTTTTTAAAACGTATCGACACCTTGCTGTTGGAAGCGTCGCCGAACCTGAGGAGGACGTTGCAGGATACCATGCTTTTATACCATCACGGAGGAAGGTTTTAGGCACCTGTGAACCAAATTTCAAATTTCTGTGTCACCATGTGAGATAATTACACAATAACATGGCCCCTAAATCACTGTGTAAATGAACTGATGGGTAGCTTCGGTAATTCCGTCAGAGTATAAAGTTGATTCTTCAAAACCATTAGGATCAAAATGATTCAGCGATAATCCCAAAATCTGTTCTTCGAGATAAGGAACTAGCTTTTGGCAATATATATTTACTCTTCGAGTCATGCACAGAGTCTACACCTTACGGAAATTTCTTAACCTCTAAGCAACTATCACACTGACTACAGCAAGTCTCATGCGTGGTTTACAACACAGTCTGTTTGTAGGTTACGTACAGCTAACGTCTTCCTCTCGATACTTCTAGAACTTCATAATCGTTATTTGATCAAACGAGGATCGTCATATTAATGACTTAGGTATGTACGAGGAAGTATCTTGTAGGCTGTAAGAGTTTTACACAAGGACTGAAGATAGTTCTGCGATGCCACCGTAAGTAAAATACATCTTTGCTAGTTAAAATTTCAGTAGCGTCATTGGTAGCAGAACACGAGGTTGATGAACTTTACGAATCAACATAGTTTTACGAATACAAAACAGATTCTGAATTCGTTGATTAGATGGCGGCAATAACAACTGTAATCCGTTTATGTCCTGAGGGATCTCAAGGCTCTGAGCACTATGGGACTTAACATCTATGGTCATCAGTCCCCTAAAACTTAGAATTACTTAAACCTAACTAACCGAAGGACAGCACACAACACCCAGCCATGACGAGGCAGAGAAAATCCCTGACCCCGCCGGGAATCGAACCCGGGAACCCGGGCGTGGGAAGCGAGAACGCTACCGCACGACCACGAGATGCGGGCTGATGGATCTCAAAAGTAAATCAAGTATTACTATAACAGGCCAAGTAACTTTCGCTGAATGCCGCACTACACTTCTTATACATACACGACACGCTATTTTCCAGCATTGTCGTCAAGTCCCTCTAAATAAAAGTCGGAACGTTCAACCCATCGTTCAGTTCCCCGTCTCTAGAAACCCGCTCCTTCGTCATGAAGCCATTCGAGAACCGCTGTGTGAACGTCTTCGTTGTCACAAAACTTGAAATTGCTGTGAATCAGTTCGTGAATTGCCTGGATACTGTCATGTTTGGTGGATATCAATCCTTCCATGTCAGCCTAAGCCCCGTCTGTGTGGCTTTGGTCGAATTGTTGGCACGATTTCACTACGACTGGACCTGATATTGTATTTAGTGCATATACCGTCAGACGTTCAAGGCGAATCTATACTCGATTTACAGGTTTTGCCAGCAAAATCGTTCAGTTCCGCCTACTTCATGGTACGTTTAGAGTTGCCACATCATTTCAATCCCACTCTGTGGCGCGCCTGTCATCCGTACCACAGCAGAGCTGCCTCTTCAAGAAACCCAGAACAACAGAGTGCGCCACTTGTTGGGACTACATATATATTATGACCACCTACCAAAAGGTCGGTGTGTTCGCCTTTGGCACGGATAACAGCGGCGACACGTCGTAGCGTGGAAGCAATGTGGCCTTGGTAGGTCGTTGGAGGGAGCTGGCATCACATCTGAACACAGAAGTCAACTAATAGGGAGTTGGCACCATATCTGTCCACACAAGTTTACTAAGTCGATGAGCTCCGACGCCACGTTCGATCACAGCCCAAATGTATTCTATTGCTTTCAGATCTGGCGAGTTCGGGAGGTCAGCACATCAATTGGAATTCGCCACTGTGCTCCTGGAATCACTCCATCACACTCCTGGCCTTGTGAAATGGTGCGTTATCTTGGTGAAAAATTCCACTGCTATCACAATCTGCACTCCATCAAACTCAGATGGCGCTCCTTCCTCATCCTAACACGAATAGCACATTCACCGATAGTAAGTGCACCGCGCTTGTGTGTAATGAGCAGTCATTCGTCACCAAGTGATGCTGCTATCGCCTGGCCATGTTTATATGGTCATTATGTTCTGCTTGATCAATGAGAAGCCCTCTCGTGACGCAAAACTTGTCACACAATCAGTCATACGCCTCTCACTTGTAAATCTGTTCAGGTTTATTTTGTATAAGGTCAAGACATCCATATTGCAGGATGTAAAGTATTAAAAATTAGTATTATCTACCATTTTGAGGTATTATCCTCTAGAAAGGTAACTCGGAAAGGTGGGAAGGGTGCTGGAGAAGAAACAAAAAAGTAAATGAAAGTAAATACTTAACAATTAGACACTGTCGAAAAATCATTTAGACATCTGTTGTTTCACATTTCAGTTTGGTCACGTAACAGCAATCTTGAGTGCTATGCAAGCAGTTACATATTTCTGTTTCTTTTGATATATACTTTTTTTTCCTTTTGAAGTGGGAGAGCGGATCAAAAACTAAAATGCCTCCTGTCTCACAGGAAAATTAGTAATGGGGAAATAACAGCGCAGTTGGTTGCTCGTACACAACACTACTGTTCATTTTTTCCGCCATGCATTTGTACACGTTTGGGCCATTGTTGAACTCAAGACATCAAAATCAGTTTGAAAAAATTCAGTGTTTTGATTTTTGGCCTATGATTTTATAGCTGTTTCAATCTCAGCCATGAAGAAAGCGTATGAGCATACTGTAATGAACATCAACAATATGCGGCGTTGGGTGAAGAAGTCTTGTGACGGAGAAATGAACATGGCTGATAAACCGCGCAACGGCACGCCGATAATATCTGTCACGAATGCCAATCGATGACGTGCTGATGAAGTGATTCGAGGAGAGAGACGCATTCATAATCAATAGACTCAGCATCATTTTGAGAAAAATGGGTCAAGAAGCAAAACACTGAATTTTTAAAAGAGAGACTCTAAGCACTATGGGACTTAACATCTGGGGTCATCAGTCCCATAGAACTTAGAACTACTTAAACCTAACTAACCTAAGGACATCACACACATCCATGCCCGAGGCAGGATTCGAAACTGCGACCGTAGCGGTCGCGCGGTTCCAGACTGTAGCGCCTAGAACCGCTCGGCCACTCCGGCCGGCCCTGAATTTTTCCTACTGGTTTAGATTACTGGATTCATCTATGGCGAACATGTATACAAATTCGTGGTGAGTACATTCAACGGTAGTGTGGTATAGAGGACAGATCCGTCTATGATCTGTACTAATTCCGCTGTAATGCGTTAATTATTAAATACCCTGTGAGACGGGGGCATTACCTTTTTATCAGTCTTCTTACATGTGAGATGTTCAAAACTGATTTTATTTGTCTAACCTCGCGCCCACTGTCGCGTAATTTGCGTTCAAATGGCATAATTACTGTTATCAATCAGTATTATGTGTTCTTTACATCTCTCTTTGAGGTATCCGGTTTGTCCTTCACAAAGTGTCCCAGAAGTGTTGCGATATGTTTCTACGGGAAGTAGGATCCGTATAAGGATTGAGAACTGCAGAGCAACCAGTGGCCGCAAACGTGAGAGGTAAGTGGTAGCAGCGGCCGGAGATCGGAAAGGAAGAAGAGAATGATTCATTTTAAACGCTTATTGGACATAATGAGTACCCATGGTACAGGGCATGAATACAGCTTTAATGTTACAACAGGTGGTCGAAGTCTGCATCATCAATGCCACGCTTGTTTGAAGTCGACGGAGCACTGACTGCTAGACACGACGGACACACAGGCGGTCACTTTGTTTTTAGCAGATGCACAGACGGTTCTTCTGAGGAGACTCATTTCAGACTACACAGGTACACAGGATCGCGTTACATGGGAAACTTCATGTCTCCCCACAGAAAGAACTAAAGCCTCGAGAAATCTGGTGAACGTGGGGACCAGGGAACTGGTCCACCAGGCTCTAGCCATCGATGTGGGTGTGACCTGTGCAAATGCCCCGTCTTACTGGAACCACATGATGCGTTACATTTGCTGGAGCATCTTCAAGCAAGCCGGTGAGAACCTGTTCCAGAAAGGTCTGATATTTCTCGTTGGTCAAGAGAGATGGTAAAAGGTGCAGCTCGACTAAGCAGTAGCCGACCAAACCCGCCCTCACATTAGCTGTGGTAGATTTCTGATGCTCACAAATGCTCAGTGTGGCAACTGAATACGCCATCCCTAGGCAGTATGGCCTAATCAGAGAACAACACATGAGCTGGCAAACGCACATCTCAGCCATTGTTGCAGAAACCACTACGCGAAACGCACACGTGCAGGATTGTCAGCAGGGTGCAATAACTGCATCCTTTGGAGATGAAAGGCGCCTAAGGGCTCAGCGTTCCAAACACGCTTGACATTGCTACGAGGTATTCTTAATTCCGAGGCGACGGATCGTATGCTAGTACTTGGATTAATCTCCACGGCATCCAACACAATTTCTTCCCTAACGAGCAAACAGGCCGATCGTGATCTGCCCTCACCAGATCTGCCACTTCTTATTGACCCGTACATGCACAAATTTCGATGCAGACGTAAAAAAACTTCAATGCTCTTGATGTTCGTCTGGGAAGCGTCCTCGGCAAATGCCTTCAGCGGCTCGTCGATTGCACTCAGCTATTTCACACATTAAGTACATACAGTAGGGGTCAGTGAAGTGAAATGGAAAGAAGACAAGGATTTTTGGTGAGATGAGTACGGGGTAATATCAACAGCGGTTGAAAATGGTATTATGGGAAAAGGATTCATTATGAATAGGAAGACTGTGCAGAGAGTGTGTTACTGTGAACAGTTCGGTGATACGGTTGTCCTTACCAGAACCAACAGCAAACCAACACCGACAACGACAGTTCAGGTATAAATGCCGACGTAGCACGCTGAATATGAAGAGACTGAGAAAGTATATGAGGATATCGAAAGGGTAATACAGTAAGTAAAGAGAGATTAGAATCTAACCCAGCCAGGGTGGCCGAGTGGTTCTAGGCGCTACAGTCTGGAACCGCGCGACCGCTGCGGTCGCAGGTTCGAATCCTGCCTCGGGCATGGATGTGTCTGATGTCCTTAGGTCAGTTAGGTTTAAGTAGTTCTAAGTGGAGGAGACTGATGACCTCAGATGTTAAGTCCCATAGTGCCCATTTGAACTATTTTCAAAAAAATAGTTCAAATGGCTTCAAGCACTATGGGACTTAATCTCTAAACTCATGGTGCACTGGAATGCAGTTGTGGTGGAAGGACCAGAAGGAAAAGTTACAGAACAACGAATGAGAGAGGAGAAAAACTGATTGAGTTCTGTAATGAACTTGTTCTAGTAATAGAGAACACTGTTCAAGAATCGCGAAAGGAGGAGGTGTACATGGTAAAGTCCGGGTGAAACGGGAAGATTTCAGTTAGTTTACATCATTGGCAGGCAGAGATTCAGAAATCAAGGACTGGATTGTAAGAGGCGTCCAGGACAAGATACATACTCAGATCACAATGTAATTGTCGCGAAGAGTGGGCTGAAGCTTAAGAGATTACACAGGAAGAACTTTTACGTGGGATATGGATGTCATAAGGGATGACAAGACACATTTGAGGTTCTCTAAGGCTATAGCTACAGCAATAAAGAATGGCGGTACAGTTAAAGAGGAATGGATATCTCTAAAAAGAGCAATCACAAAACTTCGAAGGAAAAGTATAGGTACAAAGAAGGCAATTGCGAAGAAGCCATGGGTAACAGGAGAAATACTTCAGCTGATAGATGAAAGAAGGAACTAAAAAAACGTCCAGGGAAATTCAGGGATACGAAAATACACTCCGCCCAAGAATCAAATAAATAGGAAGTGCAGGGAAGCTAAGACAAAATGGCTG